>NC_134267.1:139877419-140477419 GCF_031893055.1 Leptodactylus fuscus
TAATCCTAAAGTCCGGATATTGTAACTATGCAGACAGACTGGACAGACCGGTCATTCCCATCAGCAGAGAGCACTGATGGGGGTTCTCAGACTCCAAGCAACTTAGTTTTAGTTTATTGCTTTTCAATATATTTATAGCAATTCACAATAAAACCATTGTGTGTTACTGAATGTATTATCACTTCTTGAGGCAAAAGCAAGAAACACCTATAGATTATTCTGCATAGATAATGTCATTGTCATAAACAGATCTTTTATTACTACTTGTCTACTTTCACAAAAATGGGATCTAAAAAGTTTTTCTTTTTTTTTTATGTAGATTGTGAGCCCCACATAGAGCTCACAATGTACATTTTCTCCCTATCAGTATGTCTTTGGAATATGGGATGGAAATCCAAGTAAATACGGGAAGAACATTCAAACTCCTTGCAGATGGTTTTTGCCCTTGGCGGGATTTGAACAACTGCAAGGCTGCAGTGCTAACCACTGAGCCACCGTGTGGCCTCCTCTAAAAAGATTTTCTGACCTATTCATAACCATGTATTTCATTCCACTGTAGTGCCACCAAAGGGGGAAATAACGCATTACATATTATCCATTACATTCAGTAAGATGCTCATGTGCTGGATTAATTTTCTGTGTACTCTAAAGGGAATATATACTCTGTATAGGTGCTCTTCACTTGTGTTTGAATGAGCCATGGCACTTATGTGAAGACTACAGACCCTTCATTTTTTTTTATCTTTATCCATCTTCCTGTACCTACCTGCATATAAGTTTGTCCTATGTAAGTGAACAGGGTAAAGGTGCAATGTAGTTTTGTGCTTGTCTATTAAGTAGACGGATGAGGTAAATTTGAAGAAGCTGCTGCAGTCACACCAATGCAACAACCTCTTCAAACAAATGATTGACACAGGTACCAGAACCTGGTCTTATATGTTATCTCATATTAACATACTATCCAGAGAATTCAAAGGAAGATGATCCCAGGAAATCCATTTAAGGCCTCATGCATACGACCATGTACTTGTAGCCAGACCTTGATTGAATGGCACAGATGACACATGTGCTGCCCATTCCTCCACAGCCACACTCACTGCACTAAGTAAGTCTGGGATGCCAACTGTATAGGAGTAGGACCTGTCCTGATTTTTACGCAGGGCTCACGGCGCCATGCACAAGCTGTGTGTATGGGGACATAAAAATTAATTGGTTAGTGCTTTTAGCCATTAAAAACACTGTGCGAGCACACTGTCAACACGTGGTGGACTATTTCAAGTGCTATTTTAATATTGACATAAATGGTCCTAGACATTTTACTGCTCCAATATGTTTATTTCAAACCTCAATATTTACCTTTAGCTCAATATCGCACACTATATGTAAGTTGCATTTAGGGTTGAGCTGATCTTGAGATTTCAGGATCGATTTTAAAATCCAATTTCGGATCATTTTCCAGCCGATCCCGATCGTGTAATTTTCTCGATCACCGATCGGGATCCGATCTTTTCCGATTGCTCAACCCTATCAATGATATATACATGAATAGGGTTAAGCCGATCTTGAGATAACCTCCAACCTCGATCCCGCCACAAAAGATTGGGATCGAAATCGGAACCCAATCGCTCAACCCTAGTTGTATTGTTGGAAAGGATTTAGTATTTCTTTTTACAAGTTTATAGAGCTCTTTTATTATTACACGTGCTGTTTTATTTTTACAACATGTACAAAATTTCCACTGATAGAATATTTCATATTCCAGAACCCAAGTGGTCATATTAAGGAACATTAACCAAAGAAAATGCACAATTTTTTTTATAAAGCTGATTGTTTTAGGAATTAGTTGACCTGCATACAATGGGGCCATTTTATTATTGCTCATGCACCAAAATTCTGATGTATTCTTTCTAATGCACCTAATTCACTAAATGCAACTTTTTTTTTTTTTTTTTTAATGAAACTGAATTTTGGGACAAAAACATTGCACTTTTAACTTAACAGTTAAAAATACCTAAAAAATCCTTTGGCATCTCTGGAGCGTGATCTACAACAAATTTGTGAACCAGCAAGTGAAATTTAGATAAATTTGACACAAAAATCCAAAATAGAAGTAAACATGTCAGAAACTTGGCTTCAAAAAATGTCCTCACCATAAATCTACTCTAGTGATAGCAGGATTATATTCTGTTAACCTTTAACACTTATTTCTAAGCTTCGTGTTCCTTTGATGCTGAATTAAAGAAACTTTAGAGCACAGGAGCTGGAGCTACGCATAATTTTCATGAAACCTTGTATGCAACAATTGTCTGGATCAGTGGCGTAACTAGGAATGGCGGGGTCCCGTGGCAAACTTTTGACATGGGGCCCCCCCGAAGATCTCGACCGAGTCCCTCCTACGCATTCCTGCGCGCTCTATTATGTCCCATAGTGGCCCCTGCACACAGTATTATGTTCCATAGTGGCCCCTGCACACAGTATTATACCCAATAGTGTCCCCTGCACACAGTATTATCCCCCATAGTGGCCCCTGCACACAGTATTATGTTCCATAGTGGCCCCTGCACACAGTATTATACCCAATAGTGGCCACTGCACACAGTATTATCCCCCATAGTGGCCCCTACAGGACTAAATACTGTCACGTCACCGCTATACCAGGACAATTGTGGATAAAAAATCTGGTCATGTGCATTACAATTTAGTAAGTCCATGTGCCTCATATTAATAGCAGTTAACCCCATCATGTCCCTCACATTAACCCTTGTGTACCTCACATAAGAGCTACTGATATGTGAGAGACATGGAGGTAATAATAAAGTATCTTCATTACTATTACCCATATATGTCTCACATATTAGTAACTCTTATGGTGAGGCACACAGGGGTTAATGTGAGGGACATGATAGGGTTAACTGCTATTAATATGAGGCACATGGAGTTACTAAAACAAAAGTAATCACCCCAAATGCCTGATATTAATAAGTATAGTAACCCCAGTACGTACCTGTGTATCTGTTTTCTTTCTTTAGTTTCATTTTCCTTCTTCCTTTCTTCCTCTTCTCCTCTTGAGTGCAGGACGGCAGGAGCTCGGCAGGGATAAGCCCCGCCTCCTGGGCTCTCCTCAGCCCTCTCATTGGTGGGCAGAGGACAGCAGAGAAAGGGAGGGGGGGAGAGAGGGGGAGCGTCCTGAAGCGCTGAGAGGAGCCAGACCTGCAGCTCCTGTGTCTCAGCCGTTGCTGCAGCTTCAGGGCCCCCTGTTGGTGGAAAGTATTCCACCAACAGGGGGCCCCGATCATTATACTCGGGGGTCCGAAAAGACCTCCGAGAATCATGATGGCAGCGGTAGCAGCTGTCGCTGGGCCCTTAATGCTGCCTCCGTGGTAGTTACGCCACTGGTCTGGATATAGTAGAGATGAAATTGTTTAACAGTATGATAGATAGAGATGAGCAAACACTAAAATGTTCGAGGTTCTGCATCGAATCTTAACTTCGAACAGCTAGTAGTATTCGATCGAGTACAAGTATTTCGAATACCGTAGTATTCGATCGAACACCTACTCGATCGAGTACTACTCACTCATCTCTAATGATAGATAGATAGATAGATAGATAGATAGATAGATAGATAGATAGATAGATAGATAGATAATGGATTTACAACTGTGTCTCTATGTGAAGAAGTATTGTTTCACTGATATGGGTTTTATTTCAGCTGTATTTTGTGGAGACCCGGGAACTCCAGCTGAGGGAAGACTTATTGGACGAAGTTTTACATATAAATCAGAAGTTTCATATCAGTGTAGACCACCCTTTATTCTAGTTGGGTCATCGAGAAGAATTTGCCAGTCTGATTGCACATGGAGTGGTATTCAACCAACCTGCATTGGTACGTGCAGTCGCTATTAACAATCTACAGTATGTTTTGTCACAAAGATCATTTTCACGTTAAAAGTCATTTTGGGACTTTGTGTGTTATAATCCAATTTAACTAACTGTTTGGCAGAGATTAAATCAACACAGCAAAAATCTTGATTTGAAGGGTGTTTTGTATTGTTTAATGATATGCTTCAATAATTGAAAGCAATCTCTAAGGAAATCCTGTGCAGGGAAACTGTACTCATGTTAAAAAAAAAAATAGAGTAAGGGTGAAAAAATGCTGAAAATACAGAAACGGAAACTATTTA
Organism: Leptodactylus fuscus; assembly: GCF_031893055.1. Lineage (NCBI taxonomy): Eukaryota > Metazoa > Chordata > Amphibia > Anura > Leptodactylidae > Leptodactylus > Leptodactylus fuscus. The sequence goes on from NC_134267.1 coordinate 139,881,604, forward strand.
AAATTGTAAAATGTAAAATAAACACACAAGGGCAGATTTATTAATGAAAATGTATCACAATTTTTGCCATGAACTGTAGATGTTATAATCTGTGGCTAAGCAGTGTAATTATCATTCCGCATTAGCTACCCTGACAAATCTGGTGCTACGTAAAAAAAAACTGCAGAGTCTTAAAGAGGACCTTTCACCACTTTTGGGCACATGCAGTGTTATATACTGCTGGAAATATATATATACTGCTGTCGGCTTTCCCGATCTGTGCCCGGTGTAAAGAGCTTACGGTGCCGGTACCGTAGTGCTCTATGGTCAGAAGGGCGTTTCTGACAGTTAGCCAGAGACGTCCTTCTGCCTCGCGGCGCCAATCACGCTGTGCTGTGGAGCGGGGAGTAACTCCAGCAGTATATAACACTGCATGTGCTCAAAAGTGGTGAAAGGTCCTCTTTAAAGTTCCTTCATAGTGGATGGGATTCCAGTGAATCCCATTCACACATTGTAGAAATATATGCGCAGCTGAAATGCGGTGATTTCTAAGACCACAATGATTTTGGAAATCGCAGCATGCCAATTATACCTACGGAAACATGGGCGATTTCCCTATAGGTATAATGGAAGCCAAAAGTCCACAGAGGAAACCTCTCTGGACTTTCTGTGAAAAGCACTGTGGGAAAAACTGTCATGTTTTGCCCCCATAGATTTTCCTGCAGCTTTTTTTTCTCCACGGCCCATGGTAACTCTGTCTCATATAAGTTTGGGGGAGTTCACACTACTGTTACTAATGTCTGTTACTGTCACAGAGAACAGTCACAGGCTGATTCAGTGTCTGTTATATTCCATCCAGTTTGCTTACTTTTGTAGCAGAAGATAAAGTCCTGCATGCACAACTTTATCGTCCATTACAATAGTAAACAAACATGATGGAAGATATTGTCCGTCATGTTGTTTACATTAATATCAATGGGAACGGACACTTTGATGTCTGTTGCTATCATCCTATGACGGAAGACAGCAACAGACATTAATAATGGTAGTGTGAACTCCCTTTACATTTATTAATGAGTTATGCTCAGGCAAACGACATACACCTTGCAAGAAGTGACCGACACCTAACAAGAATTTAACCCCTTAGCGACCTTTGACGTACTATTACGTCATGGACGCGAGGTACTTCGCGCACCATGAAGTAATTGTACGTCATGGTGATTCCGCCCGCTCACTAGCTGAGCGGGCGGATTCGGAACTGGGTGATGGCTGTTACTGACAGCTATCACCCTTTTCCATAACCTCCGGTCAGTACTTTTACCGATCGGAGGTTTTAACCCTTTGATTGCGATGGTCAAACATGACCACCGCAAACAAAGGGTGCCGCGATCTCTCCCCCCCCGCGGCGAGATCGGGGGGTGCCGGTATCTGTAATACGTAGTCTGGGGTCTGGTTAGTGACCCCAGACAGCCCTGAGCACTCACTTACTTACCTGGTGCTCCCGGCGTCTTCTGGAAGTGAGTCTGTGCCGTCCGCACAGCTCACTTCCTGTGTCTAGAGTGAGACACGTGCAGGCTGTCACTGCAGCCTGTGTCTCAGTCTACAGTAGAGAATCAGTGATTGCATGCATACATGCAATCACTGATCCATGTGTCCCATAGGGACACAAGAACAAGTAAAAAAAAAGTGTAAAAAAAAAAATAAAGTATTTGAAAACAATTAATAAAGTTATAAAGTCCCAAAAATCCCTTTTTTCTATAAAAAATGAATTATGTAAAAAAAAACACAAAAAATTAATAAAAACAATACATATTTGGTATTGTCGCGTCCGTAACAACCTGTACAACAAAACTGAAACAATATTTAATGTACACAGTGAACGGCGGTAAAAAATAACGGAAAAAACCCGCCGGAAGTAGTGATTTTTCGCCATCTCACCTTACAAAATGTGCTATAAAAAGTGATCAAAAAGTCATATGCACCCCAAATTAGTACCAATAAAATGCACAGGTTGTCCCGCAAAAAATTAGCCCTCAACCAACACTGTCAAGCGAAAAATAAAAATGTTACGCCTCTCAGAAGATGGCGATGCAAAAATCACTGATTTATGTCCCCAAATGTGTTTTTGTTCTGCAGACTTAGTATCGCATAAAAAAATAACATAAATGAGGTATCGCCGTAACCGTACCGACCCGCAGAATAAAGGTCACATGTTACTTATACTGTACGCTGCATGGCGAAAAATGTAAAAGGTAAAACTCAATACCAGAATTGATTTTTTCTCTTTTAAATCCAGCAAAAAAAGAGTTAATAAAATGTAATCAGTAAGTTTTAGGCACCCCAAGATGGTGTCATTACAAAATACATCACATCCCGCAAACAACAAGCCCTTATATGGCCACGTCAGCAGAAAAATAAAGAAAATATAGCCTCTACCAATGTGAAGACAAAAACCCGCAAAATCGCCAAATCATTAGAACACAACTGGGTGCGGCAGGCAGGGAATGTATAAGCTGTGCAAGCGAATATCAGGGGACACCCCGGATTTAGAGCTTACGAGGGAAAATATACCAGAAGTGACCCCAGTGTGACTTCCCCAATCATAGGAGCTACTGGGGGTACAGTAGGGAATTTAGTGTCTGCAATGTCCTCCGCACCGCTTATACATTCCCTCTTCGCCATCCGCTGTGCAGTCACGTCCGGGATACTAATACTCACTACACCCCCTGATAAATTCTTTTAGGGGTGCAGTTTTCAAACTGCGCTCACTCCTTTGGGGAATCCACTTTTCTGGTACCTTACAGGCTCTACAAACATGACATGGCGTCTAGATACCAAACATCTGAATCTGTACTCCAAAAGCCGCATCGCGCTCCTTCCCTTCTGACCCCTGCTGTGTGCCCAAACTGCAGTTTATGCCACATGTATGACACATGTATGACACTGATGTAACCGGGGTAATGTCATATGTGAGTATAAACTGATATTAAGGCCCAGCCAGACACAGAAGGGAAGAAGGTTATTTGGTTTTTGGAGCACAGACTTACACGGTTTGGTTTTTGGATGCCATGGCACTTTTGCAGAGACTCTAAAATTTCCCCTACAAAATGGGGTCACTTCTTGGGGAATTCCAGTTTACTGGCACCTCCAGGGCTCTGCAAAAACAACATGGCACCCAGAAAGTCCCTCTAAATCTGTACCCCAAAAGCTATAAAGCGCAGTGCTCCTTCCCTTCTGAGCCCTGCTGTGCGCCCAAGCAGCAGTTTATACCCACATATATAAATTTTTGCCCCTCGGGATCGCCCACTTAATAGTTTTAGGAGTGCAGGTCTCTGACAATACAAAGTGGGTGCAATGCATTGGATACCAAAATGGCATATTTCTTTAAAAATTTCAAATTTTGGGAAGCATTTTTAGTCTCAAAATCATAATACCCCTTGATACATTCCTTGATGGGTGTAGTTTCTAAAATGGGGTCACTTTTGAGGGGTTTCTATTGTATTGATACTTTAGGGGCTCAGCAAATGCGACATTGCACCTCAAAACTATTCCAGCAATATATGCCTTCCAAAATCCAAATAGCGCTATTTCCATTCTGAGCCCCAACATGTACCCATACAGCAGATTATGATCCCATATGGGGTATTGCCGTGTTCAGGGGAAATTGTGGGGGGCTCTTAATTCTCTAAGTACTTGCAAAAATTAAAAATATGGCGCTAAATGGACGATTTATTGGAAAAAAAGTAATTTTTCATTTTCACATCTCAATGGTAAAAAAAATCTGTGAAACACCTGTAGGGTCCAAGTGCTCACTAAACCCCTTGATAAATTCCTTGAGGGGTCTAGTTTTCAAAATGGGGTCGTTTTTTTGGGGGGGGTTTCCACTGTTCTAGCACTTCAGGGGCTCTCCAAATGCAACATGGTGCCTGAAACAGATTTCAGCTAAATTTGCCCTCCAAAATCCCAATAGCGATCCTTCAGCTCTGGACTTTACAGTGTGCCCATAGATCACTTTACATCCACATGTGGGGCATTTCTGTAGTTGGGGCAAAGTGCTTGACAATTTGTGGGGTGCATTTTCTTTTTTAACCCCTTGTGGAAATGCATAATTTGGGGTTAAAGCTACATTTTATAGCAAAAAATGTCACTTTTCCTTTTGTTGGGCCAATTCTGTTACACTCCTGTAGGGTCAAAGGGCTCACTAAACCCCTTGGTAAATTCCTTGAGGAGTATAGTTTCCAAAATGGGGTGACACATTGGGGGCTCTGCAAAAGGGACATGGTGCCTGAAAAGTATTCTAGTAAAATCTGGCCTACAAAATCCAATTAGCGCTCTATCCGTTCTGAGAGCGACCGTGTGCCCGTACATTAGGGTACCAGCACATATGGGGTATTGTCGTGTTCAGGAGAAATTGTGTAACAAAATGTGGGGTGCAGTTTCTCCTTTAACCCTTTGTGAAGATGAAAAATTTGGGGCTACAGTGACATTTTATTATAAAAAAAAGTAATTTTTCATTTTCACATCTCAATGGTAAAAAAATCTGTGAAACACCTGTAGGGTCCAAGTGCTCACTATACCCCTTGATAAATTCCTTGAGGGGTCTAGTTTCCAAAATGGGGTGACATTTTGGGGTTTTCCACTGTTTTGGCACCTTGGGGGCTTTGCAATCGGGGCATGGCGCCTGAAAAATATTCTAGCAAAATCTGGCCTACAAAATCCAATTGTGCTCCATCTGTTCTGAGAGCGACCGTGTGCCCGTACATTAGGGTACCAGCACATATGGGGTATTGTCGTGTTTGGGAGAAATTGTGTAACAAAATGTGGGGTGCAGTTTCTCCTTTAAACCTTAGTAAATGTGTAAATTCTAGGGCTAAATGAATATATTAGTGACAGAAATTGAAAAATGTAAATTTGACTTCCATTTTGTTTTAATTGTTGTGAAATGCTGAAAGGGTTAAGAAACTTTCTAACTGCTGTTTTAGATTCTTTCAGGAGTGCAGTTTTTAGAATGGGGTGACTTTTGAGGTTTTTTTATTAGAGAGGCCTTTCAAGTTCCCTTCAGAACTGAACTGGTCCCTTGAAAAATGTGTTTTGGAAATTTTCTTGAAAATTTGGAAAATTACTACTTGACTTGTAAGCCTTATAATATCTGAAAAAAATGAAAGGGTGCTTAAAATTTGATTGCTACATAAATCAGAGACATGGTTAATTATATTTATGAAAAAATTCGGGTAGTATGACTTTCTATTTGAAAGGCTTGCAATTTCAAAGTTTGAAAATTGCATTTTTTTCAAAATTTTCACCAAATTTCCTATTTTTTCATAATTAAAGACAAAACATATTGACGAAAATTTACTACTGACATGAAGTACAATGTGTTACGAAAAAACAATCTCAGAATCACTTGTGTAAGTTAAAGCGTCTCAAAGTTATCGCCATTTAAAGTGACATGTCAGATTTGAAAAAAGAGGCCTGGTCCTTAAGTCACTTTTGGGCTGTGTCTCTAAGGGGTTAAACAGTCCATACACATTAGATACATGTTGATCAAGCTCTCAAATTTCAATTTATCTGTGTATGGATTACTCAAAACTCTCCACCAATGGAAGATGTTGAAAAATATAAGATTGGACAATTGAAATTCAGCTGCTGACTTCTTTTGTTCACAAGGGTATAAGCCTCTGAAAGACTTGCTCTACAGCTGCTGTCTCCCATCTCTCGTTCACTACACATCAACTGGTCAGACAAGCTCAGGGTATATGCATATAGGGAAGCTGGGGAAGATTGCTGACTGTGACTTTGGAAACCTTATACATTAACAACATATGACTAAGACTGAATTAATAGAAGTGTTAAATATTTTCTTCAAATCAAAGATATATAATATTTAAATTCAACTTTCTTTTAGTATTTTTTAAAAAAATTGATCTTTGAAGTGTTGATAGTTTTTATGATCTTATTATCTTTATGATGTTAAGTTTCATATATAATTTTTCTTAATTTCGTTCTAAACTGTCAGTACCTCTGTTTCTTTTTTATTATTGTGATGGAATGCCTTGAACTGCAGAACCAAATAAAATAAAATGATTGACTGTTTCCATAGTAACCTAGTCTCATGTTCAGTTTTTTGCACACATTTCAGATCCAGCTCATAACTCCTGCAGAGACCCCGGTACACCGCATTATGGCATGCAGAACAGTTCCAAGGCTTATGAGGTAATGAATACATTTAATAAGCACTGTTTAAGTGTTAGAAAGTTTGGATAATTAGAGATGGATTTTCTGCCAATGCTCAGATTTGTAAAGTTATATTGGAAATGTTTTTGTTTTTTTTCATGATAAAAGTAAAATGAAGCCTGCCTGTGAAACAAACCAAACAAAGTATCCAATTACCATTAGATATATCATTAGCAATGGGGAAATCTAGCATCTGTGTAATATATTTTAAGAAGATATTTTTCCAGTTTGTTTTAAACTGTGTGCTGTAGAAAAAAAAAACATAATGCTAGCTTTAGACAATCACTTCTCCTTGCCCCATATCCTGTGACAAAGTTAGAAGTCCTAAAATCCAGGAGACATTCTAACCTATTTCCTACCTAGGGTAAAAATGAAATTTCATTGTCTCCCTTCATTGGGGGGAGGAAAATGCAGTAATAGATATAGTGCTTTCCTCTATAATAAAGAGGATATTTCACGACATCCACCAACTCCACTTAGTTACCTAGAGTCCCCCTATACTGGAAATCCACAACAGAATCTGCATGGAATGTTTGCTCTAATCTCCGTAAATACACTTGGAGATTTATGAAACTTCCTAAAAAAGTTTGTCCTTTGTTGCCCATTGAAAATATTGGGCATAATTCTGTTCATTTACTTTATTTCCTTCATACAATCAATCACAGCACATCTGCTCTTGAACAATTAAAATATGTTTGGGCGCCAGCATTCCAGGCGGTTTTTATAAATTTGCTCTTTCTAAAAAAAAAAAAACATCACGACTAAGGGACTAGTCAATCACATCTTTTTTTCCAAACTGTCTATCTTAAAGGAGTCATTTGTTAATAGAGATGAGCGAACACTAAAATGTTCGGGGTTCAAAATCTGATTCGAACAGCCGCACACTGTTCGACTGTTCAAACGGGTTTCAAACCCCTTTATAGTCTATGGGGGGAAATGCTCGTTTCAGGGGTACACAACATTCGATCAAATTCTATTTACCAAGTCCATGAGTGAGGATCAGGCTGGATTCTTCTCCCTGCGCAGCGTCCCCACGTTCTCTTCCGGCCTTGAATTCACTCTGCTAGGCATCGGGCCTGGGAAGAGTGAATGCAGAGCCGGAAGACGCCGCGGGGACGCTGCGCAGGGAGAAGACTTCTAAAGATAAGAGAAAAACCAGCGTTGATTGGCAATGTATAGCATTCTGCCAATCAATGCTGGTTCTGCATCGAATCTTAACTTCGAACAGCTAGTGGTACTCGATCGAGTATGAGTATTTCGAATACCGTAGTATTTGATCGAATAACTACTCGATCGAGTACTACTCGCTCATCTCTATTTGTTAACATTTGACTTATTGTCTTCCATGATTTCTGACATATTTGCACCATATATTTCTGTGGCTGATACATGAACCCGATTCTATCACTGATACGAGAAAACACTAGATAATGAATATCTGCATTAAGGACTCAGTGTGAATACATAATACCATATGTTTGTATTTTTATGCATTTTTATGCATTTTATGATCACTTGGTTCTATAACATATTTGCATCTTAAAAGAGGAAACACTAAAATTGAAGTCTAGGGTCTTTTCTTTTTATCTTTTCCTTAATACTTGGACATATATTATTTTGTGTGAATAAGAAGTAGCAAGATCCATTTCTGTCCCTCATTATCATTTAAATAGCCCTTTCCATTTCTTTCCATTTACTTCTTTCTTGGGCTCCTGACATATTTCTGTTATTTTTGTTTTTTGAAGATTGGGAGTTCAGTCTTCTTCAGATGTCGAAAGGGCTACCACATTCAAGGCTCCACTACACGTAATTGCCTTGCTAATTTAACATGGAGTGGAACCCAACCAGAATGCATCCGTAAGTACTAGAAATGTTTGCATTATTTCAAATTATCTATTCGGAACAGAAACATATTCCGGCTTCAAATAAAACTAAAAAGATAGTTTACAAGGACAGATAAACATTGTAAAGTCATGGACATTAGTGTAACTTCAAGTTTTTTGCATTACAGAAGTTCCTAAGAACCATCTAATTATAATTATTCTCTGTTTATATATTATGTATAAGTATTGATGTTTGTTACTGAAAATCTGAGATTGTAATAACATCCAAATGTATCGCAGGCTCAATTTATGAGCAGAATAACTTAACTAGCTTTTCACATTGATTGATCTACTCAACCAAATTGTTAGCACACAAGGCTGTACGAAGGTTTATTGGACTTTGCATACAAGAAGAGAATATATGAGCCACTTATGGTGCAGGTTCATGTTTCGGGGTTGTATGTAGTTCTTTACAAAAAGAAAGGTTCCCTTAATTTATTCTAAGGATAGATCATATAAAAATCATAATAAGCTACTGACAGAATACTTCTATATATACTTTGCTAGATGCAGGCAAAACAAACTGCATTTTATATCCTACATCTGTTAGTCTATATTTATATAAGGCTTAAGGCTAGTTTCAAATAGCCATAATGTTACAACAACACCTGGACCCCGCATGGTTTTACTCAACATAAATCACCATTTTCTGAAATTTACAATCTCACAATGAATCAAAAATAACCCTCATACTGAAGCTAAGCTCACAAAATGTAGAGCCTACAAACCTTATGATAAAATGTATCTAAAAAGTATAATTATATTAGAAAGCTGATTATATAGAAGATAACACATTTTACCTAATATTATTATTATTATTATTATTATTATTATTATTATTATTATTATTAGTAGTAGTAGTAGTAGTAGTAGTAGTAGTAGGGGTAGGGGTAGTAGTAGTAGTAGTCATAGTGTTAGTGGTAGTAGTAGTAGTAGGGGTAGTAATGGTAGTAGTAGTAGGGGTAGTAATAGCAGTAGTCATAGTGTTAGTGGTAGTAGTAGTAGGTGTACTAGTAGTATTATAAATCTAATAATTAAGGGACTATCATTTCTAAAATTAAATCCTGAAATGCTTCACATTGGCCCATTGCAGCAGTTTTCCTGTATTGCACAATGACACCAATCATTTTCATTACAATTCATATAAACTGTCTGAATAATCCAATGTAGGTCTATTTTCAGTCATATGACACAACCTTTACCATTAGCAGCCTGAGGCACAAAGCACTAAGAAGGATATATGGCTAGCTTATAAGTGTTCCATCATAAAAGATTTCAAGACATTTTCTAGGTAGCAGAAATTTGTCGATAAACTTTGAAATATAAGGAATTCTTACTTTTCATTGGATTTTTAAAACATATAATTGACTTAATTGCTATAATAAACACATATTAGGTTGTGTTGCTATGTGTCTGATAGGAGCAGTTTGTATAGGTGGTATACAAAGGGAATGAGTGATTAGAACTTAAAGGGGTTGGCCATTTTCAGACCGATATTGAGAGACAAATGTTATGGTTTGTATAATAAAAAAGTTGTACAATTTTCCAATACACTTTCTGAATCAATTCCTCACAGTTTTCTAGATCTCTGCTTGCTGTCATTCATTCTGTTACTTCTAGTGGATAAAAGTCCGACTATGGTCATGTGATTTACGGTCCATGGTCATGTGATCAGTACACAGGTGCTGCTCATTATAGTCACAGCACAATAATCAGATATCTGTCTGGTGATCAGCTGTGCACCTGTGTACTCATCACATGACCATGGACCGTACATCACATGACCATGGACCGTACATCACATGACCATGGACCGTACATCACATGACCATGGTCAGAGTTTTATCCACTAGAAGTAACAGAATGAATGACAGCAAGCAGAGATCTAGAAAACCGTGAGGAATTGATACAGAAAGTATATTGGAAATTTAACAACTTTTTATTATACAAATTATGATATTTGTCTCTCAATATTGGTCTCAAAGTGGCCAACCCCTTTAACTTTTACTGGATATACAGTATTTATAGCCATAAGCCATATAGAAGACTAAAGGACTCAATAGTAACCAACATCTCCAATAGACACACACTGGCCCACATTTACTAAGTTGATAAATGCCCCTTTTGTGGTTTAGTTTGCACCTAAATTTTGTCTCATCTCATTTTATGCATACTAGTAATTTTATTCAGAATTTATCATAATACTTTTTTAACTTTAGCTTTTGGGTATGGCCAACATTTGTCTATTTCTTAGACAACTTAAACTTAGTATAACATTTCACAAGTCTCTTTTGACATACAGTACATAGTACCTAGAAGTAACTTAGCCGACTGGTGGTATATGCTACTGGACTTTTTATTGTAGATGGCTTGCTGGGATTGCTGTGTTAGAGGGGTTGCAGTGTAATAGGGAAAGATACTGTATGTTCCCTTCCTGAGGACATTCTTCCTGGATGGAATTACTTCCTCACTATTCTTTGAACATCTGTTTGTGACTTACCTGATATGGCTAGAACATCCCATTTTGAATTATTGAAGTGTATTTCTATATTAATGTATAAAACATACTCTAAATAACACTCTTCATAAGTATTATGAATTAGAAACATTGGAAGTCTATTAAACTTTTTTGCTTTCTGCTGTATCTTTTAGTCTTCTGTATGGTTTGTGGTTTTAAATATACCCAGTAAAAGCAAAGTTTTAATCACTCGCTCCTCTGTAAAATATATGATGACTATGGTGTGTGTTCTGAATTTGTTTTACTATTGATTCTGGAACTTCTAAGTTTGTAGAGGTGAACAAATCTATACATTCTTTCCAGCTTTTTATTCCTCCAATATGATTGCAGTTCTGATCTCAAAGTTACCAAATTGATTCTACTACTTCTATTACTAGGCACTCAGTTGATACCAAGTTTTAACATTTTGTATTTAAAGGGGTATTCTTAAAAAGGGATGGCATATTGCTACCATATGCCATTGCTTTTAATTGGCAGGATTCCAAGGTCAGGTAATCCGCTGATGAAATTGATGAAATCCCTCACTCCTATTTCAATAAACAGAAACTTCCTGGCAGGCCTCTCTCCTGGTTTCCTTACCAGGTCCCAAGGTGTACCTCCACTCCAATTTATAATGACAAAAAAAAAAAAAAAAAAAAACATGTCACCGAGCCGATCAAGGTGTAACACCCTTGATAAATGGGAGAATAATAAAAATTGACAGGTGACTGCTCACCTGGTTTAGTTGTGTGGAACACAACAACCAATACAAATATCAACCAATGTGGCTAGGGAGGGCAGCTGCTAGTCTCAGTCACTGGGACTTCAGGACAAATGGAATGGATGGACCAGCCTCCAAGGGGACAGCCAAAAACACCAGCGCTCACCCAGATGGATTTGGGAGGCAACTTTATTTATCCCGACGCGTTATGGGCCTTATTGCCCTTTTTCAAGTGCAATATAAATCTCTTGGTCAGCCCTTCAACTGTATGTTACCTCTTATTATGTTGAACAATAAAAATAAACTGTTATAAAAAAGCCATATCCTATAAGTTGAACACCGTAGCAGAAAAAAAGTCAAAATGGCCGAACCACCGTTTTTCACAATTCTAGCAGCCTTCAAAAATTGAATAAAAAACAATCTCCAAAATAGTATAAAACCCCCCACAAATTACCAAGCTACAACAGATGCCTTACACATCTCCATATATGGAAAAGTTATGGGTGTCTCAATATGGTGACAATTTTTTTCCCAAGCTTTTAGATTTTTGTGTCATCATCTCAAGTGAAGTTGTCCCTGCGTACAGTAAAACAAAATATCATATTTAAAATATTTTTATCATAAAATCATAAAATGCTTTGAAATTTTAATCTAACCCAGTTTATTTCTTTTCAGCTCATGCCTGCCGACAACCTGAAACACCAATTCATGCAGATGTGAAAGCAATAGATCTACCTACACTGGGATATACCTTAATATATATTTGCCAGCCTGGGTATTTTCTAGCTGGTGGATCTGAGCACAGAACATGTAAAAGTGACATGAAGTGGACAGGAAAACCTCCTATTTGTAAAAGTAAGTCCAAATCACACTGCTGGGGCACTATTTGAATTTAGTGTTAAAGCACCTGCTATGGTGCCAAATTTAAATGGTCCAATCACAGAAGAGCCACTACTATTATTCAAATCGGCATGGAATTCAACAGTTGTGGTGGTCCCACTATGATCTAATACAGGAAGGCGGGGTTGATGAAGGGGAAGTATTTCATAGGATATCCATGGTTATCAATAACTTTTCCTAGTGGGGCGACTCCAGGGGAGGCCTAAACTTACTGTCAGCCCTCCCCTCTCCCCCACCCGCAGTGCTACTAATTAAAGTGTCAAGGCCTACGGGGGGGGGGGGGGGAGAAGAAGGAAGAAGTTGGCCAGGTGCAATGCTAGTGCAGCAGCGTGCCTCAACAATTTGTTTGGCTATAGTTACATCTGTATTTTCATGGTTGCTCAAGTTTTGTTTTGTTTTTTTTTAAAGTTGAGGTTGAAAAACCCTGTTAGGTTGAGGCCCCATGTAGGGGAAAAACAGTATACTTGCAACAAAAAATTGCTACCTTTCACAGTACCAGCAAAGTGGGTGAAGTTTCATTAATCTCATCCTCAGAATGTGGAAAAAAACAGAGCTGTAGAAAATGCAGCTTCTCATTTTAGCTGTGAACACGTTTTCCCTATATGTTTTAAAAGGAGGAAAAAACTGAAAAACGCAAAAAAATCTCAATGAAAATAGCCGCAGAAAAAATGCAATGCATTTTTTTCCATAGTATGTTTGAGCTGCGTTTCACTACGTGGAACCTTAGCCTTAAGGGCATGTTCATGCTGAGTTTTTTACTGGCAGATTTTGAAGCAGAATTTTGCAAAAAAAAAAAAACATCATGGTTTGTTATTGTTCTTAACCCTTTCGCTGCCAGGCACGTACACTGTACGTGCTCCCAAGGTGGCACTTCAGTAGCCGAGGACGTACTTAGTACGTCCTCCCTACTAATGCCGATATCTCTGGACTGCATCAACATATCTTGATGCTTTAAAATGCATTTTAAAGAAGAGACTCTCAGCTTTAAAATGATACCAGGGACTTGATGATTTTACTTACAGTCTTGGAGCCATTCACTGTTGAATACACTATTTGGCATTGAGATCCAACTGCAGATCTCAATTCCCGACAGCGTTTCAACAGTGAATTTCTCCAAAACTGTACATCCAATCATCGAGTTCTTGATATAATTTTAAAGATGAGATTCTCCTCTTTAAAATGCAATTAAAAGCATCAAGATATGTTGATGCAGTCCAAAGATATAGAGCTCCAAAGTGTCCCCCCCCTCCTGTCTAAGCAAGCAATTTGCGATCTAACAAGAAAGGGAGAGGGACACTGAGAAGCCCAGCAGAGAGAGAGACACAGAAACGATCTCTCTCTGCATAACTTGTATGTGACAGCAGGAGGGGGGTGGCAGGGACTCTATTGTCCCTATTAACCCTTCTCCTGCCAATCAGAGCGTATACTATATATTTGTCTCTGATTGTCACATACAGTTATAATGTAATTCCCCCCTGAGCTTTTCTAGTGGGGTATTCTTATGTTATACCTCCTGAACATAACCAGGAAGTTTATTGGCGCTGTAACCCAGACGTTTACCATTGTCCAGGTCGCAAGCCAAAAAAAAAAAAGTTGCACCAAACACTTACACAACATATACATAAAGTCGCAAATAAAGTTTGCATTTCACCCAATCCCTGTCCTGTCTATACCTGAGCTTTCTACAGTAAAATATGTCTCTAGTGATGTCCGTTACACACTAAAATAATAGTAATAACAATTATCACTAGAGATGAACGTATAGATTGCTAAAATTATTATAGGGGGATGGAAAATAACATTTTTATGTAAAGTCCTATTTAATTTGCATGCACAAAATGGAATGGCGCATTTCTGCGATTTTGGCGATTCTTTAACACCCGCCCCTGTAAATATATACATGTGTGGTATGTATGAACTCCTCACATATTGCAGTTTTATGGACAGTACATTATATTTGCAGAAAGGGTTTTCTTGAGCCGCACTTTAGTGGCAAATTTGAATTTTTGCGCAATTTTTGCTAGCAATCTCTGTTTGCGGCAAAGTTGAATGAAGGTGGTTGTATATATAAACTATTAAATTGTGTTTTTATATACGGTATGCTGTGTACTCTGAAAAAAGTTAGATTTTGGTATCACAGTCACAGTTTGGTAGGTGCAGTATAGCTTTTGAACGTATTAGTGAACAACAGCAAAATCCTGCTTGTCTTCTGTATTCGTGTTTTTGGGAGTCCGAGCTCTTGTTGTAGTTGATGTTTGCGGTACATATAGTATATATACACATTGTATACACCATAAGCTATTATTTTAAAAGTATTTTGTATATGAATGTGAGATTGAACATGAGTTTTAGGTGCAAATATGTGTTTTAGCGTATTTTTTCAAAAAATTATTTGTGTTGGTCGCAAAGTTGCATGAAGGTGGATGTGGCTATCGATGACCCATTAAGACATTTGTAATCTTGAGATTGTCTACTTTCAAAAAATATATAGGGTTTAGGGGTTCACTTACTTTTCATGGTGTGTAATCCCTACATTTTATAGGATGATACTTTTTTAACATTTCCAGCTTCAAAGCAGAATTTTGTTCCTTCCAGTTCTAGCGATTTTCTGAAGACAGGTTCAGGCCATAGTGATATGTATGAACTCTGCACATGTTGAACTCTTATTTTTAGGAGGTTTGGTGCATTTAATTTTTTGTTTGGATTCCGCTTTTAACAACTAATATACATTTATTTGCATTTTTTCATAAAACATTCACTTTAAATCAAAATTGCATGAAGGTGCCTGTTCGTATACAGTACCAAGTGGCATTCTGACAATGCTGCAGGTGTCTACTTTAAGAAAATATATAGGTATGGGGGGGTTGGATGCTTTTTTAATGTTGCAATTTAGGTTTGATTTGTCCATCTCAAAACTGTGAAAGTTGCTCTGGCTACTGGAGGTGCAAAATTTCCAGAGACCCTTAGCAGCGAAAAGGTTAATCATTTGACCACCTCAGGGACATTTGCTGGTTATCCAGTGATGATCCGTTTCCAGAAACAGAATGTCACTACTACTCCCCCCATCCACTCCATGATATTTACCTATCTTACCTATCTTGCTTCCATGCTTCTGTTTATGGGACGGCTCCTCCCTGTTTTCTGACTGCCAGTGTGCATAATGGGGTCAGGGGTTGGGAAGAGTAGGTAGGGAAGGGCTAGTAGTGGGTGGGAGAGAGGAGGGAGAGAGGAATGGGGGGGGAGTGAGATGAAAGAGAGCTACTATGTAAGTTACATAGCAGGAAGCTGAATCATGTTAACAAATGCAGAAGATACCAGAAGTTCCCAGAGACACCCAGAAATCACTCAAAGCACTGCTAAATGTGTATTGGTGCATTTATTAACCCATTTATAGCACTAACAGACTTTAAAAAATATAAAAAATCGCCAGAAAAAACTTTTAAGTATCATGCATTAAATGCTGTATTAGACAACATGATGTATCTCTGTGTTTCTTGTTTCTCTCAGATCAGAATCAATAGGTTAATAGGTTTCATTATATCTTAATAAGTTTCATTATATTTGGCTATTTAATGTGTTTTTTTACTATGTGTATATATGTATTTCGCAGGTAAAGGACTCAGGGAATTAAATCCAACTATTACAAAAACTCCAGGTGCGTTAAAATATTTTTTTTTTTTCATAATTGGAATTAAATAAAGCAAAATGCTATTATAATATATGAATAGAATAGACTAGAAGATAGATAGATAGATAGATAGATAGATAGATAGATAGATAGATAGATAGATAGAGATAGATGTGAGTTGGCCCTAGATTCCTAATTATAGTACAGCACATTTAGCGAAGTACTTTGAAGCTGTCCGTTATAAATAATGGTTTTATTAGGCACTAGACATGAAACCTTTCAGACATTAAGAAAGGTTGCAATATGTTTATTGTACACGTTTCCCATGGGCTTCCGGTTCCCAACTTTAATGAAGGTGAATGAAGCTGCCATGGTTTTATGCAATGCATTTCCAAACAAGGTGACTTGAGACTACATATCAGTAACACTGAACTCCAGCCTCTATATAACTACAGATAATGAATACCATCAGCAACGCAGATTGTGGACTTTCTTGGATTACGTAAAACAAAATAATAAGCAGATTTTCAGTAAAGGTGCAGTTACACTTCAGGGACTTATGTAACATTGATATAAACATTGACTTCTGTATAAGAGCACTAGATCACAATAAAAGAGTGCTAGATATATTTTATCATTAGTAATAGACATTAATAGTACAGTGCTAGACAGTAATATTGTGCTACAACATTGACTAGTTTAAACTGAAAGTACAGATGTTCAAGCATTGTGCATTTATTTTCAGTTCCTTCAGATGTTTTTTCCGTGAATTCCGTCTGGAAAGGATTTTATGAATATCTTGGGAAGCAACATTCAGCAACCTTAACTGTTGACTGGTTTAATAACACAAGCAGCAAAGTTAATGGGACATTCTTAGATACTAACAATAGTGAATTAAAGCTGTCAGGTAAGTTAAAATGTAGAAAGATCCTGATAAACATTTTACTAAACTTAGTAATGGGAACATTTGCTTACACTTTCCCAGAACCCACATGGATCAGCTGTTTCGGCAGCCTCCAGGTCTTCCTCTTGGGGCCACAAAATCCTTTAAGATGACAATGGGGACGCCAACTAAACCCCATCAATCTAATATTTATCAATAATCCCATGAATAGCTGATATTCTATCCAAATGTGTGTCAAGAAAACAACTACTTTATATTATGTAGTTGTAAATATGAGACTCTGATTTATGAGATATGAGACTGAAAAGAAAATGCAAAAAAAACTTTATCACCTTTACAAAATGTTTAATTTTTTAATATAGACAGCAGATATTTTAACATTCTAGCCTATCATGTAGAGATGAGTGAACAGTAAAATATTCAATATTTGATACTCGTTTCGAATAGCCCCTCAATATTCGACTATTCAAACGAATATCAAACCCCATTATAGTCTATGGGGAAACACTGTTCGTTTCAGCGGAAACCACAATTCGACTGAGGAGGGTCACCAAGTCCACTATTACACCTCAGAAAATGATGACAACATCACTGGAATGCAACTGGGACAGCAGGGGAAGCATTCCTGGGGGCTACTAGCATGCCCAAGTCCTTGTACTATGCCACTAATAATGCAGGAGCTGACTTTTTCCCATAGGAATTCATTGACCAGTGTTGATTGGCCGAATGCCATACAGTGTACAGCATTCGGCCAATCAACACTGGTTCTACCGGAGGCTCATCTGTGAGGAGGCGGAGTCTAAGATCAGTCCACAGCAATCTCCATTGTGGTCTGATCTCAGATATAGCAGAGTTGACACAGCGTTGGTTGACCGAATGCTGTACACTGTATAGCATTCGGCCAATCAAAGCTGGTCAATGCATTCCTATGGGAAAAAGTCAGCTTCCGCATACCGCAAGCTGACAGGGATCCCAACTAGCATATAATGGGCTGCCACGAGATAGAGCCCCAAAGAGCTGTTTGAGTAACATTCCTACCTAAATAAAGGTAATCCCTAGCTAACCCTGCCTGTACATCTGTCCCTGTCTCACAGTCACATAGTTCACAGTCTCATATGAACCAAATCTAAAATCCACCATTCGTATAAAGTGGTGGTCACCTGATTTAGCCAGCCAATTACTTTTTCCGATGCCTATGTTTTCCTACTTCCTATCCCACCTCCCCTGCAGTTATTGGTGCAAAAAAAAGCGCCAGGGAAGGTGAGAGGGGATACTAATTTTTAGTGCGTTTGCCGCGCGATATTCGATTGGAATCGAATATCTCAAACAGCTTGATATTCGATTGAATACCAATTCCATCGAACGCCGTTAGCTCATCTCTACTATCATGTCATTTATACAGTAATGTAAAGGGTACAGTGTGTTACTACAAATACAAGTATGCTTTCTATATATTGGTTTATTAGACTTTTGTGTTCTCATCAGGTGTTTATAAGAAAGAAGAAGCCCACTTGCTTTTGAAAGTTTTCCAGATTAAAGGTCCTTCAGATGTTTTAATAAAAAAGTTTCAAAATGATAACTGGGCAATGGATGGTTATGTAAGTATTCTAATAACATATTGCTGATTTATATCTACTTTATGACTTCTTCAGAACAAGTGTGTTTGGGCCTTAATGACATTTTTTGATGCTCAGTTTTAGGGGAATCCAAATGTGTAATAGTTTTTGTTATGTTTAGCTACTTTTACAAAACTATAAACCCTTAGTGAAGCCAGCTGTAGCTTTTTTTTTCTTGGGATTAATATGGCGTCTTGCCGAAAATATGCATACTATTAAGAAATGGAAAAGTGATTAAAAAAAAAGACAGAAAAAATGCACTGGAATCGACTTTAGTGCACATTCACATGGGGCAAAATGGCGCTTTATTTGCCGCTGAATTTTCCATGCTGAAAAAAAGAGCCTCCCATTGACTACAATGGATGCTGCTAGCTTTTTTATCCACTAGCAGAATTTTCCGCTAGTGGAAAAAAAAGCTAGCAGCACCCATTGAAATCAATGGGAGGCTTTTTTTTCAGCGCTGAAATTCTACACCAAATTCCTCACGATTTTCTTTCATGTGAATGGACCCTTAGGCTGGTGCCCCACTTGTTATAAATGGTTAGGCTATGACGGAAACACTACGGAAAAAAATGCAGTGAATCCCATCTGCACATTGCAGGAAAATACACGCAGTGGACATGCTGTGATTTCCAAAACCATTGTGGTTTTGGAAATCGTTGCATGTCAATTATACCTATGGAAACATCAGCAGTTTCTTTATAGGTATAATGGAAGCCGAAAGTCAATAGATGAAACTCTGCGGATATCCTATAAAAAGCACTATGGGAGAATCCGCAGCAGCAACACGTCGTGTTTTTTTTTCACTGAGGCCCGCTATGTGGGGCCTTAACCTTAAGAAGAATAGCATTCTGATTTCTAAGTAACGTTACAAGATGAATAACTGAAGACATCAGCAAAACTAGCAGAGTATCCAAAACATTTACGTATGTTGTAGTCTTTTACCTACTGGCAGAATGACAGGGTAGCTGAAGTGATATACTGTATTAGGGCCAGTTCACATGGAGTTTACAAGCACGCATTCTGGCACGTATACACGTGTCAGAATGTGAGCGCTCAAAACAGATCCCATTCATTTCAATGGGTTGTTACGGGCGTATAACGCGCGTAATTTTGTGCGCGTAATTTTGCAGCCAAATTGCGTGCGCAAAATTACGCACGTTATAGGCCCGTAACAACCCATTGAAAAGAATGGGATCTGTTTTGAGCGCTCACATTCCGACACGTGTATACGTGCCAGAATGCGCGCCCATAAACTCCGTGTGAACTGGCCCTCAGTGGTTCTTGTAACAAGGAAAATTTGCTGTTTTTGTGACATCAATGATCCCTGAAATATATATAAATTAACTTTACAGGTAAAGAAAGAATACACTGGTATATTTCTAGTCCTTTTTGCTGTACATCAATATAATAAGTGTGTTAAAGGAAATCTCCTAACCTTACACTGCTTTATAGCTGGACCTTAACAGCTACATTAGGTGAATCATTCTGTTTGTTTTTATAGGTATCATCTGGAAGAGAGAAGAGTGTTTTTAACTACCAAGGCGATATACAATCAAAGAATTTTGGCAAATTTATATTTCAAAGACAGAGTAAGATCAATGTTTTGTTTAATATCAAAGTTGACCTGAAGGTTTTTCCCATCAAGCCATAACACTGAAAATGGTTTATTTGCATTGTTTTCTGTTGAAATGCCAGGAGGTTCCAGGCAATATTATCAGTTTGAGAGTAACATTATTGAGCCATAAAGGCCTTTGAAGAGGTTAAAATGAGTTTTAAATGTGTGCACAGAAAGACCAAGCTGATGGTTATTTCAGCTTTTTGTAAGGAGACTTCAATGTGAAGGTTTGACTTTATAGTCTATTTTATGAATTATAGAGAACATGAAATATTATTTACACCACACATATTAACCATTTGACAACAAAAACTCTATTGGCTTGTATTTCTACTTATCAATTACATGTGCTTCCATCTAATCCCATTATATGGTGCTATCTTCTAACAGCAGATATTGACTTCATGGTTGACCCTGTTCTTATTCACATCACTTTAAATCACTGGTAGAATGTGGCTCATCTTTTGCGCATTACCCTTTCTTGCACCAAAGATGTGCCAAATTCTCTCTTCTGTGTTCCCACTCCATTTTTTACAGAGGAGTAAGGCTGGTCTGGTGGGAACACCCTAACCCAAAAAAACGTCTATAGCTAATGCCAGACAGCTTGTGTCAGATATACTTGAAATCTATACATTTAAATTTCAATGCTAGCACACAAGAATATACCTGAATTATAAAGAGACTGGAGCCAGTGACAGAAGGGTTATGGATTAAAGGGGCTTTCCAGGATAAATCCATATTGTAAGGACAAGGCACCCATGCCTTCCCACCACCCATCTAATCTACATATTTTAGCTATACTTTTTTACTGTAATATATGTAGGCCATGTAACCTACATATATTACATTTTTTGCCTTTCTTATGATGTTGTGAGGTCTCAATCTAATCGATATCCACAGCCTGAACATCAGTAGTAAGTACCTATCCCTCAGCCCCATTATACTTGTCAATTCTCCTGTTAATACCCAAACCCCAAAACTGAATCGCTGAAAGGCCACCTCTTTATTATATGTGCCAGCCACCCACACATGCACATTACAGTGGGTGGCCAGCACAAGTCAAAAAGAGGAGGTTAGGTTGGTGATCAATTCCTGGGTTCAGAGCTGCCAGGAAAAAAAAGGGAAGTGTAAAGCGAATGGGGGGCAGGTCATAGAGGAGGTGCTGGCTGCACACATCACAAAGCGGATTTCCCACCACCCACATTTCCATAGAATCCTGCTGGCATCTAGCACCATATAATATGGACTCTACATGCACAATCCATATTATACTGTGTGTGGGCCACTGTGGAGCATATTATACTGTGCAGGGGCCACTGTGGAGCATTACACACTGTGTGGCGCATTATACTACTCATTATACATTAAATTATACTATACCTGTACACAGGACTGGTGGGCTCTAGGTCTTTCAGGCCAACAATGTAGATGCAGCAAGAATTCATTGTTGTCCTTAAGCTTTCTCTGCGTAACAGTAATGATGATACATGTAGGTGATTACAATATTACAGCCAAAAGTGAAGGTTATTGAGTGAGTGAGAACAGGACTCTGAAGATGGCTACTGAGGATGTAATAGGTGGGCCAGCTAGGGAAACAGAGGGAGATGGTAAGAAAGGGGAGAGGGTGTGAGTCAGCTCTAAGTGCAGCTAAAGGAATCATGGGAGTTGTAAGAAAGGCACAGAACAGGAAGATACAAATGTAAATTAATGCTCTCTAGACTCCACAGTCAGAGAGACAAGCATGCATTGATGTTACATGTCTTATATGCTCCATAAGGCAAATATTTTTCACTGAATGTGGCCTTTACTATAACACAGGCTAGTTTTACGAAAAAAGATCTTTTTAAACTCTCCGCATTTACATTTTCATTCACTATTTTTCTGTCTCCTGAGATCAACTTTTTCAATGTTCCCTACAGCCACAATGTCTATACTGAGCTATATTAATTCCGGGAAGTGTTTTGTTTACAGCAGATAATGAACAGTCATCTGATGAAAGAAGCAAAGAACAGTCCTAAAATGCAATGTAGCTAAGTACATCTTATCATTACAGCTCAGACAAACTGTAGCTATGAGCTGGCTGCAATTCTGGACTCGTTTTAATAAGAAGTTCATTGGCAAGCTTCTGACATTTTAAATTCATTTATATTTCTTCTTTTCTGCTTCACACTTTTTAACATATCTACAAATCTACAATTTTTGGAACATACCTCTTAATCACTAAATTCAGATAGGTCGGTCAGTCCCATTGCCACAAGTGTATACAATACAGCCCTTGGTCATGTACTTTGCCTTTATATTTGTAACAGAATGGGTCATTCTAAAAAGCTCTCTGAATTCCAGTGTGGTGCTGAAATAGGATGGCACCATTGTAACAAGCCAGTTTGTGAAAAGTATTCCTCCCTAGATATTCCTTGGTCAACTGTGAATGGTATTGTGTATAGATGAAAGTGTTTAGGAACCACAGTAACTTATGAACCATAACCATGAAGTGGTAGCAGCGCCGCACCTCCTATGAGGCGACCTGAAGTGACCGCTTCAGGCGGTGCTATGCCAGGGCCCCGGGGAGGGCGGCATTTTTGCTTAACTAAGCCAGTCCAGGACAAGCTGTCCTGAACTGGCTTAGTGTCACTGAGCAGTGGATTGGGGAGGCTGCTGGAGCAGCGCTGCTCCAGCGGCCTCCCCTCACGCTCAGGCAGAGAGCAGGTCCTCTCCGTGCCTGCTAATGCCGCTCCGCCATGCCCCCTTTGCTCTGCCCCCCTCACTCCACCCCGACCCTCCGCTTCCCCCCGCCCCCTTCGCTCCACCACGCCCCCTCCTCCTCGGGGGGGCTTTCTGTCGTCCGCCTTGGGCGGCGAAAAAGGCAGGTTCACCCCTGAGTGGTAGACCATGTAAAGTTACGCAACATAAGGCACATAGGCAACATAAGGCACATAGCACATAAAAGCTACCAATGCAGGGGCAACACGGTGGCTCAGTGGTTAGCACTACAGTCTTGCAGCACTGGAGTCCTGGAGTTCGAATCCCGCCAGGAACAACATCTGCAAGGCGTTTATATGTTCTCTCTGTGTTTGCGTGGATTTCCTCCCATTCTACAAAGACATACTGATAGGGGAAAAAAAGTACATTGTGATCCCTAAAAATGGGGCTCACAATCTACATAAAATCAACAAAATAAATAAATACAAATAAAAGTTTCCAATGCCTCTAAACTCCAGAGTTTCAATCTTCCTTTGTCATTAACATCAGAACAAAAATATGCATTGCGAACTTAGAAAACTTATATAAAAGGTTCCAGACCAAATAACCCAGTGTGAACCCGGCCTAACATTTCAAAGTTCAGAACATTGCTGCTTCTCTTCAGCCCCTTAATGGCTTCTATTCGATCTGTGAATTACAATAAAACAGTGCTGATAATGAATGGTTACTTCTAAATCATCATTGCAGGGACATTTCTGCATTCTACCAAGTTTCAATAACAGGAGGTAATAATACCACTGCCCTCATTCTTATTACTTGGTAATATCTGAATGTAACTGTAAATGTATTCTCTGATTTGTAAAGTGATGTATATTACATTGGTGCGTTATACAGGCAAATATCTTTTTTTTTTCCAAAAGAAATGCAAAAGTATGCTAAAAACCTCACTGAGATTTCTAAACTGTTAGTATATTTTTAGTACTGCAATTTATATACTTAAAATGTATGTGACAAAACTGTCCAGTTTTGATTCCACATGATATTCACTCGATAGCTAAAATGTATGGCAGAGATTTTACCTTAAGAAATAAGTCAAAAGATTCTATTAAATACTTTATATATAAACAACTGTGAAATCTTAGGATTCATAAATGTACTTTCCAACATTCCGAAAAGACAAATTTAGATTTTCTTAGTAACAGGAGAAAAGTCCAGCATACCTTTGATCCTATAAAAGTGTAGAATTTATTTAAGGAAATGAAAACCACATACACAGAGGAACACTATTGGATTTTGAGCAGACATTGCATTTAGTCGACCTTGTGAGTATGTAGTATTATTTGCCTTAAAGGGATTCTATCATTGGAAAAACTCATTTTAAACTAAAGGCACATTGGGATAGCCTTTAAAAAGGCTATTATACTTCTGCCCTTATTTCTTTGATTCTGCCCGCCGTTTCTTAAAAATCTGTTTTATTCTGGTATGCTAATGAGGTTCATGGAGTAATGGAAGCACCCCACCCCAGCATCCCAAAAACATACCTGCCACCACCCCTTTCATGCTTGTTCTCTGTCCCCTCCTCTGAAACTTGTGCCTCTGACACCGCGCTGTACCCATCTAAAATCTCGGGCATTCACAATCGGCTCTGGCACAAAATGGCCGCTCGGACATGCGCAGTCGACTCTGTCATAAGATGCATAAGATTTTAGAGAGGTACAGCATGGCGTCAGAGGCACAAGTTTCAGAGAATAGGAGGAGGGGATAAAGCAGAAGTATGAAAGGAGCGGATATGAGACTGAGGGTGCTTGGAGCGCGGGGGGGGGGGCGCTTCTGGTGCTCCATGATCCATGATCATTAGCGTACTATAACAAAACATATTTTGAAGAAACCGCAGGGATAATCAAAGAAGTAAAGGTAGGAGTAGAATATCTTTTTTAAAGCCTATTCCAACATGCTTTTAGTTAAAAATGAGTTATGAATTATGAGTGTTGGCATTGATGATCCGCATGCTCCGGCATTTTGGCAGCTCTAAAGCTGGCCTGCTGCTGATCTTGTTCCTACCTTCATAGCTCTCATTGTTTGTGACAAATTAGATTTTCTTTTTCCATGCATGTTGAAAATTGGCAAACTGCCAATTTGGATTAAAGGTGTTTTCCCATCCAGTCGTGTCAGCAGTGCCTGGAGCAGATCAGATAATATGCAAGTGTGTGAACACACACCACTGAGGGTTAGCGTGTGTTTAGACAGAGAGATAACAGTCCTGACTTTCTCGGAAGCTGAGATAAGAGCAGTGTAATACAGTATGTGAACAAAAATTCATAACAGTCGTGAAGCCATGTCATTCACTGGGCTAAAAAGTAGCCTATGTATTAATTGAGCTTACAAACTATCTATGTGCCAAATTTCATTCAAATCTGTTAAGCTGTTTTTGCGTGATTGAGGAGCAAACATCCAAACACACAAACTTTCACATTTATAATATTAGTAGGATATATATATATATATATATATATATATATATATATATATATATATATACAGTATATACTGAGATTATGAGTTTATTGTACTTTGAATTGTCACTTGCCCCTTATACTGTTGTAATACTAATAACTAGAGATGAGCGAACACTAAAATGTTCGAGGTTCGAAATTCGATTCGAACAGCCGCTCAATGTTCGTGTGTTCAAACGGGTTTCGAACCCCATTATAGTCTATGGAGAACAGATACTCGTTAAGGGGGAAACCCAAATCCGTGTCTGGAGGGTCACCAAGTCCACTATGACAACCCAGGAAATGATGCCAACACCTCTGGAATGACACTGGGACAGCAGGGGAAGCATGTCTGGGGGCATCTAACACACCAAAGACCCTCTATTACCCCAACATCACAGCCTAACAACTACACACTTTACACACTCAATACCACCTCTCTGACAGTAGGAAAGCACCTTGAAACATGTGTATTTGGCACTTGCAGTGAGGAGAGCTTGTCACCAGCAGTGAATTTGGCCCTTGTAGTAAGTTGAGGTTGGCACCAACATTTGTTTTGAAAATCAGGGTGGATTGAGCCTCTAACCAGCAGAGTTTGGGCAAATTCATGGTGGAGAGAGCCTCTAAAAACCCCAGTTTGGACCAATTCATGGTGGAGGGAGCCTCTAAAAACCCCAGTTTGGACCAATTCATGATGGAGGGAGCCTCTAAAAACCCCAGTTTGGACCAATTCATGGTGGAGGGAGCCTCTAAAAACCCCAGTTTGGACCAATTCATGGTGGAGGGAGCCTCTAAACAGCCCAGTTTGGGCAAATTCATGGTGGAGGGAGCCTCTAAAAACCCCAGTTTGGACCAATTCATGGTGGAGAGAGCCTCTAAAAACCCCAGTTTGGACCAATTCATGGTGGAGGGAGCCTCTAAACAGCCCAGTTTGGACCAATTCATGGTGGAGGGAGCCTCTAAAAACCCCAGTTTGGACCAATTCATGGTGGAGGGAGCCTCTAAAAACCCCAGTTTGGACCAATTCATGGTGGAGGGAGCCTCTAAAAACCCCAGTTTGGACCAATTCATGGTGGAGGGAGCCTCTAAAAACCCCAGTTTGGACCAATTCATGGTGGAGGGAGCCTCTAAAAACCCCAGTTTGGACCAATTCATGGTGGAGGGAGCCTCTAAAAACCCCAGTTTGGACCAATTCATGATGGAGGAAGCCTCTAAACAGCCCAGTTTGGGCAAATTCATGGTGGAGGGAGCCTCTAAAAACCCCAGTTTGGACCAATTCATGGTGGAGGGAGCCTCTAAACAGCTCAGTTTGGGCAAATTCATGGTGGAGGGAGCCTCTAAACAGCCCAGTTTGGGCAAATTCATGGTGGAGGGAGCCTCTAAAAACCCCAGTTTGGACCAATTCATGGTGGAGGGAGCCTCTAAACAGCCCAGTTTGGACCAATTCATGGTGGAGGGAGCCTCTAAAAACCCCAGTTTGGACCAATTCATGGTGGAGGGAGCCTCTAAAAACCCCAGTTTGGACCAATTCATGGTGGAGGGAGCCTCTAAAAACCCCAGTTTGGACCAATTCATGATGGAGGGAGCCTCTAAAAACCCCAGTTTGGACCAATTCATGGTGGAGGGAGCCTCTAAAAACCCCAGTT
Source organism: Leptodactylus fuscus (assembly GCF_031893055.1). Taxonomy (NCBI): domain Eukaryota; kingdom Metazoa; phylum Chordata; class Amphibia; order Anura; family Leptodactylidae; genus Leptodactylus; species Leptodactylus fuscus. Next base: position 139,908,422 of record NC_134267.1, read on the forward strand.
TGGGCAAATTCATGGTGGAGGGAGCCTCTAAACAGCCCAGTTTGGGCAAATTCATGGTGGAGGGAGCCTCTAAAAACCCCAGTTTGGACCAATTCATGGTGGAGAGAGCCTCTAAAAACCCCAGTTTGGACCAATTCATGGTGGAGGGAGCCTCTAAACAGCCCAGTTTGGACCAATTCATGGTGGAGGGAGCCTCTAAAAACCCCAGTTTGGACCAATTCATGGTGGAGGGAGCCTCTAAAAACCCCAGTTTGGACCAATTCATGGTGGAGGGAGCCTCTAAAAACCCCAGTTTGGACCAATTCATGGTGGAGGGAGCCTCTAAAAACCCCAGTTTGGACCAATTCATGGTGGAGGGAGCCTCTAAAAACCCCAGTTTGGACCAATTCATGGTGGAGGGAGCCTCTAAAAACCCCAGTTTGGACCAATTCATGATGGAGGAAGCCTCTAAACAGCCCAGTTTGGGCAAATTCATGGTGGAGGGAGCCTCTAAAAACCCCAGTTTGGACCAATTCATGGTGGAGGGAGCCTCTAAACAGCTCAGTTTGGGCAAATTCATGGTGGAGGGAGCCTCTAAACAGCCCAGTTTGGGCAAATTCATGGTGGAGGGAGCCTCTAAAAACCCCAGTTTGGACCAATTCATGGTGGAGGGAGCCTCTAAACAGCCCAGTTTGGACCAATTCATGGTGGAGGGAGCCTCTAAAAACCCCAGTTTGGACCAATTCATGGTGGAGGGAGCCTCTAAAAACCCCAGTTTGGACCAATTCATGGTGGAGGGAGCCTCTAAAAACCCCAGTTTGGACCAATTCATGGTGGAGGGAGCCTCTAAAAACCCCAGTTTGGACCAATTCATGATGGAGGAAGCCTCTAAACAGCCCAGTTTGGGCAAATTCATGGTGGAGGGAGCCTCTAAAAACCCCAGTTTGGACCAATTCATGGTGGAGGGAGCCTCTAAACAGCTCAGTTTGGGCAAATTCATGGTGGAGGGAGCCTCTAAACAGCCCAGTTTGGGCAAATTCATGGTGGAGGGAGCCTCTAAAAACCCCCAGTTTGGACCAATTCATGGTGGAGGGAGCCTCTAAAAACCCCAGTTTGGACCAATTCATGGTGGAGGGAGCCTCTAAAAACCCCAGTTTGGACCAATTCATGGTGGAGGGAGCCTCTAAACAGCCCAGTTTGGACCAATTCATGGTGGAGGGAGCCTCTAAAAACCCCAGTTTGGACCAATTCATGGTGGAGGGAGCCTCTAAAAACCCCAGTTTGGACCAATTCATGGTGGAGGGAGCCTCTAAACAGCCCAGTTTGGACCAATTCATGGTGGAGGGAGCCTCTAAACAGCCCAGTTTGGGCAAATTCATGGTGGAGGGAGCCTCTAAAAACCCCAGTTTGGACCAATTCATGGTGGAGGGAGCCTCTAAAAACCCCAGTTTGGACCAATTCATGATGGAGGAAGCCTCTAAACAGCCCAGTTTGGGCAAATTCGTGGTGGAGGGAGCCTCTAAAAACCCCAGTTTGGACCAATTCATGGTGGAGGGAGCCTCTAAACAGCTCAGTTTGGGCAAATTCATGGTGGAGGGAGCCTCTAAAAAACCCCAGTTTGGACCAATTCATGGTGGAGGGAGCCTCTAAAAACCCCAGTTTGGACCAATTCATGGTGGAGGGAGCCTCTAAACAGCCCAGTTTGGGCAAATTCATGGTGGAGGGAGCCTCTAAACAGCCCAGTTTGGGCAAATTCATGGTGGAGGGAGCCTCTAAAAACCCCAGTTTGGACCAATTCATGGTGGAGGGAGCCTCTAAAAACCCCAGTTTGGACCAATTCATGGTGGAGGGAGCCTCTAAAAACCCCAGTTTGGACCAATTCATGATGGAGGGAGCCTCTAAACAGCCCAGTTTGGGCAAATTCATGGTGGAGGGAGCCTCTAAAAACCCCAGTTTGGACCAATTCATGGTGGAGGGAGCCTCTAAAAACCCCAGTTTGGACCAATTCATGGTGGAGGGAGCCTCTAAAAACCCCAGTTTGGACCAATTCATGGTGGAGGGAGCCTCTAACCAGCCCAGTTTGGACCAATTCATGGTGGAGAGAGCCTCTAAAAACCCCAGTTTGGACCAATTCATGGTGGAGGGAGCCTCTAAACAGGCCAGTTTGGGCAAATTCATGGTGGAGGGAGCCTCTAAACAGCCCAGTTTGGGCAAATTCATGGTGGAGGGAGCCTCTAACCAGCCCAGTTTGGACCAATTCATGGTGGAGGGAGCCTCTAAAACCCCCAGTTTGGACCAATTCATGGTGGAGGGAGCCTCTAAACAGGCCAGTTTGGGCAAATTCATGGTGGAGGGAGCCTCTAAACAGCCCAGTTTGGGCAAATTCATGGTGGAGGGAGCCTCTAACCAGCCCAGTTTGGACCAATTCATGGTGGAGGGAGCCTCTAAACAGCCAAGTTTGGACCAATTCATGGTGGAGGGAGCCTCTAAAAACCCCAGTTTGGACCAATTCATGGTGGAGGGAGCCGCTAAACAGCCAAGTTTGGACCAATTCATGGTGGAGGGAGCCTCTAACCAGCAGAGTTGGTGGAAATCAGGGTGGAGGGAGCCTCTAACCAGCAGAGTTGAGGGAAAGCAGGGTGGAGGGAGCCTCTAACCAGCAGAGTTGGTGGAAATCAGGGTGGAGGGAGCCTCTAACCAGCAGAGTTGTGGGAAAGCAGGGTGGAGGGAGCCTCTAACCAGCAGAGTTGTGGGAAAGCAGGGTGGAGGGAGCCTCTAACCAGCAGAGTTGTGGGAAAGCAGGGTGGAGGGAGCCTCTAACCAGCAGAGTTGGTGGAAATCAGGGTGGAGGGAGCCTCTAACCAGCAGAGTTGGGGGAAATCAGGGTGGAGGGAGCCTAGTATTAGCAGAATTGTGCAACACTTATGGTGGATGAGTATGAGGATGCGGAGGAATTGGAGAGGTTGAGTACAGACATGGAGTTTCATGTTGGGGTGCTTTACACAGGTGGGCACAAAAATGAAGGCTCTATCCAGTGGTGGTTCATTTTTATCAAAGTGAGCCGGTCGGCACTCTCAGCTGACAGACGGGTGCGCTTGTCAGTGATGATGCCACCGGCTGCACTGAACACCCTCTCAGATAGGACGCTGGCGGCAGGACAGGACAGCACCTCCAAGGCATATAGGGCAAGTTCAAGCCACAGGTCCAACTTCGACACCCAATACGTGTAGGGCGCAGAGGGGTCGGAGAGGACAGGGCTGTGGTCGGAAAGGTATTCCCGCAACATGCGCCTATACTTCTCACGCCTGGTGACACTAGGACCCTCCGTGGCGGCACTTTGGCGAGGGGGTGCCATCAAGGTGTCCCAGACCTTAGACAGTGTGCCCCTCGTTTGTGTGGACCGGTGAGAACTTGGTTGCCTACTGGAGGAACTGCCCTCCCTGCCGCCAACGTCACATGCTGGAAACATCTCCATCATATTCTGCACCAATTGCCTGTGGCAAGCATTGATGCGATTGGCCCTCCCCTCTACCGGAATAAAAGACGAGATGTTGTTTTTATACCGGGGGTCAAGGATAGCAAAGATCCAGTACTGGTTGTCCTCCATGATTTTGACAATACGCTTGTCGGTTGTAAAGCACCCCAACATGAACTCAGCCATGTCTGCCACAGTGTTAGTTGGCATGACTCCTCTGGCCCCACCGGAAAGTTCAATCTCCATTTCCTCCTCATCCTCCATGTCTACCCATCCGCGCTGCAACAATGGGACGATTCGAAGTTGCCCGGAAGCCTCCTGTATCACCATCACATCATCGGACAACTCTTCTTCCTCCTCCTCCTCCTCCTCCATTAAACGCAGTGAAGCGGACAGATGTGTGGACCTACTCTCCAGCTGTGACGGATCGGATGCTATCCCTAACTCCTCTGTGTGATCTGAGTTATCCCTGATGTCAATCAGGGATTCTCTCAGAACACACAAGAGCGGGATTGTAAGGCTCACCATCGCATCCTCAGAGCTGACCCTCCTTGTGGACTCCTCAAAGACCCGTAGGATGTCACAAAGGTCTCTCATCCATGGCCACTCATGGATGTGAAACTGAGGCAGCTGACTTTGTGGCACCCTAGGGTTTTGTAGCTGGTATTCCATCAAAGGTCTCTGCTGCTCAACCACTCTATTCAACATCTGAAACGTTGAGTTCCAGCATGTGGGGACGTCGCACAAAAGCCGGTGTTGTGGCACATGCAGGCGTTGCTGGAGAGATTTTAAGCTAGCAGCGGCTACTTTCGACTTGCGAAAGTGGGCGCACATGCGCCGCACTTTCACCAGTAGCTCTGGAACATTGGGGTAGCTCTTTAGGAAACGTTGCACCACTAGGTTGAAGACGTGGGCCAGGCATGCAACATGTTGGAGTCCGGCAAGCTCCAGAGCTGCTACCAGGTTCCGGCCGTTATCACAAACGACCATGCCTGGGCCCAGGTGCAGCGGCTCAAACCATATTGCCGTCTCATCGAGGAGGGCATCCCTCACCTCGGAGGCAGTGTGCTGTCTGTCCCCCAAGCTGATCAGCTTCAGCACAGCCTGCTGACGTCTACCAACGCCAGTGCTGCAACGTTTCCAACTCGTAGCTGGGGTCAATCTAACAGCGGAGGAGGAGGCGGTGGCGGAGGAGGAGGCGGTGGCGGAGGAGGAGGCGGTAGAGGAGGAGGAGGAGGGGGGTGTTCTTCTCGTGTCCCTGCCAGGAATGTTAGGCGGGGAGACGAGGTACACCGGGCCAGTTTGGGAAGCAGTCCCAGCCTCAACTACATTCACCCAGTGTGCCGTCAGTGAAATGTAGCGTACCTGTCCGCATGCACTTGTCCACGCGTCGGTGGTCAAGTGGACCTTTGTGCAAAGCGCGGAACTAAGGGCCCGCCTGATGTTGAGTGACACGTGCTGGTGCAAGGCGGGGACGGCACACCGGGAGAAGTAGTGACGGCTAGGGACGGCATAGCGAGGTGCCGCAGTTGCCATCAGGTCCAGGAAGGCGGGAGTTTCAACAAGCCGGAACGCCAACATCTCCTGGGCCAGCAGTTTAGCGATGTTGGCGTTCAAGGCTTGCGCGTGTGGGTGGTTAGCAGTGTATTTCTGCCGACGCTCCAATGTCTGAGAGATGGTGGGTTGTTGTAAAGAAGCGCCTGATGGTGCCTTTGATGGTGCAGGAGAAGGAGATAAGACAGGAACAGGGGAGGATGAGGGAGAAGTCAACAAAGTGGCGGAGGCAGATGAAGTGGTGTCCTGTCTCGTCCTCTGGAGTGCATCGCCAGCACAGTCAGCAGTGGCAGTGGCAGAGGCAGTGGCAGAGGCAGTGGCAGTGGCGTGAACGGCAGGCGGCCTTTGTCCTGCCGTTGCTGCCTGCCACTGATTCCAGTGCTTGGATTCCAAATGACGGCGCATTGAAGTGGTGGACAGGTTGCTCTTCTCAGAGCCCCTAATCAATTTCGAGAGGCAAATTGTGCAGACAACACTATATCTGTCCTCGGCGCATTCCTTGAAAAAACTCCACACCTTCGAGAAACGTGCCCTCGAGGTGGGAGTTTTTCGGGGCTGGGTACGAACTGGAACATCTTGGGAGATTCCGGGTGTGGCCTGGCTTCGCCTAAGCTGCTGACCTCTGCCTCTGCCTCTAGCTACCCTTTTTGGTGCTGCACTTGCCTCAACATCCACACTACTTTCCCCGCTTGACATCCCCCCTGTCCAGGTCGGGTCAGTGTTCTCATCATCCACCACTTCCTCTTCCAACTCCTGTCTCATCTCCTCCTCCCGCACAATGCGCATGTCAACTGGATGCCCTGACGGCAACTGTGTCACATCGTTGTCGATGAGGGTGGGTTGCGGGTCATCCACCACCAAATCGAACGGAGATGGAGGAGACTCTAGTGTTTGAGCATCTGGACACAGATGCTCATCTGTTAGGTCCGTGGAATCGTGAAATGGAGGGGCAGGTTGAGGGACAATGAAAGGAGCGGAGAACAGCTCTGGGGAGCAGGGACAGTTGGGGTTATTGTTCTGTGAAGCTTGGGAATTTTGGGAGGAAGGAGGACAAGACTGTTGGGTAATAGGAGGAGAGGAGGCAGAGTCTGACTGGCTGCTGGACAATGTGCTGTAAGCGTTCTCTGACAGCCATTGCAAGACCTGTTCCTGGTTCTCGGGCCTACTAAGGTTTGTACCCTGCAGTTTAGTTAATGTGGCAAGCAACACTGGCACTGTGGAGTGGCGCAATGCTTGCTGCCCCACAGGAGTAGGCACGGGACGCCCTGTGGCTTCACTGCTACCTTGCTCCCCAGAACCATTCCCCCGACCTCGCCCACGGCCTCGTCCACGTCCCTTTCCGGGAGCCTTGCGCATTTTGAATTCCCAGTTAGAAATTGGCACTATATACCAGTAGCAAAAATTGTGGGTGCACGTAACCCCAATATATTCTTTAAATTCCCAGTCAGACAATGGCACTATATACCAGTAGCAAGAAATGAGGGTATTTGTAACCCCAATATATTCTTTGAATTCCCAGTCAGACAATGGCACTATATACCAGTAGCAAAAATTGTGGGTGCACGTAACCCCAATATATTCTTTGAATTCCCAGTCAGACAATGGCACTATATACCAGTAGCAAGAAATGAGGGTATTTATAACCCCAATATATTCTTTGAATTCCCAGTCAGACAATGGCACTATATACCAGTAGCAAGAAATGAGGGTATTTGTAACCCCAATATATTCTTTGAATTCCCAGTCAGACAATGGCACTATATACCAGTAGCAAAAATTGTGGGTGCACGTAACCCCAATATATTCTTTGAATTCCCAGTCAGACAATGGCACTATATACCAGTAGCAAGAAATGAGGGTATTTGTAACCCCAATATATTCTTTGAATTCCCAGTCAGACAATGGCACTATATACCAGTAGCAAGAAATGAGGGTATTTGTAACCCCAATATATTCTTTGAATTCCCAGTCAGACAATGGCACTATATACCAGTAGCAAGAAATGAGGGTATTTGTAACCCCAATATATTCTTTGAATTACCAGTCAGAAACTGGCACTATATGGCAGTAGCAAGAAATGAGGGTATTTGTAACCCCAATATATTCTTTGAATTCCCAGTCAGACAATGGCACTATATACCAGTAGCAAGAAATGAGGGTATTTATAACCCCAATATATTCTTTGAATTCCCAGTCAGACAATGGCACTATATACCAGTAGCAAGAAATGAGGGTATTTGTAACCCCAATATATTCTTTGAATTCCCAGTCAGACAATGGCACTATATGGCAGTAGCAAGAAATGAGGGTATTTGTAACCCCAATATATTCTTTGAATTCCCAGTCAGACAATGGCACTATATACCAGTAGCAAAAATTGTGGGTGCACGTAACCCCAATATATTCTTTGAATTACCAGTCAGAAACTGGCACTATATGGCAGTAGCAAGAAATGAGGGTATTTGTAACCCCAATATATTCTTTGAATTCCCAGTCAGACAATGGCACTATATACCAGTAGCAAGAAATGAGGGTATTTGTAACCCCAATATATTCTTTTAATTCCCAGTCAGACAATGGCACTATATACCAGTAGCAAGAAATTAGGGTATTTATAACCCCAATATATTCTTTGAATTACCAGTCAGAAACTGGCACTATATGGCAGTAGCAAGAAATGAGGGTATTTGTAACCCCAATATATTCTTTGAATTCCCAGTCAGACAATGGCACTATATACCAGTAGCAAGAAATGAGGGTATTTGTAACCCCAATATATTCTTTGAATTCCCAGTCAGACAATGGCACTATATACCAGTAGCAAGAAATGAGGGTATTTGTAACCCCAATATATTCTTTGAATTCCCAGTGAGACAATGGCACTATATACCAGTAGCAAAAATTGTGGGTGCACGTAACCCCAATATATTCTTTGAATTACCAGTCAGAAACTGGCACTATATGGCAGTAGCAAGAAATGAGGGTATTTGTAACCCCAATATATTCTTTGAATTCCCAGTCAGACAATGGCACTATATACCAGTAGCAAGAAATGAGGGTATTTATAACCCCAATATATTCTTTGAATTCCCAGTCAGACAATGGCACTATATACCAGTAGCAAGAAATGAGGGTATTTATAACCCCAATATATTCTTTGAATTCCCAGTCAGACAATGGCACTATATACCAGTAGCAAAAATTGTGGGTGCACGTAACCCCAATATATTCTTTGAATTCCCAGTCAGACAATGGCACTATATGGCAGTAGCAAAAATAGTGGGTGTATATAGCCCCAATTCTATTGCTAGGGGACTTGCAGTGTATTTCTGGGGTGAAGGTGGGGGGGCACACCGTTGGAACGGGTATCGGGGGTATATATCGGGTATACGGGAATACACTGACAGTGTATTCCATTCAGGATCCTGGGAAAGCTGGGTTGCGGCGATTGAGCCCGTCAGTGCCACGTTACACTGACAAGCTTCTCCCTGGAATTTAGCTCTTATAAGAACTGTTGGTTGTCTTCTCCTTCCTATCCTAGCCTGTCCCTGCCTACCCAGAATCTAAGCCCTAGCTAACTGGACGGAAACCTCCGTCCCCGGTGAATTGCAACCTCAGAATGACGCGAAGCTGGGCGTCGCTGTTCTTTTAAATTAGAGGTCACATGTTTTCGGCAGCCAATGGGTTTTGCCTACTTTTTTCAACGTCACCGGTGTCGTAGTTCCTGTCCCACCTACCCTGCGCTGTTATTGGAGCAAAAAAGGCGCCAGGGAAGGTGGGAGGGGAATCGAGTAATGGCGCACTTTACCACGCGGTGTTCGATTCGAACATGCCGAACAGCCTAATATCCGATCGAACATGAGTTCGATAGAACACTGTTCGCTCATCTCTACTAATAACATCATTATTATTATTATTATTATTATTATTATTATTATTATTAGAGATGAGCGAGTAGTATCCGATCAAGTAGGTATTCGATATATTCATACTCGATCAAATATTACTAGCTATTCGCAGTAAATATTCGATTCAGAGCCAGTGTTGATTGCTCGAATGCTATACAGTGTATAGCATTTGGCAAATCAATGCTGGTTCTGCAGCACGTTCGTCCTTGCTAGTCAGTAGAGCAGGCAGCTTGCTGTTACGAGTGAGCTTACTTTTTCTCATAGGAATGAATTGACCAGCGTTGATTGGCCAGTGTACAGTATTCGGCCAATCAACGCTGGTTCTGCCGGACGCTCGTCTGTGAGGAGGCGGAGTCTAAGATTGGACCACAGTGGAGACTGTTGTGGTCAAATCTTAGACTTCGCCTCCTCACAGACGAGCCTCCAGCAGAACCAGTGTTGATTGGCCGAATGCTGTACACTGGCCAATCAACGCTGGTCAATTCATTCCTATGAGAAAGAGAGAGCTCCCTCGTAACAGCAAGCTGCCAGCTCTCCTGGCTAGCAAAGACGAGCCTGCAGCAAATCAACACTGGTTTTGCAGCAGGCTTGTCCTTGCTAGTCGGGAGAGCTGGCAGCTTGCTGTTATGAGGGAGCTGACTTTTTATCAGTGCAAATGCAAGCGCTGTGCAGTTAAAGCGCATTAACTGCACAGCACTTCTCCTAAACGCTCTCCTCCTGCTATTCATGGACTTGGTGACTCTCCTTTAGTCATATAGCGGTTTCCCCTGAAATGAGCATTTTTTCCCATAGACGATAATGGGATTCGATATTCAATCAAGTAGTTGAATATTGAGGTTCTACTCGAAACGAATATCGAATCTCGAATATTTCACTTTTCACTCATCTCTATTATTATTATTACTGTTACCATTATAATAATAACAATAATAATAATAATAATAATAATAATATAAATACACACAGGACATACTTTATAGCACCCAGTTTTGTATCTGAGAAGGATGAAATATTCACAATGAAACTCACGATAATCTAGCTAGATTGCTAATAAATTTGTCATTTTTAGCTTTATTATAACATGGCTAAAAATATCTACTGGAATATATACTGCTGGAATATATTGCACCAGTGCGATTATACAGTAGATGTTGCAGCTAATGAGCAATAGAACAATGTTGTTATAACTCTAGCGGGAAATCACATAACTTTATTACGAGCATTGTAGTTGTACTTTACTACTTATTCAAACCTATCAAGCTGTCTTTATGCAGACAAGAAAGGCTAAAACATCATTGTTCTACAATTTCTTACCAATTAATATTATAAACCTCATTTTTTAACCACTAAACGTTGATATACTGATACCCAGGTTTTATTATTTGTTATTTTGTCATTAAGCTGATGCCCTTGATCATACCATATCAGTGTAGCTTCTATTAGTGTGTCACAAACAAAAGACACCTCTAATTTTTGCTTGCCTGTTATCATTTAATTGGTTCTGATTCTTTCTATCCTCTAAAGAGACATCATTATCCAAGAAATAGCAGACTCTGCTTTTGTTTTACCAGCATGTAGTGTGAATGCTGGACTAACATATCCAAAATCTAATGGACCAAACTATATTTTAAGTCTTTTTTTTCTTTTAACACATGATACAATTATAAATACACAATCACGGCTATATATTCTCCAGATTAATTACTGTATATATAAATACCTTTGTGCAGTCTACTTGATAAAATATGAGTAGAGATGAGCGAATGGCGTTCGATCGAATTGATATTCGATTGAATATCAGGCCGTTCGAGGTGTTCGATTCCAATCGAACACCAGGTGGCAAACTCACTAAAAATTTGATTCCCCTCCCACCTTCCCTGGCGCGTTTTTTTGCACCACTACAGGAACTACGACAACATAGGCAGTGAAAAAAAAATCGGAAAAAGGAATTGGTGGCAGGAAACAGATAACCTCCAATTTAGACGAATGGGGGATTTACCATTCGACGAATTTGAGACTGTGAACTATATGAATGTGAGACAGGGACAGATCTACAGGCAGGGTTAGCTAGGGATTACCTTTATTTAGGGGGAAATGTCACTCACCTAGCTCTTTGGGGCTCTATCTTGTTGGGATCCCTTTCAGCTTGCGATATGCGCGAGCTGACTTTTTCCCATAGGAATGCATTGGCCAGCGTTGATTGGCTGAATGCCCGTACACTGGCCAATCAACGCTGGTCAATGCATTTCTATAGTGAGATATAGCAGAGCCCATGCGGTTAGCTCGGCTACCCCAGACACCGGAGATGAAAGAGCTCTGCACTACACCCAACCATCCCTCCAGCTACTCCTCCTGTACTAACACGACTAGCTCAGCTTGGCTATTACTTAGAACTACTAACACGCTTAGCTCGGCTATTTCTTAGTGTAATAGCCGATCTGAGCGTGTTATTAGTACTAAGTTCTGTGAGAAAAACCATGATGTGTTGCTACTGTAGTTTTTACCGCACCACATTTTTGCTGTGCTGTGTACCTGAAAGTGGTATTTGACATAGAAGATTATATGATTATAACAAGTTCTTTCAATATTTTCTATATATTGTACAGTTCAAAGGGATTTTTGTTTTAGGAATTGACCTGAACTGCTTCACTAAATGGTTTCTACAAGAGATCAGCGAATAGTATTCGATCGAGTAGGTATTCGATAGAATACTACGGTATTCGAAATACTCGTACTCGTTCGAATACTACTCCTATTTGCAGTAAAGATTCGATTCAGAACCAGCGTTGATTGGCTGAATGCTATACAGTGTACAGCATTCAGCCAATCAACGCTGTTTCTGTCAGAGGCTTGTCTGTGATCACGCGGAGTCTAAGATCAGACCACAGTAATCTCCATTGTGGTCCGATCTTAGACTCCGTCTCATCACAGATGAGCCTCTGGCAGAACCAGTTAATTAGAGATGAGCGAGTACTGTTCGGATCAGCCGATCCGAACAGCACGCTCGCATAGAAATGAATGGACGTAGCCGGCACGCGGGAGGTTAAGCGGCCGGCCGCCGTCAAAGCGGAAGTACCAGGTGCATCCATTCATTTCTATGGAGCGTGCTGTTCGGATCGGCTGATCCGAACAGTACTCGCTTATCTCTAGAGTTAATAAATCATATTTGAAAGCAAATATCTGATGTATCAAATACTGAGAAATCAAAGCAGATCCTATCCTGAAAAGCTTATAGTACTGTCAGGGTCTGAATGACTGAAGTTGATATATTATTGATTTTACACAATATATAATGTAATGATAATACTAAATAAATGAAAGCTTTGGAAATATTGCAAAACGTTTCAATTTACAATTTGTTTGATTTGTTACAGATCCACTTAATGTCAGTGACTCTTCCAATAACTACTATGGCACAAACAGCAGTTCTGTAGCAGCTGCAATCTTGGTACCATTTTTCGCACTTATATTATCAGGATTTGCATTCTACCTTTATAAACACAGGTAAATATGAATATTACAGTTATTTAAATATATATTTTTGGCAGATTTACCAATTAAAATGCAAAAGAATTTGTTTATATTTGTGTTAATAAAAAAAAAAAAGCTAAACAAATGAACAGTTATGTATATGAGACTAGGTATTTTTTAGGTCTTGTCTGACAAAGGGAATATGGATTAGCAGAAATGGCATGCTAAAAATGTGTCTACATTGGCACTGATTTATCATAAAATGGTGTTTTAGTGCAATTTTTAAAGTGAATTGTGCTTGTGCAAATATTTTGTAACTTTTTAAAAGCCACGTAATGAATTAGGCATATACCTATAGGTCTTCAAAACCATAACCACAACAGGCTAATAAGGCTGGGTTCACATCTGCATTAGAGTCTCTGTTTAGAGACTCCATCGCAATGATGACTGAAAATCGCCAGATGAAAAACTGCTGCAAGTATGACTTTTTCATCTGTCAGATTCAGTTTAAAAAACACCCAATGGATCCCATTGTAGTTAATGGGAAAGATATGTGATAGGGCTCCAAAAAATGATCTGCAGATGATTAATTGTAAGTAGTCACATCAAAGGAGACAATGTAAACTTCAGTTATCCATTATTGCTGCAACGTTTCATTCGGAAACTAGTCCCTTCATCAGGCATAGGCTTGGGTCTTAAAGACAAGAGGTAATGAACAGGCTTAGATAACCATTGGTGGGTGATGGAGACAATAAATTTGTCTCTTTTGATATGACTGCTTAGAATAAAATATTTGCTGATAATTTTTTGAAATGCCGTCATTTATCTTTCCTGCTACATGTCATTGAGAGTTTGGTTTCCACAGTGGACATGCATCCAATGGTGGTGTGCCAGTTGAGCGTTATCCTGCACCCTATTTATGTTTTTATAGTTAATGGGGTCTGTTGGGAACACTAGGTGTCCGTTGTTTTAATGGTTTGTTTGTCCATTGACACAGCAGGGCAATGGACACTGTGTGAACATTATGGTAGGTGCAAATCAATAAAACATGGCACTCAATAAATTAGGTAAATCCATTTAAAAAGTTGCCAAATAGATAAAAACACAACAGAATCTCTGAGCAAAATGATGATGAACTGGCACATTGTTTGTAGCAAACCAAGCCAACCAATAAGTAATATAAATGTAGAGTAGACAGTCTAAAGATGCACCAGATTTATCATGCAATAAATGTCACTGTAATAAATGTCACAGCACACATATACAGTACTTGACAGTTAATGTGTTACATACCATGTTCCTAGTGTAACAAACTTTAACTTGACACTTATAGCCATCCCTTTGTAGTGTGTTAAATTTCAAGTTGCAGTTTGCTGAATTTGTGTGTGTGTATGTGTGTTATTGATGTAAACACTATTTTAATGTTGGAAACTAATAATTTACTATTCTGTTTCAATCATAATGACAAGCATAATTTGCATGCTTCTAAGAAACACACTTACAGATGCTTTTAAGAAAAGTTCCATTCAATTCAGCGAAATTACCTCCTTAGAACACTTAGTCCATTAACCCCAACCATAGACATATGCATTCATTTAATAAAGGGTAATTATCACTTACAAAATATTCAGGACAATACATCAAGAGGTCAGGTGATATGCAGTTTGGTCCTTTACAAGTCTATGGTTATCTTTTCAAATAGTAAAGGCAAATATAGAATTGAAACATTTTATGTCTGATGTAAGCAAAGCCAGCAATGCATAGGATATTGAGTACTTGAAACATCTTCATTTAAAACAGTGTTTAAAAAAATGATCTGCTAATATAGAATTCAAATCCATTCCATGAAAAAGTTGCTAACTGATCACAAGAGTAATGGTTTCCCATTTTGTATTTGTACTTACAGATTAATACCCAAGCCCTATACCACAGAAGCCATGATTTCAATATCTTGCACTGATGAGGGCACGTAAGCCTGAAACAGCTGTATGTAAGTTGGAATGAATGGCTCTGTACTTAAAGAGGACCTATCAGCTCTTCTGACATGTCTGTATTATTGTAAATACTTATCAGTAAATACTTATAGTTTTTCTCTATGAAATAATAATGTTGGGACAATTTTCTTAAGAACTTTGTTGTTTTGGTCTACTGTTATTCCTCCTACAAAAGTATGAATAATCTGGGTGTCACTAGTCCCGTGTGCTATTTGGACAGTGCCAGAGTATTCCATGCCCATTGGAAAGGGGAATAGTAACACCTAGCTGAAGCTATTTAGATATTTTCAGCAGGAAAAATGGAGGAACAGAAAGAACACAGTTCTTGGAAAAGATACCCCAGAATTGCAGTAAAATGAGTAATGCAAGTATTTACTAAATCAGACTTTGCAGAAGAGCATACAGGCCCCCATTAAGAGATGACCCATGCTATGCTCTAGTGTTATTGTAAGCATAGTGAGTAGTGACCAGTTTACAGGTCTTGGGAGTAGTACTCTTCACTCTGGATAAGCAATAGATGGGAGCTGCATGTCAATACCTCTTTTTTCTAAGGCCTTGCTGTTTATTTGTATCAATAACTAGGGCCTTGCTCATCTACAGTAGTGTCACTCTCCTAAATAGGTTGGTGTATATCTACATCATACATATTCTTGACTTTCATACAACCAGCATACAACCTCTTATTCAATACATTTACTACTGGGCTAGACTTCTATAGGTAGTGGGGTGGTTAAATCTTATGTAAATGATCTTGCTGCCTGAAATACTTTATATCACCCATCATTGCCCATTGAACCTTGCCTATTTAGAAAAATTATCTGCCTCCTTATGTCCTTTGTGTGGCTTGGGGAATTTCCCAATATCTATGAGCCTCTCGTGTCATGGTAGTTTTAGACATCCACATAGTGAAGTAGGATATCAGTCCAGCAATGCAGTAGATACCTGGTACTGCTAGGAACTTCTACCATAAGCAGCAGATAAAACGAGAGTCCAGCCTATGACAAAACCAACTCTTCTTATGCATTTTTAATCCATCCAGCCCTTAGTCATGGCATGACTAAGCAGTTGGTACTATATGAATAAGGCCTGGATTACCTACATTTGTAAGTAAACAGTAAGTAAATTTGGTGCATATATATATATATATATATATATATATATATATATATATATATATATTATTTTTTGAGTTCTTAATGAAGTTCTGACTTGGTTTAATCAGATTCTGGACTCTACTGTAATATTTTATACAGATGTCCATCTGGGACTGAAATTACACTACTTCGTCTAAAACTGTAGCCTAGATATGGTTGACAGCCCAAGGTACAGAGGTGCTCTTGGAGGATGGGTTCATTCCCTCCCATTAAGTCACTCTTTGGCTTAAATCCCATTTTCCCCTATCTACAGTGCAGGACAGTAATATTAGCAGTGTCTGATTCACGAAAATCATCTTGGTACTCTAGATCTCTTAACACTCCTGACCTGTACTTGTACTCTATTACAAAACCCTAGGCTTTTCTCTTTCGATAAGTCCCATTCTAAATTTATAGTAAACATTTCTCACTTAACTGTTCCTCAAACTTCTCAATGCAAATGAAATTCCTGAATAGAATACAGAGTTATATTAGAAGATTTTAGGGCCTTTACATCATATCTCTCTTTTAATAACTAGGCAGAGGATGGATCACTTCTATACGCAGTATGGTTCTGCTCTAAAATTCTACTGTTTTGATCCCACCTATGGCAGTATACCATACCCTATGTGGGAAAATGTCTTTTTTTTTTTCCACTTTTTGCTCCAATGTTTTCAGAAAGTCATTATAGTGCCCTAAAAAATCAACAGATTCAACTGTCCTGGACTATTTGGATTCAGTTGTTTAACAATTATGACCCATTATAAAAAAAAAAATTAAAAATCTGTATACAAATAGGAAATGAAATAATAATAATAATAATAATAATAATAATAATATTATATTACAGTGTGATTGTAATGTATGTTTATTTTGCAAAATTATAAATAATGACTTTAAAATAGAATCACCAATAAAGTCTTACAATCTTACATGAATAGATTAAATAATGAATCCATTCTATGAAGATTAAATATCTATTCTAGCAGTAATATGTGAAATATTATATGTAAATATAGCTTCATGTCTTAAAACATAAACCTCTTTTCTATACTAAATATTAGGTACATACATAATGAACATCTTTGCTTCCCTCGTGACGTTTTCTCTCAAACAAAATAGCACAGATTTCCTTACCTTTCTTTTTTGTTTTACTTTTGACATCTGCTCAATTGCTGCTTCTAACATTTTCCATCCCACGGAAAACTTGATGTAAGGCTATAATTAAACCTCAGAAGGGATACATATTTCATTGTTGTGCCACCCTATTATTGCTTGTGCTGTGATTTGCCTAATGTAGAGATATGCTTAATGCAATATATAAATATGTAGATTAAATTTGTGCATAGCTAATGTTTCAAATTAACCTCTAACAAAATCATCACCACAGTCTCTACAATTGATCCTGTTTTGCTCCTTACATGTATTGCCTCATTTTTAAAACATGCTGTTTCTACCCAATTTTTGAAAAACATCTGTAATCTCCTATTCACCTCTAGATTTACGAAACACTTAGTCTACTATTACATAATGGATATCTGTGCTAACTCTCTTCTCGAACCCTTACAGTCTGATTTCCATCCTCCACTACATAAAACTACACCAGCTACAGAAACTACCTTGACTAAAATCTTAAATGATGTCATGGAAATGGCACCTACTCTCTATTGATTGTTCTGAACAGTGGTGTAACTAAACTCTTGTGGGCCCCGGTGAAATCTTTTGTCTGGTGTGCCCAACCTCATCCCTACAGTAAATTCTTGATAGTGATGGTTACTGGTGCTAAGGAGTTTAATCAACCTTAGTGCGGTTAGGGTAATATGTGGATCTCCTTGGTTTATGGGCCTGATGGAAGCTGCAATCTCAATACTGATGCCAGTGCTTATGGGCCCCCTAAGGCTCCTGGGCCCCGGTGTGACTGCATCCTCTGCACCTCCTCAAGTTATGCCCCTGGTTCTGGATCTCTGTTTTGGTGTTTCATACTTTAGATCAGTGTTTCTCAACTTTTCCAAGACAAGTGCACTATGGTGAAAAAAAGTTCCAACCAAGTACCCCCAATCGACACTGTGGTGTTCATTATGTAACAGATCCTGCTCCAGATCTCAAGGGGAAAGAAAAACTGGCTCATGTAGCATGCCAAATAAATCTTCTTGCTTATGGGAGTATGTGCAGGCTCATACTAAAAGTTCTGAGGATCTTTTTGCTTCTGACCATCTTTTCATTCATCAGATCATCGATGAGAAACTCTCTCTTTATTCATCATAGACTACATGCTGCTGTTTTCTGACAACTACCTCTGCTTGGCGGCTACTATGCCACACTAGTCTACCAGGAGCCTCAGAACCTGAATACGTAAAAAAAAAATCTGCCGTACCAGAGCACCAGTTCTCAGTTCTCTACCTTTCTGACCAATTGCTTACTGTATCATTTGCTTGTTCTACTTCTTCCCTTTGCTGTTTGGGTTGATTAGCAAATAATGGATTGATTATCCCTGTTGGATTAGCTATCAATGGATATCAATGACTCTTAAATGATGACATTTACAGCTATTATATTGCTAATCAGATGATACCACCCCTGCACAACTACAAGCCTACATTGATTGTCATGTCCTCTCTCTGTCTAGAGCTGATTATTCCAAAAACTGAGCTCTCTCTTGTTTTTCCACCTACCAAACTATTCCTTCTGTTTATATTTCAGTGCATGGTGTCACAATATCTATTAGGTGGCATGCCTGCTGTGTTAGGACTATGCACAACACAAATAGTCCCTTTAGTCCTTATAGACAGGTATCACTTGCACTTCCAAAACACCCTTCACTTCATTTCACCTCTTCATACATTACTATAATCAGTCTAGTTCTCATTAAACTTTTCCTTCCCCCTTCCAAGCTTGTCTGTTTGTTCAACAACTATACTGATGCCTCTTTTACGTTCTTCATTAAGCTTATCATTCACAGCCATAAAATTCTTCAGTACTGCATCATTCCCCTCTCTCATCTCTGTATACCAGTACTCCACCTTCTGCCAGCAATCTAAGGGCTCGTTCACACGGGGCAAAAGGGGGCAGATTTCCGCCCCCTAACAATAGAGGTCTGTGCAGACTGCTAGCTTTCTTTTCTCCGCTAACAGTTTGTTCCCGCTTGCGAAAAAAAGAAGCGATCTGCCCTTTCGTCAGGCGGATTATGCAGCTGATTCAGCTGCAGCCTCTGCCTCGCAACAGCACCCTCCAGACTAGGCCCATTCATTTGAGTGGGAAGCCGCGACTGTCGGAAGCTTCCCACGTCAGAATCAGGACCAAAATATGCAGACCCTAAAGTTAAACTTAATAGTTTAACTCATTCAATTTTTTGACCATTGTACAAAACATGCACTCTTACAACTTGTGTCAGTCATTTCCTCGTAGGTTGTAAATTCTTTTGCGCAGCGTCCTTATTGCACTTGTTTGATATGTGGATTTGTTTTGTAATGTCCATTGTTCTTTATACATTTAGCTAACGAACGAACTGTAGAAAGCTTTAGAATATGCTGGTACACTATATAAATGATGAATATCATTAGTATTACAGTATTAACAATAATAATATAATATAATAGCATCATGTTTCATTGTTTTGTGCAGGCAGTAAGAGGGTTAAGGTCAGAGGTAAAACAATATAAGTACAACCCCAAACAAGATTTGTAAATGCAAATAATGAAGTACAGGGAAGACAAGACATGTTAATCCACACACAGAGACAAATATGCAGAATATGGTAGGAGAAATACAATTTCCCATAAACTATATTTGAAGCTGCTGATTAGTCCCAGGTTTTGTCTTGATTTTTCAAGGGTGCACCAAATGATGCCAAGCTGACATTCTTGGATTTTTTCCTAATTACTTGTATTTTAAACATGGTCCCCTTTTAAATATCTACTAGGCCCAACAGTAGAAGAAAACAGAACCACAAACTTCCAACAACAGAATATAGAATAACATCTGTAAACTGGCAGCATTAAAGACCATGAAATACTATAGATCTGGTCTGTTCTTTGTAGGACTCAGACACAGACTCCCTTTTAATGCCACATAATAAAATTCATGTGTAATGACTAATGTAAATATACTTTTAGATATAACATGTTTCCATCTTGAATGTGAAGTAGACTATTTGATTTTCAAATTATTTTTTTATACTTATTGCATTTTACATGTATTATGATGATTTAAAGGAACCTGTGTTGAAAATGTAGTGAGATCTGTAGGTAAAATGTTACATATTAGGAAGGGTTCAGCAGATTGATATATAGTTTGCAATGTTTCATTTAAATAAGTGTAGTTTCTTGTCTTAGTAGTCATGTGGGTGGTCCTACTCGCTGACTGACAACCTGCATAACTTTACATAAAGAGAGAATAAGATTGTCTACTTGACTATTAAGCCTCAAATAAGCAGTCTTGTATTGGATATTTTTCCACAAAAAAACAAATCTGCTCAGTTCCTCTTGCTCTATAACACGTTGCGTGCAGATTGAACTGGAATTTCTGTGCTTTAAGTTGATATTTTTTCATTCCTTCAATTTATCATTAGTTTCTTCTGTTTTACAGAGCAAGACCCAAAGTGCAGTATAATGGATATGCTGGGCATGAAAACAGTAATGGACAAGCATCATTTGAAAATCCAATGTATGATACAAACTTAAAACCCACAGAGGCAAAAGCTGTTAGATTTGACACAACACTAAACACAGTTTGCACAGTGGTATAGCCTTTGGTGCCCATAAAGACTGATTCATAGCCATACCTCTGATGGACAAGCAGAATTTCCATTGGTGCCCTAAACCAATATCTACTACTTCTGGCTTTGCTGCTGCAATCTTTAACACCATTGATCAGCAAACGGTACATGCATCTCTAGTCCTTGATTTTAATAAGTTGAGTCTTCTGAAGATGAAAGTAAAGACGTCCCTTCATTTCCAGTAGGATTACAATGCCTGGCTGCAAGCTGCTTACCATCAAGGATTACTTCAGGAAGACTACAGATTCATGCCACTTCGTTCTTTTGATGCCTCATATATGATAACATGTATGTGGCAGAATGCCTTTCATTGCAATATTTTGGGCACTTGGATCATCTATGTTCTGTGATGGATGAATATTCCACAGTACATCTATATTTTTTGTATCCCAAGAAACATGAATGTCCTGAATGACACACTAAACCTGAAGGAGAGGACAACCCGAGTTGTGGTTGCAAATATAAAAAAAATGCTTTACCATTAAATCAATGACATTTTGTAACCATTTAAAGCAACCAGATCTATCAGACACTATTTGTGCACTAGGCGGTTTGCAAATTTTTTCATTCAGCTGGTGTTGCAAAATATTTCTGCACAATTTTTTTGCACTAGTATGTCTGAAATGAGTGGATTCCATGTCATCAAGAAAAAAACAGGGTTTATAATGAAAATGTTCAATTGTTAAAAAAAATATATCATCCTCATTGCCACCCATTTCACTAGACACCAGATCTCACAGCTCTGGAAGTCATAATGAATCATCAATTCCTAACAAAAAGAAACTGTGTTTCTGTTCATTTTATTACAGACAGATTTTACATCATCATAAACCAACATCATGCCCAGAAGCAGCAGTCAATTTTTGTACAATATATATTTTATGTCTTATTTTCTTATAAAAAATAAATAAAAAACAGGGTTGACATTAAAAATTTGTATTATACAATTAAACAGCGGGTGTTTGACAAATTGTGAAAAGTTATTTATTCAAACAAAAGATCAAGTACAAAACTATGTCATTTGCATTATAAGGTGTCTTAGGTTTTATTTTCTTCGATGCAATAAGTGTTCTTATGGTACAAAAAATTTTCAAAAAAGAGAATTCTATATTTATGACTTCCAATTTAGATAGTGTTAGATCAGTCTGATTGCCATTGTCCTAAAACTATTATTAAAGGGGTGGTCTCTGGAAGATAGTTCTTTTTTGTTTGACTCACATGGAGATAAGAAAAAGATATAACTTGTTGGCTTTAAGGTAGAGAGATTTAGGCATAATGTATGGCCTGTACTGAGGTTACTGTGTGAGGGGGGGGGGGAGGGGTGCTACTACCCTCACCATTTGTGAATGAAGGATCCAGTGTTATCTCTCTCTAGCTTATAATACAGTTCTTACCTTTCAACCTGCCTGAACATGCTGCGATAACTGCAGAGAAGAAATCTGTACAAAGCAGAAGGTCTCAGTCTACAGAAGCCTCAACGGTCTGCGTAAACACTGGAGGATTTCAGCATTATTGATGCATAGAAAATGAAATAAAATAATGCAATCACTAAAAATAAAAAATAAAACTTTAAATATAAAACCTTGAGTTAAACAGATCATTTTCTGACAATTCAACCCTTGAATTGAATTCTTTCCTGGTCAGTTTCAATATGAAAAAAAGATCTTGATGGACCTGACCTTTAACATTGCAGTATCGTAGCACGAACACAAGAACACTATAGACTAAATTTGACTATATTTTCATAGCAAGCTATTACTCCAACTTTATATAGTTATCGTATACAGGTCTATACTATGGACTGAAACCATATGACTTTTGTAAAATTGTGTTAAAATAATTTTGGAATGTTTAACTGTTGATACAGCATGTCACAGTTATTTTCTAGGAGATATAAAAATATATTGGGTTATGATGAAATATAGTGAAATCTAATACATATACATGATAAGTGAATGATTGCACTGTATTTAAGCTAGACTTTATATACACAATATGTAAATCAGTCACTGTATTTCTGCCACTTCTTGTATAAGATTAGACATATAATTACCTTGTTTTTCTTCTCCTGATGTTGTATCAGTATCTTAAAGTTCTGATACACCTGGGTACAAGCAATGTGAAAAAGCTAAAATCTTTACACTATGGCCTAGGTTTAATACTGTAGTTACAACTAGACACTGGCATAAATGTGGTGCATCTTTGTTACAAAATGGTGCCTCTTGATGGGGCTAGAATTTTTGGACTTGCTAGATATGTGGTTATGGATTCTCAGAAAAAGAAAGTGCCTTAAATTCCCCACAATACGCCAAAAAGTCACCAAAATTGTGTCATATAATTCTGACTTATGCTAGGTTCACACTAGCGCCCGAAGTCCGTTCTGAGCTTCCATCTTCTGCACGCTCACCGGCGCTCTCGGCCGGACATCTTTCAAACTCATTCAAATGAATGAGTTTGAAAGAGTCTTGCAAGTTTCCGTCTCCTGCTCAGTTTTGTGCAGGAAACGGAAACCTGCATGAACGGAGACCAGGCACAGATGTGAACGAGCCTTTAAAGTAAGCCAACTAAAATGAGGCATAAACTTAGCAGTCTAAAGATACTCTAGATTGGCATCAGCCACAGTGATGTATTCTCAGACTGCCTGTCTAAATTTGTTGTCTGAGTATTAGTAAATGTGGTCCCATGCTTATTGCAATTCATTGATTTCAATGATAAAAATAGGATCCTTTCATCAGCACTATCTGTTTTAGATGTTCACTAAGTTGTTCATAGTAAACACCTATAACTGTATAATTTATTAAACTATATTCCACTGAAAATAAATTTTAGGTAATGGATGTAAGGGGATCTCCAGTAACTGGTGAGAAAAAATAAATCAGGGTACATACCTGCATCTTTTTACCGGGATGCCAAAGGTATAGAAAACAAAATGACCACTAATGTTGGATAGTTCCCGTGCAGCTGGATGGGGCAGAGTAGGGGACAGGTCAGACTTAACATCATTAATTTCCATTCAGACTGTGTATTAGCATGATATCTAATTTTATATAGTGATCTACTGCTGTTAAGGATTTTTTTTAACGCAAATACAAGAAGTTTCTTAGGATACATTTGAGTTTAGGTATATCGGCCGCATATCACTTTATAGACACACCACTGCTACTTAGTGACTCTTGCACCACAGCAGCCCAACACTACCCCAGCTACCAGGATTTACCCTCTTGGCTCCGGACCAGATCAGCCCTCCCATATCAATACTTCTTCAGAGTTTTACATCAGTCTATGTAAGCCAAAACTAGTTGTGACTACTCAGATTAAAATATAAGGGGAAAATGTGCACCTGTTCTGTGTTTTCGGATCATTCCTGATTTTGGTTTATAAGAAAATTACTAATCTGTGAAAAAGGCTTAAGATCTCCGCTTGAGTTCAATGGCAATTTTGTTTACTGAAAACAACTTCAAATCTGTTCTTGCTCAAAGCTGAAGGCTTTCTACAATGTATGGCCAAGTATCTGCCTGTATGAGACAATTTTATGAAGTATTATACTTTTGACAGTGATCACTGGTACTCATGTGCAGAATAAGCCGTTCAAGGCCCTGTCTATTAAATACCTCAGGGCATACCGTGAAAGTACAATATTCAATTGCAGGTGAAGGAGAATAGGTGAAATAAACATGGAGACTCATGCCCAGCTTCCTGCTTCATAATAACACTTGTTAATTGATTGTTTGAACCAAATGGACTGGATATATCAAGATCAAATCAATACGTTTTTAAAGTCAAGTTACATCCAGTCCATTTCATGTCTGTCTGTCTCTATGAAGACAGTGCATCATCTGTTTTGTATCTTTTTTGAGGAATTTTAAATTGTCAGTCCAATTTTATGTTTGTCAAAATGAACTCATTGATTTCAATTGGGTCCATAAATCCATCAAACAGACAACAATAGAACTTATCCAATTTTTTTTTTAACTAACCGTTTTATATGTCTGTTAAAACAATATATTCACAATTTTTCTTAAAAAAAAAAAAAGCTATTGGACTATAATCCTTTATGTTACAACAAGGGGTATGCTTTATACTTAAGCAGAAAAATAAAATGAAACTATTATTTTAATGTTCTTTTCTTTTTCATGAGACCACATCCTGGTTTAGTGCATCCGACAGAAAGCAAAACATAAAAGCTGTTTTTCAAAATGCAAATATTTCTCCAGAACTCTGTTAGAAGTTTTTTTTTTTTTTAAAAAAGAAACATTTTACTATTTTAAAATACAACAGGTTTTATATAAGACTTGCTGGACGTGTCTTAGTTTGGCATTGCATGTTTCTGGGTTACTCTACCCCATCTATGCAAATTTATAGGCATGCAGGAAATAGAGGATAGTGGTGTACTAAAAGGAAATCACCTCTCAAATTGCTACTAACTTAAGCATAATGCCATGTTTCTTAAATGTACAAAAGCACAATGATAACTGAGGGTGTGGATTCCCTGGCACAAGCACAATCAGGCTAAGGTCCCACGTAGCAGGCTGCAGCAAAAAAAAGTGCTGCAGGAAAACTACAGCTAGTGTTGACTTTCTGCTTCCATTATATCTATAGGGAAACCACTGGCTTTTTCTGTATAATTGAAATGCTGTGATTTTCAAAGCCATGACGGTTTTTGGAAAATTGCAGTGTGCCTGCTGCATTTACTTTTATGCAAGGTGTGGATGGGATTTGAGTGAATCCCATCCATCTTGCAGTGACTGTGTTTTTTTCCACAGCCAAACTGCGGTGTTTTCCCCACACGAGGTTCCAGCCTCACAGTCCACCATATCCACCTCACGCTTTAGTGATAGCTCACAGTTTCCCCGTGTCGGCAACCACTATTTCAAAATCCCACACAATTTGACAGACAGGGCACAGTAATAAGAAAGAGTGGTAATGCTTGGGCCAGGAAATCCATGAAAAAGATACATTTCTAAGGATTGATGGCATGAAATAGCAAAGAGACTATGTGATTGTGCTTGTGTGTAATTACCCAGAATGGCATTATACTGAGTTTAAAGGGGTTGGCCACTTTCAGATCAATATTGAGAGACCAGTGTTATTGTTTGTGTAATAAAAAGTTGTACAATTTTCCAATATACTTTCTGTATCAATTCCTCAGTTTTCTAGATCTTTGCTTACTGTCATTCATTCTGCTTATTCCTTGTGGATCCATCCATGGTACAAAATCAGTCCATGGTCATATGATAAAAGGTCCATGGTTATGTGATGAACACAGGTGCACAGCTTATTACCAGGCAGATATCTGATTACTGTGCTGTGACTGTAATGATCTGTGCCCCTGTATATTCATTACACGACCATGGACTGTATATCATATTTATGTATTTATCAATGAAAAACAAAACAAAAATTTGAAAATTTGTCGTATGCAACAGTTCTGATACCCTTATTACCTCTTAATAGCATTTTAGCACCAATTGCAGCTTCCAAACAATTTCCATAATGTGCTAGTACTTTTTGTATTTTTAGACTTAGGCCCCACTTTGTGGATAAGTTGCTTTTTTTGTTGTTGCAGATTTGCTATGGTTTTTGAGCTATAGTCAGGAGTGGATTGTGCAGAAGGGAGAAGTATAAGAGCTGCCTTCATATTTCGCATTTCTTTTGTAGCCAATCCTGGGCTTGGCTCAAAAAATGGAACAAAACTGGAGCTCAAGAACAAAAGGCCTATAAAATAGCTTGTCCCAAATATAACAAGTTAAAAGTGGGTCTGCTCTCTGGCTAATGGGAGTGTAATTACGCTCAATCATTACAGAAAGGAACAAATAAGAACATAATATATAGAATGAATGAACCATTATTTTATTGCATTATGTTCAAAAAGCAGAAAAGATAAAGCTAAATAAGGACCTTTAGTGCACTTAATTGTTTTAATAACAAAAAATACTATGCTTAATCTTAGCTCAGCACAGACAGGTCCAAGGACATAAAGGAGGAGAACAGGGAGGATGGTAGGAAATAAAATAAATGATATTGTTTTTGTTATGTAACTGTTGTGATATAATTGCATTAAATGTAAAAGAACAAAAACATGTCTGCAGCCACTAGCTACTATATAACATTTCTTTAAATACTATTTTTGCTCAAATATATTTTTGCGGATTATAGCAAAAGAGTTGTGTCATCAGACTACTTGTCTCATCTACGGATTTAATAACTTGAATATGTATCATATTTAGGCAATAGATTGGTATTCCACTTAATACTTAATTTACCACTTAATCACATCCATGCAATATTATGAGGGTTTAGATTTGCATACATTGGCAAGACTTACATACAGGCACACTAGACATTAACATTCACATTTAATCATTAAGGAAAGGACCCGAGATGCAAGGAAGAGAGGAAGGAAAAATTACATCTGAATGTAATGAATCGGGCACTAGATGTTGTGAGAAGCACACTACAATGTTCTGCTTTAATTTTCATGAGTAGAAAATCATACATGATCTACTTTGCTTTGGGCCCCAGCCTAAATGTAAAAATGGAACTGAAAACTTGACCTATTCTAGCAGATAATTTTCTTTGTATTCTATATTTTTTCTTTATTTTCTGCATCACTTAAAATGTAAAGCCCTTTTCTTTTTTTTCCTGTAATTGTGTCGGGTGTGTTGGTTGGCCATTTTTGTAATATACTTTATTACCTTGTATAATTTTATTTTTGTTATAAAACAAGCTCTGACATTCTCCATAGCAACTTTTTAACTGAGCTGTTGCTAGGGAAAGTCTGTACACAGTTACACATATATTATAAATATGCAGAGCTGAAGAACTTACCAAAGGGGGCATGTTCTATTTAAATGACTATCTTCAGGTTTTATACCAACTAGAAAAATTCTTCTGGTATCATAAGATATATGAGACTCACAGTCGGAAATTTCAACTTAATACACAGTTCATGCTGCATATAAAATCGCATTCCCAACTGTTTTTGACTAGTGATATTTAAGATTTAAGAACTAATTTTTTTAATCTTGGCATCATATGAAAGCTGAGAATCTAATTTCTCATGATAATAGAACCATTTTTCTTGGTGGTATAAAACCAAAGATAAAGCCATTTGAACTGAACATCACCCCTATGGTATGTACTACATTGAGTACATGTGTACAGAGAGTCTCTCCTGACAATACTTACTTAAATCCTTGCTAATGGGAGCTAAATCCTTGCTAATGTTTTCTACTAAAAGGAAGATTTTACAAAAATGTTCACCACATACCGGGGTACAATAGCAACAAAATGAAAAAGTCAATGAAATGGGAGTTACTCTAACTTGTAGATATAATGAGTCTGTTAGTTATATTATTATTATTATTATTATTATTATTATTATTATTATTATTATTAATAATAAGTTTTAGTATATTATTTTTGCACTAAAGAGTTTTGCTTTTTAGGAAACGATACTGGTGAGCTATTTGACTGATATTTGGGAATAATATATAGGTACAGCACAACTTTCATTTTTCCAAATCACTATATGAAATTAAAGCTGTGCTGTGATTGCTTGTGAAAGTTGTTTAAAGAGCAGATCAAAGAAGGAGGTCTGGAGAGGATTGGATATTTTGTGTGAGATTAGGTCAGAGGTTTATGGAGGACACAGTAACCATAGCCAATTATTGAGAGGAACCCATAGTTATTGAATGTAAAAATCACACACAATTCTTGAACAATGAGTAACGATTTAATTGTGTGCTTACTATTTTGCAAAAATTGGAGCAACTAAAAAAGCCCATTTTGCATGTGGCAGACTGTATGTTTAATCTAGAATGCTATTTTTAGTTTGTCATATTTAAGTTTGCTCCATGTAAATCTTGTTAATAATGGGGTCACTCACACTGTGGTAACTGTAGGGAATGTTCAATCCTGCGTTGCTCTAGTGCCATAGTTCTGATGCTTTCATTAGTCTTTCACTTGTTCTGTAGTGATCATGAGCCATCCATGCACCTATGACCACAACAGTTCATCACTGGCTTCAGTATGCCTGTATGTGGAGCGTTGCTGAAGCCAATGATTGGCTGGAGTGGGTACATGCGCATGGACAGCATATCGTTAATGCAGGACTAGTGAAAGGTCAGTGGGGACCATCAGAGTAATGGCACAGCAATGGGAGAATAAACAGGTGAGGGTACTTTTATTAATGTCATCACTTTCCCTGTTAATAGCATATTTGGGAAATTTTGGAAACCCCATTAATCCCCTTTCATATAACATCTACATTAGTTAGAGATTATAGATAGAGATGCTTCCAAGCGCAAATTATAATGTTCAAGATCATTTACAGGACTGTAGATAACAGAATTGAAAAAAACAATGTCTACTCTACTGTGTCTGACATATAATATGTAATTGTCAAATATGTCAACCACCATAGTCGGTTTTATCAGAAAAATATGCAAACAACCTGATATAAGGTAAGTCCAAACACATTATTGGATTGTATAGACCTGTATTGCCAAAATGGCAGGCAAAGGGACTGCAACTGCTCTGCATATGGGTGACAGGTGAATGGGTTCCAATGTAAGGTAGTTTGATAGAATGTGGAATGATGATAAAATCATGAAATCTCTTGTGTACTCAGCCATTTGCCCAGATACATTTGACAGCTCTGACAGCTCTGTTCGTCCTTGCACAAATGCTAGGCTATAGTAGAGAACAGCTCTGTAAGTAGCTGCTGGTTAGTCATTTCTTGCTAGAGAAGGACAGAGCTACACGGGTGTATGAAAAGTAAATTGTTTCACTGGGGCTGTCTATTACATTGACATTATGGCTTACATTGATTTAAAGGACTGAATTTCACATCAGCCTTGATGTTGATTATATAAAGTCTCATTAAAAATACAGACAACACTTTTTAACTTAAATCCTATAATATACAGACTAACTTACAACTAAAGCCAAACTTGGGTCAGGAAGACTTCCCCCCCCCCCTAATATGGGGTAGTTGGCATCTACCTCACATGGGTTTTTACTGTTTTCTGGATCAATGCTGTACTATTATATGTTGAAATTGATGGATATGGGTTTTTTTCAACCTTATTAAAGAAGTACAATACCTAAGTAGCTGAAAGAAGGTTAAGCAAAAGACTTTACTGTTTTCTTTGTGAATTACTTGTCAAGATAGAAAGGGCTACATCTGTACTATACAAAGATAAAGGATAATGGAATACATTTAGCTGATCGGTAGCTATTGATAGGACTGTTCTATTTTCTTACTTTCTGTTCTTCCAATGTACACTTTCACAGTAACTGCCTTTCCATTGTGTGATGTTCTATATCATCTGAATCTGCATGTGTCGCTTTAGGGATCTTATTTGTAACTTGATGGGGTTTATCCAAGTTATGGTATATCACATAGACATATGTTTTAATCATGGAGGTGTGACCCCTGCCATTCTCTAGAACAAAGAGGTCATAAGACTAGTAAAGTACAGTGCACCTTTCAAAAACTTTTCCTGCACCTTCATATGTTTCCTTCTGCTCCCAACCGGTGCAGAATAAAATACAAAAGTGGCCAGTTACCATAGGAATCAAAAAGCAAGTTATGTCATCATTATTTTGGGGCTTTTTCATCAGTTTCAGCATCTTAAGTTTAATCTACACTTGTACTTTAATACTCTTGAAGAAAGCAGGAAAAATAATTCTATACTATTTCAGTAAGTAAAAAAAAACTAAATTATTACCTTCTAAATATGTATTTGTGCTAATGATTTATAGATTGATCCTAATTATAGATCCTATTTTTCAATGTGCCAATAATACCAAATCCCTCAATCTTTTTGTACATTATATATAAAAAAATATATATTTTCAGTATGACTAAGACAAGGCAGTAGCTTGCCAGATTATAGGCCGTTGTGATACAGTTGTATCACATTGGGCACATTTTACTTGAAAAGTTATTTAACTATTGAATACAATAAATATAAAGATTGCATACATCTGAATATTTTTGTTTAAATGTCTATTCTAGATGTCTATTTTGTTTAAATGTCTTCAACATATATGAGGTTCCTTAAAGAAGATAAAATATACTTCTTTGTAATGCAATACATGTAGGTCTGCTTGACGCTGGGGAATAATCTAATCACTCTGTTATATTTACCATTAATTATTCATATAGGACGATTATACTGTACTGTAAATGATATGAGATAGAGAGACGATGCAGTGCGCCTGTTTCAGCCACATAGTACACTCAGACATCAAATATTTTTTCATAGTTAATTCTTAACAATGGTTATAGTAATATTGTAAATTAATAAAACCTACTTTAAAGATACAAATGTAAAGGATGGGTGGTCTTATAGAAGAATTCCCCTTTTAGATTCATAGAAGGGGGCTCTAAATTTGGACCCACCTCTAAAACTCCTATATATGGTATAATAGTTTATATGGTATAGGGGTTATTTCTTAAAACTGATATTTATTACAGTAATATTTTGTTCTACCATGTATAAGCTCAATCATTAAACATGTCTATTGAGTTACATGCCATAACCCAGCTGTCAGTTTAAGAAACACTTTCATCAATACTGCAATATTGACACTTTGCTGACACATTGACACAATAATACATTGACACAAGTACTGCAATAGCTATTCGGCAAATCCCAATTCTTGAAATGGTTAACTAGAGTATGAAAATGTTCAAATACAATATATAACTATTTTAGTAATATGTCATTTATGCTGTATCATAAGACAGCATACAGATGATGACATATGATGACATTTCTTTGTGCTGCCATACAGAGTCTGCATACGTGACCTAGTCGTGTGCACGATCGCTAACGTTAAGGATTCAGGCATACGATAGAGTATGCTGCAGAGCGTGTTCAGATGAAACCCAGTGTGTTCTGATTCTCCGTTGTGATTTTCGGATCCATTCCATTATTTTATAGAACAGGTCCTATTAAAAATAGAACTAGAAAGGAGCATGAGAACACTCTAAGACTGCACAATCGGTTGTGTTCATGAAGTACTATTATAATGGGTACAATTAATTATTAATACAATCCTATGTAAAAAAAAAAGTTAACAATTGATTATTCTATGGTTCGACCATATAAGAATTTTTACTTACAGTAGATCAGTTTGCTTTATTGGACTATGGTGAGAACCAGAAAAGTAACCGTTAAAGTATTAGTTTTTATAAACAGGTGAAATATGTATTTTACATACAGTATTATAGGTGACTGCTTTGTTTATATTTCACTTTGCATAAAAATGAGACTTGTTTTTTTTTTTAATTTCATGAAATTATTCACTTTTTTTTTTCATTTACTATAAAGGAAAAATTGGCATTTTCATTTTTAGATATGTAATTTACAAAATGCCCCAATAATGATAAATTGTCCTCAAATATTTTCAAATTTTTAAAATTATATCTAAAATAGATTTTTTTTCTGGCTTGCTGCAATTTTTTTTTTTCAAGTATATTGCTTGAAATAACTATAAATATGTATGTTAATAAATAATGCTGACATTTCTACTGCCATTCCATTTTCTTGACTCATCTTGCAATTTCTCCTCATGCTGCTGATATGTAGTAGATTGATAATGGTATTTTGTACAGAGATATATTTTTTATTAAGAACTTGTAAAAATTAATAAATACGTTCCATTTTTTAAAAATGTAGTTTATTGTTAAATGTTTTTCTAAAATCAGAAAATTGCAACTGTATAAGCTACAATGGAATATTGTTCTATAAAATATGTAACAATGAAGTGGCCTGTTGAGAAATCTTTATCCTTTTATAAGTTAAATTATACTTTAAACAATATTGTAAAATATCCTGTAAAATGCCACTTTAAAATACATCAATTTAAATTTTAATTAAATATGTAATTTTTATTTTGTGTCAGATTTTATTGTACTTTGTTTTCAAAATCAAATAATGTATCAGTTGGAAATACTGTTAATATTTAGTATATCTTCAGCCATAAAGCAGAAGAATATACAGTAATGTTGCAGAATGTTTCAAATGAATTTTTCTCATTAACCTCATTAACCTAATCAAAGCATTACTGAACCATACTTTCCCTGTATGTCTTTTAAGCATGGACCTTTGTTTTTTTTTTTTTTTTTTTTTTTTTTATAGCAGCTATAGTCTATTTTGTTCTATTCATCAAAATATAGGCAATCCTATAAAGGTGTATACATGGTAGAAGTTCCTCAAAGCATATACTTCTGGTACACAAACTATTCTGTACTTACAGATGTGATTTTGTCCCAGTTTTACTGCTATAGGCCGGGGCCCCATGGGGCGTAAACACCACAATTTGCCTGTGGAGGAAACACCATGGGAAAAATTGTGGCGTTTTACAGTCAGGGCAAAGTGGATGGGATTCTAGTGAATTCCATGCTCACTTTGAGGTAAAAACCACAGTACAGACACACCACAATTTCCATAACCAATGTGGTTTTGGAAATCGCAACATGTCAAGTATACCTACAGAAATGCTGGCAGTTTCTCCAAAGGTATAATTGAAACAGAAAGTTTGCAGAGGAAACCTACAGGAATTGCGCTTTTTTGCTGCAGGACGTCCCATGGAGCCTTAGCCATACAAAGTTTTTGGGGGGTTTTTAAGTAAAAAATTAAAAGCCACTGTATTGTGGTACTGAATGTAAGAAACTTTATCATGGGTTTTTATAAATGAGTTTATGACATCTTGAAGGTTAAAGAGGTCTTCCCATCTGAGGCATTTACAGTAGACATGCTCAAAATAGATGCGGTTCCTACCTCTGTCACCAGACTATTTTCAGGACAGGGGTCCCCTGACTGCCAGTCACTTAGTGGAATGACCAGTGGCTGCCAAATCCAGACAGAGAATGATTGTTTATATGGAAGTTATAAAATAGCTGATTAAGACATCACTGGGTTTTAGAGCAAGATTGTGAAATTTTTTGTCTTTAAACTGTACTATGGAACTATATTATGTGTTATCTAGCAGTTGCTCAGTTCTCCAGGCTATCTATAAGATATAATGGATAAAAATCAGCAAGTCTCAGCCTGACTGTAACCAGACTCCTCTTATCAGTTTTAAAAAAAATATCATATATGTCTACCCATGAATTCCAAACCTGGCCTTCACCTCTAATGTGCAACTTTAATAGATTGAACTGATTTATATCAAGCTGGGTTTATTATGAATTTTTCAAAAATATCGGGTTTGGCAAAACCTTTGAATCATTATTATATTCTGTGATCTCTTCTGACCCCAGATTTTAGTAAGCGGAGGCCCAGGGAAAGTGCTAAAAATAATTAAAAGGACCTTTCATCAGTTGGGGCACATGCGGTTTTATATACTGCTAGAAAGCCGACAGTGTGCTGAATGCAGCACACTGTCGGCTTTCACGATCTGTGCCCTAGGTGAAGAGCTATTGGTTCCGGTACCGTAGCTCTTCGCCATCAGAAGGGCGTTCCTGACAGTCAGTCAGGAACGCCCTTCCTCACAGCGCGCCTATAGTGCTGTACTGTGAGCGCGTGGAGGAACATCTCCCTCCCTCTCCTCACAGTACTCTTCCATAGATGAGTACTGGGGGAGGTGTTCCTCCCCGTCACCTTCATAAAAATTACAGGAAAGCAGAGAGAAAACTATTTTACTTTTTTTAGGGGCATTTTGTTCTATTAAAATATATTAAAAATGTAAAAACAGACACGTTCCTTTTCTTTATTTTTTTTTTTTTTTACATTTTCTTAGATATTAAAATAAAGGAAAACATGCAAAAATAAAAACTAAAGAAAAATAAAGACCTTAGTGTCCTCCCTCCCCACCTGGTGTCTCTAATTAGGGAGAGACTTATTGAAGCATGCTTGCCCTGCTAATAATTCCCGGTAAGGAATACAAGTAAGACCTCATTGGTATAACAGAAGAATTTGCTCCTAGTGCCACTTAGTGGAAGGTAGCTCCATATAGATTAATACCTGTTTGTCAAAGAAACCTAAGGGCATAATCTAAGAATACTAGTCAAGCCAGGATGACTCCTCTAGAAGGAAGATATTCCCATCCATTGAAAGATGTTTTGAGTTTTTTACCTCCCCATCAGTCCAGAGCAAGGTGCTGGCTATGTGAGAGGTCTCTATGTGGGTGAAAAGTGGTAATATCTCTCATTAAGGAGAGACTGGTACAAGAACTAATGAGAGCATGCTTGCCCTGATAAGAATTTTGAGTAAGGAATACAAAGAAGTCTTCATTGGTGAAAACGAGGAAATTGCGTTTATCGTCAACTTGAAGGGTAGCTCCCTATAGATTAATTCCTGGTTTTCAAAGAAACCTAAAGGAAGGAAGCAAGCTGTATGAAATGAATCACAATGTACATTGCCAAAATTTGGAAGTACCATTTAGTGTATGCTCATACAGTTAATAATCAACATGCCAAGCGTGTGTTCCCAACTTTTCATAATCCCAGGTGGTTGTATTGTACCTCTAGTATATAGTCCATATTGCTTCTACAAATCCTATTCTGACTGCAGTTCCTATGCTCTAAACTAAACAGGCATCTATAGTTCAATACCACCACATTACATCCAATTGAATAAGCCCTTATAATAATGGCCTCTGCCCGTGTCCATTCAGGACTTCCTTCTATAACTTAGGAAGGAGAACCATTCAGTAAGGCTCATGCATAAAACTGAGTGTGCAGTTCAAGGCTCTTGAGGAGGTCTGAAGCTCTGTTCTGTTCTGATGATTATAGAGTTACATCAGAGCAGAACCCCTAACTGAAGTCCATGGGGGACGGAAGACACCAGGATGACACTCAGATGTCATCCAAGTACATTCCACTATGAAATCTGTCCACTCTTGGCATGCACATAAGTTCATGTGCATTTAGCTTAAGAACTTGTCTCATTTTGGCAGATCCAACTCATCAGTATACTTACATGATATCTGTGTAATATTATGGCCAGCAGTGTTCATTAGGAAGCTAGAAAGTCTTTTTTGTTCTTTTTTTTTTGTACTGATCTTTCTACTAAACATAACTTTTAACTTTAATATATTTTCCATTAGATCACTTCTTTATTGCATAGCTGAGCGTATTGGTATTAAGTGGGTAGCTGATGTAAATGTCCCTACTGAATATACTTTAGTGTACTCTTGTGTGCTGTTACATACATTTATTCATTGCTTTGTGCATTTTCTGGACATTATTGTGTATTGATCACTGTATACTTGCTCTGCTTATCCTGATGATCATTGTACTGTGTTTATGTCCCACTGCTTCTGTAAATTTTGTCATTGTGACACTTTCCCTTCTGTTATTTTCTGGCGGAACAATGATTTTCCAATTGGACGGAACCCTGCTGCTTCTGTTTTCTGTGCAGTGGGGGGCGCCTGTTGTGCCATTGGATGTATAGTCTACGCATACAGTGACCTGACACTTTTCTGTCATACTGGGGTAGGAGAATCTCCTCTTAAAAGTTGTTTTTCCATATCTGTTGGGGTTTTTCATTGGTGGGGCCTGGCCTGGAAATACTTCAGTTCTGAATATCTGGAAAGACTGAAAATAGTCTGCAGTCTAAGCCAACAAAGTGACCCTTAACAGCAGTCTGTAATAGCATGAGCACAACCCTGTGGAAACATGAAAGCTTCTTTGTGCTGCTGTAGGACTGTACACCCGGTGTATTAAATAGCTAAGTGCAGAAGTTGACTGGTCTCTGTGATCACTAGAATTCATAGTCTTTCAACTTGGAATGAAGAAGGTCTAGCACCGGTATTGTTATTGCTTTGCTACAAGTTTACAAAGAGGATTTACTATGTTAACCACCTAACAGTTTTCCCCATCCCCTGCTTGGGCTTTGAGCCAAATAGCTAATGGTTTAGCTCAAGCATGAGGCAGTCAGGGATAATGCAAAGCTTGCAGTTACTTAAATAGTCAACATATTATTTATACAGCTCTTTGTCTGCATTAAAAATCTTCAAAAAAAACAATGACAAAATTTGCATATTACCCCTATATCCCCACTAAAAAAAAATCTATGTATTAAGTACATTATATTTACTCATAAAATACAGGGTGTCTTAAACCTATATTGAGATAAAATGTAAAAAGTTATGAATGCCGTAATGCAGAGGGGGATAAAATGTTACTGGTTTAAGGCAAAAATGAATTTAAATGGCACATAAGTCACCAAAGTTATGTGCCCGCAATATTTACTTGAGTCATAGATTCTAACTCTGCAATAAAAGAGTGACATTTTCAGGAGGGTTTTAGAATTTTATTGAGACTTTTAAGGAGTTACATTGAACTCAGATTTATTCAAGTTACTTTCCATATTAGTAAAGACAAGGTTAACTATAATAACCACTTAAGTCTCTATATTGGCCATCCATCTGTATCTTACAAGCTTATAAAACACTTCCTATTAGCCCCTTAAAGCAGAATTGTAAGAAGCTACATAGAATTCTTTTATGGTGCAGCAATGCAGTTATTCTGTCCCCTTACAATAAAGTTGATGGTCAATTCGAAGTACAAATGATACAGTTCAATGCTAGAACTGAAAGTTTCAGCATGCTAAAAGTTACAGCATGCCCAAAGGTCAGGAAGAATAAATAATCTCTCTTCTTCTTCTTCACCATGTGGCTTCCTGGATCCATCAATAAGCACTGCTTCAGTGTATCTATCCATGTAGCAGCAAGCTTCAGCCGCTTTCTCCATAATCACACAGGACAACAGAGGCATACAGTACGGTAAATAAAGGCAATTGTGAATACAAGTTGAAAGTCAATTGCTTTCTGCTCCACCGCACTTTAACCAAAAGTTAAAAATAAAATAGAAATGTGTTTCTTATGGATGGGACAATTTAGAGATCAAATCAATTGTAAGCATCAACTTAAAGTACTGTAACATGCCAATGACAAAATAGATCTGTTCCTTGACTTGGTGGAGTTTCATAGCAATACAAGTAGTCCAGGGAGACATCATTTGATTGTATTCTTTAATAAGAGCATAAACATCACAAAGCTGATGGGATTATCCCACAATTTAAAATCCTGCCTATGGCTGTTTCTAGACAATAGACACATTGATGTTAGACATACTTCATCTCCTACAATTCCCTAGATTTATCATCTTGGCTTCAGGGGAAATCAATCTTTCCACTATCATTTTTTTTTCCTTAGCAGAAACGAGTCTTATTGAGAATTCCAATCATCAGAATTCTTGAATGTAGTGAGGTTGAGAAAGACTAAAATAAACTTGTCACTTTCTTACTCTTATTTTTGACCATACCTTGTACAGCAGATCTCATGGTCATGGACAATGTCAAGATCAAAAGTTATCAAATTGATCAGGCATTAAAATGTAATAGAGCTGGATGCAGATTACAAATGGCTGTATAAGATGTAGTATTTTCCAGTAAAATTGAACTTGATAAAGTGTAGAAGTCTACGAGAAAATTATTTGGTGCCATACACCTTTCACCAATTCACCATATACTTTACTAAAATAACTCCCTTACAATTATCAGTGCTAATTCTATATACGGGTAAGTTCACACTACCGTTATTTAATGTCTGTTGCTCTTATCTGTCACATGATGAGAACAATGGACAGCAAAGACAGATGCAGATGGTACCTCCAACTTCGGGTGTCCATCTATATTCAACCCAATATAAAGCTTTTTTCATCATGTTATTCTTGGGCATTCAGGATTTTTTGTTCTGTTACAAAAGTAAGCAAAAACAACAGGAGATAGCATCCATCATATTGTTTACATTAAAGTCATTGGGATCATGCATGGATGGAGGGGCTCTGTGTTTGTTTGTTACTTTGTTACAGTTAATGTTTGTTGTCCGTTAACCTATTACAGATATGTTAGGATAACAAATGCAGATCTGGACTAAGGGTGCATTCACACTGAGTAAACGCTAGCTTATTTTGTAGAGTAAAATTACACTTGTAAATTTTGCTATCCCATTGACTTCAATGATATTTTTTTACAACTGTAAAAATACGCCTGTAAAAAATACGCCTGTAAAAAATACGCCTGTAAAATGTCATTGAAGTCAATGGAATAGCAAAATTTACAAGTGTAATTTTACTCTACAAAATAAGCTAGCGTTTATTCAGTGTGAATGCACCCTAATGGTGAGAACCAGTACTAGATAGTCTGATTTAAATAGTAAAGACGGTGTCGTGTGTTCAATACCGCCCGGGCCGCACCAACTCCATCCCCACAATGGTGTTCACCAGAGCTCCAGATGGTGGGGATATATTTGGCTGCACTGCCAGGCAGATCGGTTCGGGTCGGGAAACGCCAAACATACAGCGCACCACAAATCACAGTATACCAGACACTGAGATCTCTTACCAGAAGATGTTTTCAGGTAGTACTGTAGGTCCAGGATCCAGAAGGCTGTGTCGGATGGTCAGAAGATGACAGCACAGAGTAAAGTGTAGTCGTATGGTCCAGGGTCGTCACCAAGAGGGAAACGCAGTACATTGGGTAATCCAAAGGGAACGTCAGGCATGCCGGGTTGGTAACAGGAATGGTCAATCAGTACAAATCGGTAATTCAGGAAGTGGAGGTCTAGAGGCAGCCAGGGTCATAAACAGGATCAGGCACAGTACACAAATCAGAAGGCAAAGGCAATGTCAGAGGTCAAAGCAAGGGGGTTAGAAAGACACGTAATCAGAAACAGGAAATGCTTACTATCAGGACACAAGATGAACTAAATAGCTATCAATGGGCTGGAGCCAGAGCCGACCTTAAATAGGCTCCAGCCTGCCGCTAGGCTGCAAAACCTAAGGTCCCCCGTCTGGCTCAGGAGGAGGCTGGCAACTCCCACACAACGTTGCGGAGGTTCCAGCCTGCCTCCAGAGACCTAGAAGTGGGGTACTTGGGAGCGCAGGAGGAGAAAGGCCGGCAGCCTCCACACAGTGCCGCGGAGGTTCTGGCACTTCTCCTGACAAGATACTTTTGCCACCTGCATTCAAAGACAGTCTTTATACAGTTTTTTTTTTACTATAAATTTGTTTTTATTTTTTGTAGATGTGAAACTTGATATTTGAGACATTTTGACATTATGTTTTTCGATGTAATTTGGTAACAGGGGCCCATTCAGCATTTTTTCAATGACATTCACCAGTATGCTCTGTAAGCCTGATAGATTTTTGATTAATTCTAATATTTCAGATGGAATTTTTTTGTATCATTCAGCCACATTTGCTTGGAATCTTAACACTTCAATTTCAGATAATAATTAGACTTTAAAAAAACGGTATTGACAATGTTAGTGGCAGATTTTCAAATTGCTCTAAGAAATATATATCTGAGCAAGCTGTGCCACAGTTATAACAGCATGAATACTGTACATTTAAATAGCCCTTTCTTATTACAGGAAAACCACTTCACATAGTTTGATTCAAGCTGCAAAAACTGCTAAGGGACATTTTGAAATGAAGCTTTTTTAAA
Source organism: Leptodactylus fuscus (assembly GCF_031893055.1). NCBI lineage: Eukaryota > Metazoa > Chordata > Amphibia > Anura > Leptodactylidae > Leptodactylus > Leptodactylus fuscus. The sequence goes on from NC_134267.1 coordinate 139,948,182, forward strand.
ATAATAATTAGAAATAAAGATGCAAAAAGAGAAAAGCCCAATTCTGAGCATTAACATTTTATACTCAATATATAGATAATGTGATACGTTGCATATGGTAGCCTCTACTGTTAAATTATCCATTGCTAATTGGCATTTTAATTGTCCTTAATCTAAATGAGACAATTAAACATATTCTGGACTATTAACTGGTGCGTATTTTAGGTGTTCAGCTAATTGGACATTTTCTAAACTATTCATTTGCATTTGAATAATTTATCCACCATTATCATCTTCTATTATACTCATAGTTTTCAAATGCTGTACTCTTGTCTGGGTTTTAAAATTGCAAATGTACTTGACTTCTAAGCTTTTCACAGTAATGCTTATGGTTAAAGAATGCAGATGACTATGTAAACAGATTATGCACAGTGCACATCTGTATAAACACCATACATATAAAAAATATTCAAAGCATACAAATGTAGTAGGTGAAAAAGTCACAATATATGTATTGGTCTAATTGAATTGCAGGCCAATTCCTTTTAATTGCTATATATAGGAGGAGGCTTAGGCTGAGATCAAGGCTTACTTCAAATAGCTATATATTCGGTATTATAACACCTAGAATAGTGTCTCTGATGGATTTTGGACTGAGCGTCAATGTGAGAGGACATGTGGCATGAAGCTCTCAGTCCACATCTTGCATAATACCACCCAGAGCCTGAAACTTGAGTGGTATGACTATGGCACTGGAAAGAGCCTTCCAATACCCCACTGGTCCTGATCCCCAGAGGAGGCAGTCTTACAGTCAACCTTGGAGTATGATGGAGATGGCCCTGGCATGAACATGGTGCTGGCATCAGGTACCTGAGCATTATCTGTGATAGTATTCTGGGAGAGGTAGTTTCATTAGTGGAAGTACCTGCTTCCACTCTGCAACTTCAGAACTCATCAGTCCATGAACCCACACTTAGGTTTGCATTGCACAAAGCCACGAACACATCTCTTTCTATGTATATAGAGAGGATTAAAAAGGAGATATCCTTGATTTGCCTGTCTATTGTACCCCTCCCCCAGGGCTCACCAACAGCTACTTGGAAATTGCTGATCTGGCAAATCTCCACTGCAATTTTTAGAATCTTACCGGTTTTGTTTTCATATTATATATTCCTCCTCCATATACCAGTGAGGTATTGAAAAAAGGTCTTGTCACTGCTCATGTCCTAGCCAGAAATGCCTTTATTGTTGATTAGTAATAATTATTTGCATGCTTTCTAGGACAAATTTCACATTGCTACTATATCAGACAAGGCCCATCTGACATCATGGACAAATATATAGAAGAAATGGTATTACTTGATTTATGGAGGATGCAATATTTGAATGCTAAACAATACTCTTGTTACTCTACCTCTCACTGCTCCCTGTCACACAATGACCTGGCTGTTGGATTGGAATCTCTGTTACCATATGTCACCGATATTTTGTAAGGAGAATATCGAATCACTCCCTTAAAGTTTAATTAAGAGGTTAATAAAATACTAGCACATGCGTGTGTGTGTGTGGGGGGGATTGAGGCAGTGAAAGCTCAATCCCTATTGGTTTCAATTAATGGGTTATTCCCTAGAGAATGAACTGGGACATTTTTTTTCAACATAATGATGAGTAAATCTCTAAGGCAGTTATCTGAGAAACTATTATGGCATATATGCAAGGTTTGATGATCAGAGACCTGTTCTTGTGAGTTGATTTTATCATATCAGAAATGGGTGGAAGATACAGAGGGAAAGTAGGGGACATAGGGCATCTGCATCTATGTATTCCTACAGGCTTATCTACGCAGATATGTTTTTAATCTATACTTATCCGCCAATAATGGGGGATCTCGAGTCATCCTGTCTCTCAGTGCTGCCAAGACATTTGACAGCTTCAAGTAGAGTATCTTTGGAAGGACGTGAGGAAAATGGGATTTTGTCCACGGTTTTTATGATATATTTAGTTCCTGTATATACAGGTGTTGTTATTGGAAGGTTTTGTGATGGGGAGGAGTAGCATGATGGAATTTAATTTTGGTTGAGTGATCAATTTAGCCTTCTCTACAGTGCTTTTTATCTATACCTACAGCTATGTCAAGCTTTTGGCATACAATCCTGTAGCTTATCTATGCATCCCTAGACAAATAAAGTTTTGGAGGTACTGGCATAGGAAGGGAAAACCAAAGGACTTATCTTCTTTTTGTATCAGAGTCTTTTTGCATTCCATAGTTCTCAATTCCTACTGTGACTTAGGGATAAATGGGAACTGAATGTTGGGCCTCTGATGGATAGTCACTGGAATGACATATTGATTTAACCCCTTTGTTGTCAGTTAGTGAGGCACATAGGTGTTCCCAACTGCTTTTATTACATACAGCTTATGAGACCCCTGCCATGTTGCATAAATGTGGTATCCATTCAGACTCTTAATGGCCTAAGGTGTGGTCATGAAGATGCCCACTTTAATCCCATGATGTGAGAATGTGTTAATTTAAGGTTTTCTGTCCTGCGCATGATCAGGAAAGTTTGTAATGTGTTATTAGACCTTATTCCTAGAGTGTGTACTTTGGGTTTGTCGAATGACACTATGGACCATACACCTAAATTCATAGGCATATCCCGCATTTTATATCAAGCAAGTTATATCAAGCAAGTTTATTACATTGCATATGTTACAACCAGTATGCTCCCATGATTAAGGAACTATGTAGCACACACTATTATTAGATTACAAAAAGCAGTATATACCAAGTGCAACACTACTGTTAAGATTGAGAGAGTTTGGAATCCCTGATTATACACTCCATGTATACCATCTAGAACTCTACTGTGGTACAGTGTGTAAGCACAATGCACACACTATCAAGTGCTCGGTTTATGCTATCACTGCTCCATATGTAGGAGGTGACGTTAGTGCCTTTATTCTCCATTTTATCCTTTATGTGAAATTGATATACTATACCACTGATAGTCTAAAACCAATATAGAATTATCTCTTGCTACCCTCTTGCTTTTTATTAAGAACACTGTATATTACTTTTTTTACATTCTGAGCTCATCCTGGACACTGGTTATCTTGGCGTTAAAATGCGGATTTCGAAGCTGACTGTCTTAACCCATAGTTTCACTTTATTTTATACTTATTATTTTATTGTCTTATTGTCTTGTTGCTGTCTACAGTGTGTTCTTTTCTGCTCTTGCACAAAGATGGAAACTGAGATTGTGTCAATAAAAATGATCTGATAAAAAAAAGAAATTGGGATTCTGGTGTCATATAAAAGATGAGAGTCTCAAGAGTGGCTGCTTCATACATGAATTATAGTATCTTCAGTATAGTTCAGTGAACCTCTCTAGATTTTTTTTTGTTTTGGACTTGGGTGGCTCAGGTCCAAGATTTGTTTCAGGTCGAATGAGTTTGATATGAACTGCAACTTAAATTGTTTTAAAACATAGCGTATAACACAATCAGGGCTCCCAAGAATCTATCCAATTTCTAGCTCTCTAAGGCAAACACAGTTGAAGTCATATCAACATAAAAGTAACATGTATATCTATAAAAAACGGGATGGTAAGTAGTTGATTCATACTCCAAGTTTAGCCATACACTGTGCTGCAACTCACAGTTCAGAAGCTCCAACCCCAGTGACCAGTGAACCATTCAGAGTCTATTGATCAGAAGCCGATCACACTGTCTCTGGTAAATAGTGCAGTTAAGCATGGATGGACGCATGGATTTGCCATGTCAAATTGATGCTAATATGACATACGTCATCACAGCCCTCTTTATATTTTTTATATATTTTTATTTTTATATATTTTATCGCAGAAGGTAACCTTGATAAATTTCACACCTCCAATGGTCCCTGGTCTGAAACTACTTTACAAAATGTTTCTGGCTCTACATAGCTCCCTTTTTCACTGATGATTCTGGAGAAGAGAGTGTAAAATAGAGACAACAAGATGGGAGATTTTTCTGCTTCTCATAACAATGTTATTGATCTACACCATGATTTAATCAGAGAAATTAAAAACTAAGATGGTGGATATGGAAGACTGCTGCACCAAAACAGCATCAAATTCCAAGGAATTCCAGAAATTGTAGCCCGTGGTGATCTAACATCTTGCCTGCTACATTTCTGCTTCCTGACTGTTCTCAGACTGACCTTATTATCGACAGGGCTCATAGATTACCATGTCTATGGCATCTTAATGATAACATACGAAGAGATATTCTTGTTTGATCTTACTTCTTCTACATTAAGGAACAACTTGTGGCTCTGTCACACAAGCGGAAATCGTGACCTGCAAGATACTGTGACATATAGCTCTATAATTATCTCTCTGCAACAACCCTGCACCTCAAGTGTGAACTGGCACCTGTTACAACATCACTATGTAAGCAAAAAATCTTATACAGATGGGAATATTCTAAAAAAACCCTTCTATTCAGTAGAGATGGCATATTGATGAAGGTGAAGAATTATTAATTCCCTGGAACATTCCATTGTCCCTTCCTCAAGATATAGACAATCTACACAAATGCCATCCTCATTCTGGTTTGGACTGATTCTTCTACTGAGTAGAAGCCTTCTAAAACTCAGTGCAAGGCTATGCCACAAGTAGATTCTTTTCTGGTTTGCCTAGATCTGTTAAATTGAATACAGTATGACTGTATTTGTCCACTGAACTGCAAGTTAGTTATTCCATCATTTTACTTTGTTGCCTTTGTTTTGCTTTGTTTACTGTGAAGTCATTGTTTTCTAGTCTATACATAGACTAACTAAGCAAAATGGTGATCAAGTTTGCCTCTCTTAATACCTTAACTCATTTAGCTGCTTTGGAACATGCGAACACGACACAACAATACTTGACAGCATTTGCGTCTCCTTCTTGTCCAGTGCTATGAGAAAATGCGTAAACAATCTAGAGCCAATTATTACTCCCAAAGCAACAAAGCCGGCAAACTGTTGGTCCAACATTTAAAAGCTAGCACTGCAAAATCTAAAATATTCAATCTCAACTGCTAAGTTGACTGATCCCAGAAACACAGGTAATTCCTCTTTCAGGGATTCTTGTTTTAGTATTTTAAAATAAATGACCCACAACTTAAACTTTAGACTATCTAGGGCCTTGCCTCTTGTTGGGTCCTACACTAGGTGTCAAAGGTAGTTGAATTTTATTTCTGTCAAACACCTGTTTCCTTTGTGGGACCTGCAGTATGCCTCTCATTTTGAAGAGTACATAACTAGAGATGTGCAAATATTCATTCAACATAAATTTTCCAAATTGTTCAGCTTTCAAGAAAACAGTCTTCCTCCTCTTTTTATGACCTTGATGTGAATAGTCAGTATTTTTTAGCAGGGCTTGTGGTACTACTACTGATAGTTGGTCTGGTAGGAAATTGGGAGATGGAAATAATAAGGGTGTGCAAGAATCCCAAATGTGGGGCAAATAATACTACTTATTTGCCCTGAGTTCTATTGTGGATGAATCATGGGTTTTTGGGTTGGTTCTGACCCTGTGTCACATAAGCCAGCATGTGGCTCCTCTATTCTCCCATGTAATTACCAGAATTATGGGGAATGACTTTACTATTATAATGATGTGTTCAACCAGCCCCCACAAGAGAGGAGAGAGAAGGCGAAGCAAATTAGCAACCAAGACTTGAAATTAGCAACCAAGACTGGAAACCCATAGTTCATCCGCAATATAACCCAGGAATGGAAACCCTCCCTGGAAAATCCCTTTAAAACTTAAAACTACACCTAGAACATACTGCCCCGATGAAGCCCCTAATTACATATAATACATAAAGGTGTTTACTATAGAATCATACACAACAACTTTTAAAAGGGAAAGTTTTATTTTTATCTCATTTTATAAAATTTTATTTTCTTTTTGGCTCCCTTTATCTGTTACTTCACTCGGTGTGTAGACAGTACAACTACATGCTCTCCCAGTGTGCTCAGTAAAGCATTCAGCTTATTAGAGCATATCTGGACATTTATTCAGAGTAATTGGTATTGTACCACAGCTGCGATTCAGTGCATTCAAATACCAGGAGGGATTTGACATCTCACTAACAATTCAGAGCACTTGTACTGAAGAAAACTTACAAGCACTGCTGTAGTAGATACATTCTGTGTATGTATTGTCAAATGCTTTGTAGCTGATAATATCATGTGTGCCCTAGAAGTCTGGGCTGGATACTTCAGGGCTACAGTATGTTAACATGTGTATCTCTTGCTGCAGTAATAACATTGTGAGATATGAAAAATTACTAAAATGGAAGAATTCTCTCTGAAGATTCACTTGACTCCACACAACACTATTTCCTTTCATCTTAAACAACTATCTATACTGCATCCGTCTAGAAATAGCATCAACTATTGTGCTTGATGTCTTAGATATTGCTTGTAAACCAACTCTCAGACTCTATCCATGTCTAAGAGTAATAGATGTTTTATAAAGGATTTCTACCCCGAGTGAATAAATGAATGTGCTGTACAGTATATACAGAGTCTTATAAAAGTATACAGATTCACATTTTAAGAATTTACAGTTACTTCTAGACCCTTACATAACCAAAACTTTTTTATATTTCATAAAACAAAAGAAATTAGTTTAAAAAAAATTGTAGAATTTTGAACATTTAAAAAGAAGCATTCTGGTGTCAGCAAGATTATTTCTGAAATTAAAAGTTGAAGGGTATTACCATCTTATATATTAATCCCATATTGCTGAAGCATACTATTGGTTTAGGATCATTGGGGGTCTTCGGTCACCAGTTGTAAGCTCTAATTCTATGCTATAGCCTCCTCACAAATCTGTGCTTGGGAGCAGTAGCACAACTCTTTCAAGGGAACAGGATCTTAAAGAGGACCTTTCATGTCCTTGGGCACATGCAGTATTATATACCGCTAGAAAGCCAAAACTGTGCTGAATTCTATAGGCTTGCCCATTATGTGCCCCTGGCAAAGAGCTATTGGTGCCACTACCGAAGCTCTTCAATGTCAGAAGGGCATTTCTGACAGTCTATGAAGCTGGGCGCTAAGGAACGCACCCTCACAGTACAGCGTTATCGACTCTACGTCAGAAGGGGCATTCTTCATAAACTTTCAGAAATGCCCTTCTGACACTGAAGAGCTATGGTAACGGCACTGATACCTCTTCACCATGGGCACATAATGGGAAAGTTGATAGTGCGCTGAATTCAGCACACTATCGGCTTTCTAGCAGATTATAATACCGCATGTGCCCGAGGATATGAAAAGTCCTCTTTAACAGTGACTGAGAGCAGTAAAGTACCAGGAAAAAAGTGAAGAGGTTGCATTGCTGCAGCTCCTTCCCTCTCCGAATTAGTAGAGCTTGCTAGAATACCACAAATCAAAGGTGATTTTTGAGACTACTACTACTATACTACTTAAAATAATTGTATAGTATACTTTCGGTATCAATTTCTCATAATTTTCAAGATCCTTAGTTTTTTTTTAGGAATCTTTCTAGAAAATAACATTTTTATCTACTATAGTAAACCCTAAGGCTAAGGCCCCATGTTGTGAAAACACTGTTTTTATTGCAGATTTTGCTGCAATTTTTTTTAAACCAATGTCAGTAGTGGCTGGAAAAGGAAAGGAAAATATAAAAGGAAGATCTTAGACCCTGCTCTTCTATTAATTCCACTCCTGGCTTTGACTCAAAAAAGAACACCAATACCTACAGCAATAAACACTGTGTTTCCACTTTGTGGAGCCTCAGCCTAAATCAGTTTTCATCGGTTCTATCATGGACTGTTTTGTTTTTTTTTTTGTTTTACTTAATATTTTTTTATGATTGAGGCCTATAAGATAAATTAAAGGAACTGTAAGATATTGCTCTAGACCGAAATCCAGCCTTTTTTCATTTTTTACATTCATTGGGTTATTTCCCATGTGAAATGGTCTAAAAAGTCCTTTTTTCAATAGCTATCATTTTTAATAAAAAATGTCCCCCATTCTTCCCATCATATCAGATGGCTGGGTATTTGATCATGTGGTGGGTGGGTACTGGGGCAAAAACTAGGGGGTTAGTGTTTCATTTTAGTGGCTAACACTAAGGTCTACCTTACTGTTATGGTTCTGTGTATTAATTAAAAAATAATATTTTTAAACAACAGAACCTCTAGTCTGCAAGGTACTGCAGCGAGGTCCACAGGCCCAATGATGGGCGGCTGAGTGTCTGAATAGTGCCCTACCAGTTAACTCCACTGGCAGACACGAGACGCAGTACTAAATGTGTACAGGCTGCAGGAAAGCCCTGCCAGTTAGCTTCACTGGACAGGTGCTCAGTACAGCTGGACCAGCAAACAAGGCTGCCAAGGGTTAACTCACCCCAGATCAGCAACTAAACATTCTCCTGCAAACAGCCAGGAGAGTGAAGGAAGTATAGACAGTAAAAGTGGCTGAGAGCCCAAGCCTGCTGCAAGTCTATGGGCTGGAACAGAGTCTACTGCTCCTAACCCAGGTATAGAGCTGTCAGTTCAGGGCTTACAGGGTACTAACTACAGGCCTAGTCTGAACACCTGCCTGGAAACTGGAGCATTTCCCTGAACTACTGTCATGCACAACCTTCAGTAATTTGATTCAAAGTGTGAGCGCCGGGCGGGCGTCGGCTCACACTTTTTAAAGGGGAGTCCCCGCCCAACAGGGCGGTGGCCATGACCTCACTGCTCATGCTCAGTAGGCAAGTAGGCACTTAGCCTGTGAGCGACTCCAATAGGCCTGAGCATGCTCAGTGGGCCAAAATCTGGACTTGCACTCCAGACACCTCAATACATGAGGCCGAGGGCGAGGATTAGATTGACCCACAGGTGGCGCTGTGCGCTGAGAGTGGACCCTGCGGGACCCAATCCTAACACTTACTAATGGCTGATGTCAGACCACCTTAGTAATGATTACTGTCTAACATCATCCATTAGTGATATATTAAAAACAAACAGAGGAGTATGAAAAAAAATACTGTAATAAACCCCCCACAACCCTTTAGACCATTTTATTAAAAAAACAAAAACAAAACAGTTCGTGGAAACTGAAAAACAAAAACACAAAAGAAGCCAAATGAAAAATAATAAAAAGTCTTATATTTAGCTACACGCTTCTATTCTTCTCCACTGGATATATAGAGACAAGAGTTGTGCCAGAGATATTAATAACTTGTTATAACTCTGGCACATCTGGGGGTTCCATGTGCCAGAAAATGAAACTAGTACAGGGACTCCTAACATTACTCAAGAACATCACCACGAGTGTGATCTGGTTATTCCCAGTCTCTTGGGAGTAAACTGATTACATTGGAATGGTAGTGCTTTGGAATGGGAGCTGGCCAGAGCTGAAGGCTATTCATTTGCATTGTCAGGTGTCTTTTGCAATGGAAATGAATGCAGGAATGCATGAATAAAATTAATGATGTGACTTCAGATAGTCTGTGATCCTAAGGACTACAGCATCTGTAGTAGTAAATCTCTACAATGCTGGGCTCGTGAATAACACTTTTCTATCCACACTGAGAATTCAGAGCACATGTCCTGCTAAAATGAGACCTGGGATTGAAGTCAACAGAAATGTGAAATAAAACAACATACACACTAAGTAAGTAAATTGATGCCTTATTAGAAATTAGTGTGAAAAAATCACGACATACTGTACTCGACTTCATGTTGTTTTATGGATTATGGAAGCAAAGAAAAGATTGATACATTTGGGAGGCGCCATATGGCTGCAAAGAAAATGTCTAGAACTAATTTGGATCTCTAGCGATCTTTACTGCCATTGTAAATGACTTTGCGTTGTGAGTAAACTTTTATATCTTAATGATCAGATCTAATATCAACTAGAGAATTAAAAAAAAGTCTAATACTTTTTTCCATGTATGCATTTTAATCTTGGGAGAATAATAATCCAAACCGAAATGTGTTAATGTGCAATATCAATTGTCAGCCTGTTACAGAGAAGTTCTATACTATACTTCCTTGTTATACATGAAGGTAGAAATAAGCAGTTTCTGGTTAATTATTGCTATGTAGAATGACCTTTTTTACAGCACATTTTTTTCACTCCATGATTAATTGTAATGTGCAGTGGAGTCAGTGAGCATTGGAATTAAAGCGAGATCAATGTGTTTCATTTTCTACTCTCTGAGACAGGAACTCTGTAGCAAGGGTTATTATACAAAACAGTAACTTCATTGCTCCAGGTTGCTAACCACGGGGCATTTATTACTTTAGACCTTATTAGGCAAAGCTGAATACTAATTAGCAAAGACGTGAAATGTTAGAGGTGTTTTTTGAAAGTGCAGAAGTCATATATTAATTTACGCATGGAACACAATAGATTATGTTTGGAGAAAAGTTTAGAACATTTTCTAAAGTTAACTTTCATTTCTCATGAGTTTTATCAGACATGCTAACAAGGGACTACAAAGTACCCCAACCTATATATATATATATATCGCACTCTTGGGTGCATTTGTTCTTAGTGAGAAGACCTAGGTGGGCAACACGGTGGCTCAGTGATTAGCACTGTAGCCTTGCAACGCTGGAGTTCTGCGTTCAAATCCCACCAGGATCAACATCTGCAAGGATTTTGTATGTTCTCCCCATGTTTGCGTGGATTTCCTCCCATACTACAAAGACATACTGATAGGAAACAAAAATGTGCATTGTGATCCCTATATGGGGCTCACACTCTACATTAAAAAAAAAACAAAAAAAAAAACAGGTGATATATGAAATACATATGGACAATACTCCATAGGGAAATGCAAATCCACTGTCCCCTTCTGTAGCAGAACTAATTTGTATACTTTAGAGATAAACTACAGCTTTAGGCGAAGGCCCCAAGTTGCAGAAAAGGTACTTTTCTGAACCAAAATAAAGAGTAACTTGAAAGGAGTAGGAAATATAAAGGAAGCACTTATATTTTTCTCTTTTGTTAAGTCCATTCCCATCTGAAACAAAATAAGAAGCTTTTATGCAAAGTGAGGCCTTAGCCTAAAAAAGTTAAACTATGGGCAAAATGCTTTGGCAAGATCACTTTTTGCAGTACAATCAGGCAAGTCAAAGGGATTTGAATGAGAAAAGGGGTAAGTATGGTTAAAGCTTTGAGTTGTGACTAAAGGTAAGGATGAGCGAGTAAATTTGATTTAATATGAGTGGTTCTGTGCTTGCTTTGAAGTGATTACTATATAGTTATCAAAGTTTTTTTTGACAGTATTGCATTGTGCACAATTGCGGTGTACTTGTACAAACAATAAACAATTAAAGTCCTTACTGTAGCATTTGGCTTTAAGTGTTTAGAGTCACTTTAAAATACATTGCATAGATTACTATGGAAAGAACAGCTAATTTGGTGGTCCTAAATTGGAAACCTCTGGTACCCAGGATAGTGGAAAACAAAACTACAACTGCCTTCTCTCATGGGCCTCAGAAATATTCTACTCTTGTATTGTTGTATTGTGCAACTTTTTATTGGACTTCTTTCATACAAAGCTGTTAACTCTAAATATAGTCCTGGTTGTTTGGGTGTTAAATCAAATAAATTGATGGTATTTATATAATAATGAAAAATAAATGTTCTTATAGCATCTAGCACAGAACATAGGTAATTCCATTCAAAGCATGAACATGACCATAATTTGTGTAAAATAAACATTTAGGCATTAGTAGAGCTTGGCGTGATTACAAAGCATTTCAATATAAGTCAAGCTATAAAAAGAAACCATGTAGGAAAACAGTTTAATCAGGCATCTAAAGCAACAAACACAAATGTAAACTAGTCGAATAAATCTGAATACCAAATAGTGTTGATTTATGATACGTTAATTTCACACAAGAAAAAGACTATAATTAAACAGATCTATGAATTAAGCAACAGTTGTCACTCAAGAGTTATGAAAGACTCAGATTGTGCTTCACTCTGTTAACCTAATTAAAACAAAGAGGAAATTATTGGCAAATGAATGAGTATGATTTAATCCCCCCCAAATTACACAAATGTTTTTAATTATGGTGGATTTGGGTGATAATCTCATAAATGTATTTATGTATTGCCTATACTCCTGTAGCAAAGAGCGGAGCCTATTTCTGAAATGTTAGGGAAGTTTGCCCATAATAACTAATCAGATGTCACATTACTTAAAAAAATAAATGGTTGTAATAGTTTCTCATAGCTTTAAAGCCACAAGTATATGCATGTGAAAAGGCAGTATGGAAGCACACTTTGGGCTGAATTATTAAAAGGGTTGTCCCATCTCAAGGATCCTATCTATACTGCTAGCATATGTGGATTTAAGACTTTTCCTAAATACATTGCTTAAGCAAAACTGCTTTGTTTGGCCGCTATCTGAGGTTATCCACTTCATTGTTTATACTGCATTTCCATAACCACGGACCAGACCTGGGGATGATCTTATCTCTCCTCCTAGGACAAGTGACATAGCTCTCTGCTCTCAGGAGGAAGGGGGAGCTGAGTGATCCGTGTTTGTATTTCTGAGCTGTTTATCTCCCTCTTACAGTTATCAGTCTGCTAATTCTGAGCTGTTTATCTCTGGCTCTTCCAGAGATCAGGTCGGCTAATTTAATTTTGCTGATAAGGGCTGAGAAAGGGAGTCTGTTACCGCTGTATGTAAACACAGACCTAAAACTGAGTTTATTGCAAGCTGACTCTTGGTCCTGTAGCATGTAAGTATGCAATTCTCATGACCTATAAAATCCAGCTCTGCTACATCAGCTTCATATTGTACATTTTCCAGTGATACTGTGCTAATTTATTTACAACAATCCCTCATTACTAACTGAAAACATGTACTGCTATGAAGAGAGCTAAGCAGAGCTGGCTTTGCCTGTGAGACAGCAAGTAAAACCCCACCCACCAATTTACCGAGAAAACCAGGAAGTGAACAGAGCACACAGTCTGCAAGTTGGTGAGCAGGCGAGTTGGGAATACCCCTTTAATACTGGAACTTAGTTTGCTGGTAATAATCACTTCTTATGTTGATACTAGATGAGCCACAATTTCTAAGAGGCTATGGCCTCATAATAACATGAAGTCCCATGCACTGGAACTGAATCCTAGACAGATTTTCTGGAATAGTGGAGAAAAGAGGAAATGGGGATTTCTATAATTTGGGAGAGACACAAGTTACTTTCCAGCTGGCAAGCAAGACCAAATCATGTGACAGGTGAACATGACATCTCAAATCTGTGAAGATCACTCATCTCAGGGCGAGTGTACTCCAAACAGATGATCATCAGGGGTTCTGGTTGTAATATGCTCACTAACTTAATATTGATAATCAACATTTTAGTCCCAGAAATCTTGTAGATGCACGACTTTTTTGTTGGAGATTTTGTTGCGTTTTTTTGAGCCAAATCCAGAAGTGGATTGAGCAGAAGGTAAAAGTTTAAGTATTTTATAAATATCTCCCATTCCTCTTGAAGCCATTCTTTGGATCAAAAACCCCCAACAAAATCTGCATAAAAAAACAGTGTTTCCACGAGGTGGGGCCTTAGCCTTAGATCCTAAACAACCACTTAATATTCACAATATATCATAACTGTAGTGAACCTCTAAGGTACAGTAATGTGTAATCTTACCACTGCAAATGTTCCTTTTGTAGACAATATGTGCTCTTATTAGATCAACATTGAAAGATTTCTGAATAAAAAAAGTTAGTGTATGTTTAAAAAATTGTATCAAAATCATTGAAATTCAATGCCAGTAGACTTGTAGGCTATTATATTTATCATATATTAACAAGCATTCATACGTGACACCAAATTTTTCAACTCACTTGATAATAAACTGGACCTGACAGCATAAAGGAGCTAAAGCAAGAACGTACAAGGACAAAGGTGACCAGAATAGCAAATGCTTTACCTTAAACTATTATACGCTAAAGATAAAAAGAGATGCGGAATGCAAATACGTTTTATTATAAAATGCTATCATTTTTCATATTTACTGTTGTGCGTAGATATATTAGCTAGACATGTTCAGATATGCACACCACAAGTTAGCCACCTATTGTAAAAGAAACATGATAATAAGATAAAATAACACAAATGGATATGCTAGCTATCCTGATTGTAGTAGAGGTAGAGTGAAGTGAGAATTGCAGCCTATCAAAGCTTTTATTAGCATATCATATTATTGTACCAAATTCTAAATTCTATTACTTAACTAAACTGGACACCAGTTAGAAATCCATATCAACATTGGTAGTATATACAAACACCATACATGTTGTCTATAGTCAGATTTAAACCTAAGACCTATGCTGCCTAAAGATGCACACTGCACCATGCTGACCAATTATAATGTTGTTCAGATAAAATTTCACATGCCTAGCAGAAAATCCTGGTGGTAATGCCCTTTAAATAGGCAATAAGCAAGCTTCCTTGCAAAATGTCACTGTTTTCTATTATCAAGACTCATTATTTTTACCTATAGGGCAGAGCTGTATTTATAGTTAATGACACCCTAAGCAATTTTAATGCTTACACTCTGGTGTGCATACTGTTCAGATAGATCAACAGTTTTCACTCCTGACTCCCCTTACACACGTCTGACCAGGAGACCCCTCTACACTAAATTTCCACTTTACTGGTCTCTGCCTCAGCAACTGTTTCATGGGAAGAATATTTAAATGTGTTTCTCAAGATGTAAATAGGGAAACCGTGCCTCTGTATGCTGCCCTCTATGGGAAGCTCCCTTGAACATAATGCCCGACTTTCCAACAAGCCTTTGCTGCAATGATGCAGAATTTTGCCAAGTCAGTATCCCAGCTGAGATTAGCCAAAGAAGCCCCAGCAGAAGCCAATACAGTTTGCTTTCCACCTGCTGTGCCAACCTGACACACATCATCAAGTGGTTACAAATTGCCTCAATAACCTCATTCTAACAAATACCCTGAGCCCTGACCCCATGGACTTGTAGTATAGCAGACTGATCAAATGGCCTCATCTCTACTAACAATTAGAAATGAGCGAACACTGTTCGGATCAGCCAATCTGAACAGCACGCACCCATAGAAATGAATGGAAGCACCTGTGACGCTGACTTTGCCGGCGGCCGGCCGGCATCACAGGTGCTTCCATTCATTTCTATGGGTGCGTGCTGTTCAGATCGGCTGACCTGAACAGTCTTCGCTCATCTCTACTAACAATACTTCAATAAATACCAGGTTTCTACCATTATCTTTTTGATATATTTTTAATATAGTTGTTTTAGCCTCAATTAAGAGGATTCTGTTAATTGAATGTTTTGATTCCTATTTGATAAAATCCAGTTTTAGAAAGTGAAGGTTGGTTTGACATAAGCTTTTTTTTTTTTTTTTTTTAACTTTTTAATGGCTTTCTCTTTTACTGTGAAAATCACATTTAAAACCACCACAGACAAATGTTAAAGGTCATTTACGTATTTACTTCACAGCTCGCTTGTTTATTTCACAGTTGTGAATAATTTTACATACATGAGCATTTTATGGGTATTTTTATCCACTTCATGGGGGTTTTCTGCCGCTAGCATTGGTTTGAAAATTCAACATGTTCTGGGTGTTTTTTTTAATTTTTTTTTTCAAGCACTTTCCTATTGATTTCATAGCAAAAAAAAGCCATGGGAATACAGTTTGTGAGATAGCCTAAAACTGGAAATTGCTTCAGCGATTAATGCCTTGATAGTTTCTGATTTTAGAATTGCTAATCTATTTTGGGTCTTTGAAAATATTGAACTGCCACATCTCTGCACTGAGACGCCAATGTAATAATGGATGTGATATCAATGTATTCTATTATATAAGGTAATGTCATTTGGCGGTATTTGACATCATATTATCTTTTTACCTGTCCCTAATGTACTGAAGTGTATGTCCTCAATCTTATGTAGCTCACGGGTTATTTTTAAATATGACAGATGGCGTTGAGCAATACTAGACATTAGAAATCAAAAACTTTATTAAATATATGACCATTTTATCTGTAACTTAGGCTGATATTAACAAGCAGTGATTTGGTTATAGCTGTGATATCAAATGTAAGCAATAGAGATGAGCGAATATACTCGATCGAATACCTCTGCCGCATAGCACCTGGTGCCAGGGAAGGGGCAGTAAAAATTAGATGCCCCAGTGTTTTTGCACCAGGAGCTATGCGGCCGAGGTATTCGATCAAGTATATTCGCTCATCTCTAGTAAGCAATTGTATGACAACTCTGGACCCACTAGGGCAGGAGATATTATAACTGAGTGGAAGCGCAAAATATGGATAACCTGAGAGCTCCACGTATCACTCCAGCCTCCCACACATGTACATTAACCTAATATGATATTTATGGTAATAAAGTCATCATTTATGCTTGAATAGCACAAGTGACTAATCCTATATTGCTGCTCTTTGCTACAGCTAGATATTTCAAGAATTAATGACCAACATTGTGTAGCTTTGTGTTTATAGGCTGTATACAAGGTCACCTCGTATGTTTCACTCTTTACCTTTATTTCCAGTATTCCATTATGTATAGAATATAATTATAGCATCTGGCTGAAGAATTCATTACATATTCTTATTTAAGATAATGAATGTCCAGAGGAAGTCAAAGGGTTTCTTTTCTTATAAGCTACTTTTAGCATCTAACCAAAGGAATGAACCACTAGAGCTTTCCATATTTTTGTAAAGATATATATAGAATATTTTAGTCCCTATTCATTAAAGCATAATAAATCATGTTTTGCTACATCCATATATACGGTAGATAAATTCCCAGAGTTATTTCCTTAAAACATATGTTTCAGCCATAAGTAATTAACCCCTTAAGGGCAGACCTGTTTTGAGCCTTCAAAACTGATCACATTTGTTCATTTTTTTTATCAATGCAATAAGTGAGTAATAACATGTTCAGGATAATTTGTAGATTTTTTTTTCTTTTTTCTCTATTTGCATTTATTTATTTATTTATTTATTTATTTATTTTTTTCCGTTTTTCTCTATTTGCATTTATTTTATTGGAATATAGGAAAATGCAATTTCTCATTTATTTTCTTTTTGACTCTATGGTTAATATTTAATAAATTATATGATATAACTCATTAAGGGAGCCTTCACATGGAGTAAACGCGCATGTATTTTTGCAAAATACACATGTAAAAATACATGTGTAAAAATAAGGGTCCATTCACACGGAGTAATGTGCTGCGTGACTTGGCACGTATACGGCATGTGAGATTTGCTGTAGAAGCTCCCATTGATTTCAATGGGAGCCTGGATCGTATACGCGGCGTTATTTTGCGGCCGTGATTTTGCGGCTGCAAAATAACGCCACGTACACGATCTAGGCTCCCATTGAAATCAATGGGAGCTTTTATGGTGCTCAAAATCTCACATGCCGTATACATGCCAGGTCACGCGGCACGTTACTCCGTGTGAATAGACCCTAAGACTCCCATTGACTTCAATGACATTTACAGGCATATTTTTACAGGAGTATTTTTACATGTGTAAAAAATATAATTGAAGTCAATGGGAGTCTTATTTTTACACGTGTATTTTTACACGTGTATTTTGCAAAAATACACGCGTGTTTACTCCTTGCGAAGGCTCCCTAAGATTGCAGCAGTAGCATAAAGTATATTTAACTTTTTACCATTTTTTAAGTAAAAACAATCTATTTGTAGTAAAATAATTCATTTTTCTTTTTTATTGTATTAAATTTTAAGTTTCAAAATACATTTTTGTACCAATAGAAGGCTACAAGCTAAAATTGTTTGACTGCTCCTACATTTGAACCAATACAGACTCAGTATCTTGCACCTGGATAGCTTCCCTGTAAGCTTCCTGTCAATTCCTGACTTCCTCACCCTTTACACCTACCTAACACTTTAATGTTATGGGTCATTTCAATGACCCAATAACCCGTCACATAGATAATGCAGGGACTCCTATGTATTAGGAGTCACTGCAGTAGTTCATTCTTGTGCACAGGATTTTTCAGATTAGACAGAATTCTGTATTATCTTCAGGTCCCCTGTGCCAGAATTACAATCAGGTTATTTGAACTTTACTTTCTATTCAGTTGCCAGAGAAGATCGCTGTAGGCAAATGTATTTTAAAAAAAAAAAAAAAAATTTATACTGCAGTTTTTTGTGTGTATTGTGTTATGCTAAGTTTCCTGAATTCTGTCAGATTTGTTGGACCCTTTTGATGATCTTATGTCTCTAGGTGTGTTTTTAAAGTGTAACAACATTTTTCAAACAACTATTGATTCCTTGCAGGATTTGTGTCATTAATAAATTTAGCAATACACATTATTAACAAATTTTGGCTCCTGTGAATTGCTGCATTTATTATTTCCATTGCTTATTTACTGAGAGCTGTAAACTGATTCTCACTATGTACAGTGTGTGGGCTTATCTGTCATATTTCTGGCCACACAGAAATTAAGGGGTTATTCTCCAACTACTAATAGGACAGGTGACATGAATAAAAATTAACAAAAACCCCTAAGCTATTCCCCAAACTTGTGACATTAACAAGAATTACATGGTACTGAAAAAAATATATTTCTTGGATAGGAACAAACTCATACTGCTACTCAGACTATAGGAAAGAAGTTTATAATAAGTATAATTCACTCATTACTGGTTGTCCTAACCAGCAGCACAGAAGCTAAGGATATATCAAGAATCATGAAGAAGGGAAAATAAGCCAAAAATACTCTTTGGCCAAAGGCTACGTCTTCAGCACCCCCAATGCCCGATCTATAATGCTTATAAAGTTGTTCACTCAACTTTAAGAAGCCACTACTCTCAACCATCTGTCAGTAGCATAACTAGCAAAGACTGTGGCCCACAGCAAAATTTTGACTTATGGCCCCCCATGGCGCCTCATTTCCTTGCTCCACATGGTATAACACCCCATTTGCACACACCATAATGTCCCAAAGTGGCCTTCAGACAGTATAATGTCCAATAGGAGCCCCTCCATACAGTATATATATAGTATGGGCAAAAACACTTAGATTATTATGCTCCACCATGGCCACTGCACACACGCACACTATAATGCTCCACTGTGGCCCCTGGACACACACATTATTATGCCCCATAGTGGCAAACTGCACACACTATTATGCCCCATAATGGAACATCTATGAACAATTATTATACTCAGAGGTATTTTTAGACTCCAGAATACAATGATCGGAGACCCAGGGGAGAATGCAAACATAAAAAACAATGTTACTTACTAGAGATGAGTGAACAGCGTTTGATCGAGTACATGTTTGATTGGATATCAGGCTGTTCAAGATGTTCGATTCGAGTCAAACACCAGGTCGCAAACTCACTAAAAATTAGATTCCCCTCCCACCTTCCCTGGTGCTTTTTTTGCAACAATAACTGAGCAGGGGAGGTGGGACAGGAACTACGACAACGGAGGCATTGAAAAAAAAATCGGAAAAAGTGATTGGCTGGCTAATTCAGGTGACCTCCAATTAATACGAACAGTGGATTTAATATCTGGTTCATTTGAGACTGTGAACTATGTGATTGTGAGATGTACAGGCAGGGTTAGCTAGGGATCACCTTTATTTAGGTGGGAATGTTAGAGCCCCAAAGAGCTGGGTGAGTATCTGGTAGGAATGCATTGACCAGCATTGAGTACAGCATTCGGCCAATCAACGCTGGTTCTGCCGGAGGCTCGCCTGTGAGGAAGTGGAGTCTAAGATCGGACCAGAATGGAGACTGCTGTGGACCGATCTTAGACTCCGCCTCTTCCGGCAGAACCAACGTTGATTGGCCTAATGCTGTACTCTGTATGGCATTCGGACAATCAACGCTAGTCAATGCATTCCTATGCCGAGATGCAGCAGTGCTGGCCGTGCACTCAGCTCGGCTACTCCGGAGATACAACCAAGCTGAGCGCACGGCCAGCACTGCTACACCGGAGAACTGCTGAACCCTGCTGCACACTCAGCTCTGCTGCATCAGAGATGTGCTGAACCCTGCTGCACACTCAGGTGTAGCAGTGCTAGCCGTGGGCTCAACTCGGCTCATCTCCGGAGTAGCCGAGCTGAGCACATGGCCAGCACTGCTACATCTCAGCATAGGAATGCATTGACCAGCGTTGATTGGCCGAATAGTGGTTTCCCCCTAAACGACTATTTATTCCCCATAGACTATAATGGGGTTCAATGTTCGATCGAACAGTCGAGTATTAAGTGGCTACTCAAATCGAACTTCGAACATTTCACTGTTCACTCATCTCTATTACTTATCTCTCCCTGGCTCCGGTGCATTCCCTACAGATGTCGGCCATCTTTAATGCTGGACAGGCCGGCGTTGCGACGCATAATGATGCCAGCCTGGTCTGCATGACGTCTGGGACATCACCAAATAGGCCTGAAACCTACTGGAGCACGAGAGATAAGTAACAGCATTTTTTTATGTTTTTCACTTCCCCGACCCTCCGGTCATTATGCTCGGGGGTCTGATACACCCAGAGACCTTGGCTATATCCATATCTGGATGTATCCATACTTATGGCCCACCTGAGTGTATCCATACTTATGGCCCACCCTGTATATGATCATAACCTACTAAGGTCGTGGGCCCCACGTTGAGATTATTTGGCGTTCTGACAAAATGGTGGAAAACAACGGCACATATTACAGTATCTGCAAAGTGAATGGAATTCTGGATAATCCCATCTACACATTGCAGAAAAATATCCACAGTGGAAAGCTGCGATTTCAAAAGCTGTTACATTTTTGTAAATTGCAGCATGTCAATTATACCTAGGGAAACACTCCTGTTTCCCGTATAGGTATAACAGGGACGGAAAATTTGCAGAGGAAAAATCTGTAGACTTTCTGTTTAAAGCAATGTAGAAAATATGTATTTCCATTGTGTTTTTTCTGCAGTGCAGGCTTAGCTTAAGGCCCCTTGCAGATGACCATGGCTGTGGTCAGTGTGCTACCCATGTATTTCATGGATAGCACATTGATCCAATCTTTTCTATGGGCCCGTACACACGACCATGAATTTCATGGTCTCGTGGGCGGGCTGACACTCTGGGCCGCAAAATATAGCACAGGTCCTATTTCTGTCATATTTTGCGGCCCATGCTTCCATGGCTCCTATTCATTTAATGAAATCCCCGTGCACCGTACATGCTTTTCATTCACGGCAGGCCAGTTTCAGCATCTGCAACCAGCCTAAGACCTACTTTTGATGAGCAACCAATCTAAACAATCACAGATGGCTTACGGTTGTCAGTGGCTAGTTTAGATGTATCCTGGTAGGTTGCTCTTGGGCATTGTAATCATCTTATAGCTGGTTATTGGTTGTTTTAGATCAGTAATTTTTAGTTACTGGTCACTGGTTAATTAAACTTTTTTGGTAACATGGTATTATACTGTTCCTCCAAAAAGTCCAATAAATGTATTTTCAGGACAATCAGGGCATTTTGAAAGGAACTTTGGGAGACATAATCCAAGTAGTAGTGATTGTCAAATCATACCTATTACTTTAAGGCTGAAGTCCCATGTTGCAGAAACACAGTACACAGAACACAGTAGCTGCACGGAGATCGTGCAGCTACTGAAGCTGGGAACCGGCTGTAAACTTAAGCCGAAGCTCCCAGAGAGATGGCAGGGAAGATTTATTACCTCCCCTTCCTTCTCAATCGCTGTGTATACAACGCTCAATGAGCGCTGTATACACAGCTATGGACGCTGCCATGATGTGGCCGCCCTCTGACCTGGCGGTCACATGATCCGCCGGTAGCAGTGTCTTGCAAGAGCTGCTGGGTCCTACAGGACCCAGATCAGCTCTGTATACTGTGTATACAGCGTGCCGGAGGCTGTATTCCTCCTGCAACTGGCGCTAAATGTATCAGCCTCAGTTATAGGAGAAATCAGCCTCCAGTACAAAAAAAAAAGTGATCAGATGTCCCCAAAGGTCTCTTATCACCTTAAGGGGACACAATCTGGAAAAAAAATATATATATACTAAAAAAAGTTTTTTAAAAAATGTAAATAAAATACAAAAAAAATAATAATACGCTAATAAAACGCTGTTATTAAAGGTTATAGTCCCACCCCCGATGACACCATACAAAATAAAAATTACCGTAACAGAGAGGAAAAACTATATTATAAAGTTTTTCAGTGACACTTTGTGTTATTAAATAAAAAAATAATAATAAATTGAAACAGAAATTGAGACACAATTTCCCTCCTATTTTGTTTATATTTTCCCGGATCTAAAAAAAATTAAAACACATTTGAAAATAAAAACAACATAAAAATAAAGCCCTATGTGTCCCCGAAAACAGACACAAAAATTAGTTGACTGAGACATACAAGAAAAATGTTACAGACCTCAACACCGCACATACAAAATAAACCTAAGTAGTGTAACAGACCCACTTCTCGTCAAACTAAAAAGTGACAGGTGCCCCGCCCCCTTTTTTGATGTAACCACGCCCCTTTTATTATATGACCACGCCCCCTTTTATATGATTATTTTTGACGTCACTACGGCCATTTTATAATTAACCCCCCCCCACACACACACACACACACACACACAGAAAGGAATATCGTTCATTTCAGCGCAAAAGTGTCAGCCCCCTTTTTATATATGCTTCTCCTTTTGCACTGGCATGAATGATATTTCTTTAATATTAAAGGAATATCACTCAGTCCATCGCAAAAGTGTCTATAGTTTTATTTAAGATAAATAATATACCTATTTATTGTTGATGTAACCAGCTATGTACTTCAGCACCGCTGCGTGGCGTCATGAGTCAAACATGGCCGTACAAAGTTCCCCTAATACAACTATGGACCGTGCTTCTGCGCAAGCGTGTAGCGCAAAAACATGTCTTGACATGTAGAGGACCTGGCCACAATGAGCGATTGGCATGACCGCGCATGGCTTTTCAGCAGAACTTATGGTACATTCTGCGTACGAGCAAAAACCACAAACACACAGCATTTATTTTAAAAAATATATAATAATTTTATTCAGAATACCAAAAAAAAACAACACATGAAATATTATTATTACAATGTTAACCACGCCTGCTGTAATAGTGGAAAAGTTCTCACTTTAGGTAATAAAGTCGCATGGGGCAGTCCCGAGGCTGTGGGTGATGAGGGAAAAATGTGGGTTCTGGACCGAGGTAGTTCTGAAGTTGAGGGATGAGTCAAATTCATTCGGATTACCCACTACACTGGAGGGTATATTTAATTCGGCCATTGAGCTGAAAAAATATGTTCCAGCCGGGAGGCTCTGTTATCTAATGTGACCTTATGTGACAATGAAAACATTGAATGGTGTTTGAGAAACCTGATAAACAATTGAATGGTTTGAGAGCCTGGTATCTAATGTGACTTTATGTGTCAATGAAAACATTTGAATGGTGTTTGAGAGCCTGGTAAACAGTTGAATGGTTTGAGAGACCTAGTATCTAATGTAACCTTATGTGACAATGAAAACAATTGAATGGCCTGAGTGTCATGAACTCTTAAATACATACATTATGTGAGAAAACTAACAAACACACAATAATTATTTAAAAAGGTTTATTCAGAATGTCACAGCACAATAAACTTAGTCAAATGAACAGGCTCTACAGACTTGATTATATACGAACAAATTTTTCCCATGCACACATCGCAATGTTTCAGATACGAAGTTGCTGACTGAAGAATCATTTCTTTTTAAATCTGAATTAAAATGATTTAAAATGTCTCTAAATGGGATGCCCCTGCTAAGCCAATACAGTATGTATATGCAATAATGAGCACAGTAAGCTGAGTCCACACTTTGTAGTTGCCGATCCTGATAAACGTAGCTGACAGAATTCTGATGTAAGAAAGAAATAAATTCTTTAGGAAATACAGCGTTCGATGGAGCAATCCCATAACTGTCAAAGAATATCGCCTTTTTCCCGTCACATAGTACAATTAAGATCCAGTGGGTCCCCGGACGAGTAGAATCATCGGTATTGACAACAAATGCAGCGGGGTGGTCTTGTATTCTGTATTGTGGTAAGAAGTCGCACGGAAATACGCCGTAAAATATTGTCTGTGTGTAGGGGTCTGAATTCAGAATATTTGTAATCTGTAAAGTATTCATCATCGGTAGCTGTTGTACAATTTCTTCTGATAGACGGAACAAATTTTCTTGCAAAATCCAGATTTCAGTTTTTCAGATTTATTTATTCTTAATAATCTAATATCATGAAAATATCACTTCACGTTTATGGGAGATTTGAAGAATGTCAGAGTTCACAGCGTATACAATCATGTTTAGCGTATAAGGCGTTGGAACTGCGAACCTTATTTCAGCACGCAGGTTCCCCGTTTTAACTAGGGAGAAATGGCCTCCGGGTTCTTGGTCAGGTGTTAGATCAAAAGCAAATAATGTATACCCGTTCAGGAATTCTTCACGATCTATGGATAATCCGCTGTCCGATTTCTGTTTGCCGGCGATGTGCACAAGTGCCATATACTCTCTTAAAAAGGTACTTGGTGGCCATCATAATAAAGTGATGCTAGTGATATATTGAAATGCTCAAAGCATAAAGGGTTCTTCGCAACGGATCCAGAAAACGCTTCATTGTCAACAAACCCCAATATTACAGTTTTGGGTATTTGTCCTAGGAATAGGTTCTCATGATTTGCAACCCGGGTGCCTTGAGGTATGCTGTAGACTTTCAGAGAGGCCTTGTTAGAAGGGCTTGACTGTGGCCTATTCTGACCGCAGGAGAGACCTGAACACGTTTAACATAGAGCGCAGCATGGAGAATTTGCACCTTGTACGGTTCAGCATCAGATGACATGAGACAGAAAGTGTCTTTATTCCTCGAGAGTTTTATCTTCAGATCCAGACCATTAAGTAACAGCTTGGGCTGATTAAATATGTCCGCGAAAATCGGCCCCAGCAATTCCACAGGTCTCGAGCGTGCGGTTGCCCGAGCTCTTTTGATAAACCCCAAATTTTCACCATCCAAAGTACGTGTGTTATGGTGCCCCGCAGTATCTTTATAGAACAGGCCTGCTGTAAATTGCGATTCGAGGGATTGATTGCTGTAGCTCAGCAAGATCTCAAGATATGCGCGGTAGGAATATAGATTATCAGATTGGGATATAAGTCTATCACCCAGGGTAACATCCACCTGATTAAAAAGAGTTGCTATAGGATAGTTAATAAAGCCCACACGGGCGCCGTCAGCGATGGCCGTGTTATCCTGTTTCACAATTCTACAGTTTATGTATAAAAAAGTGTTGTTAAGATCATAATAAAAATCCGATGTGCCGGAGATGAAGAACTCCAGAGGCGCGTTGTCCGTCAGAGCAGCGATCGGCTGCGCTTCCACAAAGAAAGAATTTTCAATACTTGTTTGAGTAGGTGGTATATCGAAAATATCGAGTTCAGATTTCGTACATTCCTCAGATGCCTCGTGAACGAAAGCCATGACGGATGATTAGAAGATGTCGTCTCGTGTTCGCCTTACAGGTTTATGACTCCGACCTCTTTTACGCTGAGGTTTCTTATTCATGAGTAGCGGGGGTAGTGGTGATCGGGCACGCCTTTTTCTTTTACGGGATGTGTTTACAGTATATACAAGACCCGATCCCTTCTGCTCATCAGCCGTGTTGTTGATTTTGTTCATCATGGCCGCTGATACAGATGTAACAGCGTCTTTAGCGATGTTTCTCACAGCCGTTTTTACATGCGGTTTTACTAACTCGATTCCTCTTCTAAATAAAGGTACAGCTCTTCTAAAAAGTCCTCTAAATATACCAGCGAGACCTGCTCCATACATGTACTCATCGCCGCGGAAGCCTTCCAAACCGCGGCCAGCTTGCGCTATGTAGTAACGCGAATAGACAGCGGGGTCCGCAAATGACCTCCTGGATAACATTTTATGCGTTCAGCACCTTGCGGGGCCTAAAATGCAGACGCACAATACTTTTGCCGTACTTAAACCTTACAGGCTTTCCTAAATCGTTTAGAATTGATATTGTTATCGAATCAAAATGATGTTTGGCGAGAGGAATATAATCCGGCGTTGTATACCGTAACGTAACAATCTCGTTGTTTTTTCCAGCAATCTCTACAGTTCTTAAAAGCTGTACGTAACTGTCGCCCACCAACTGGTGTTGTATGATGTCACTGTAGACGTACAGCGAATAAAAGCCGTCTTTTATATCAGGATACGGTTTCCGCCTGCCTGGAGGCTTTTTAGGCGCTGAATCATCAAAACAACAAGGTATTCCTAAAATATTAGACAGCTTAGGGCCTAGCTCGAATCGTATTGTACGTGATGTGGGTATACGAACAATACCCCTTATTTCATCATAGCGGAGTCTAAAGTCTTCACTACTTAGCTTTAGATTTCTAATTTCATCATTCACAGTTGAAATTAATTCAGCAATTGTCGAGAAATAGCCAGGGTTTAAATAATGCTCGACCAGTTCTTCGCCGGCTCTAGCGATAAAAAAGTTCGCCTCCATTTTGCCAAAACTATCCCATGTATGCGGGTACTGTATTTCCGTTAGGGCAACCTCAAAGGAGTCCGAAAAATGGAGAGGCTTCGCTAATTTCGTTGTGAAACTTGCTATGGTGTTATCGTTATAGATATGTCGTGAAGCGTTGCTCGGTAATGTGACATAGAATGAATCTGATTCCATCATGATTACACGTCAATCAGCTGATTTGCAGGTATCCACGTATTAAATTTATCAGGGTAACCGTGCCACTTGACAAAACATAAAATTTGTCCACCACTACGTTTCCTTCTTATTATTTTCTCAATCTTGTAGACTTGGTTCTCATTGAATGTTATTTTCTGTATGATCCTTCTATAGGCTCACCGCTCAAATCGGCGATCATGTACAGCGGTCTTCTGAATCTTGTGTTGATTCCAGTAATGATAAATATTTCCTCGGTGTATGTCTGCTCATAACCTTTGGCGAACACGTGCTTATACTGTGAAATCCTTACATGGTCACCTACCTTTAAAGTAGGTTTTTCCTTTTTAGCCTTAGATTCCTGTCCGTAAATTCTTCTCCATATTGTTAATGAGTTATGCTTTGATACTTCGGCAGGACTACAACCTATCGTTCTGTGATAACTGTGGTTGTAACTATATATCAAATCAGGTAATATGTTAATATATCTATAAGTGTTATGATGACTAAGATATTTCCACATTCGCGTTTTAAGGGTGCGATTAAATCTCTCAACTATGACCGCTTTTACAGAATTTGTAGTAAAGATCTGTTCTATCGCGTAAATCTTGCATAGCTTCTTCAGGGGTGCATTCATAAACTCACGGCCTCTATCCGTCTGTATTTTTCGTGGTACACGGCCGTCAGTTTGAAAAATCAATTTCAACGCTTTTGCAACCGTGCTGCCCGACTTATTATGCAGAGCTACACACCATACGTAACGGGAGAGAATGTCTATCGAGATCAATAAATAATTAATGCCGTCATTGTGTGATGAGAGATTATTCATACATGCCAGGTCCATCTGCCATTGATGGTCAACGTTCGCCATGAAGATTTTATTACGGGGAAAAGATTTGCGTACTGGTTTAAATAATGTATAATTATCTTCATTCTTGAGGTATTTAATAACTTCTTTGCGAGAGGCGCTTGCTGAATTCCTATATAAAGCGTCAATACCTCCATAGGATCCAGGAAGTCTGGGGTTATAATAACGATCCGATAACGCCATTTTTTTTCAGTACACTACTTAGGAACAGCAATATATTTTAATTCAGTGATACGTAGTTAGATTACAAATTTTCCTGAGGGGGCTGGGTATTCCAACCCTCCTACCATTCATGGGGCGGAGACACACACCCCCTACCATAAAGCTGTGAGGGTATTTATTAGAAGCACTGGTCAGTGTTGTGTACATTCGTCTGCACTGACAGAGAGCCTCGCTCTAGTCCTCAGCATTCAAGCCTATAGAAAAAAGGTAAGACTTGCGCTTTTTATTTAGCTTTTTTAAAAAAAGACTGCGCATTCATTAATAACGTATGAGATATTTTCTACTAGATAACTTAAGTTTGATTCTAGCATATCAGTTTATTAACACGTTGTTTTTGTTATCAGATGGAGAACAGAAATAATGGTAGTGAGGTCAGCGAGTACAGCGATCTTGTTACTGATTCCCAATTAGGTAAATATACCGTGTACGGCTAATAATTTTGCTCTATTTAAGTAATTTTGCTCTATTTAAGTGTGTAAAAATACTAAAAATATATATCTTTTAACAATCGCCCTAATTAGCTCACATCTGTGAATCGCTGCCGGAGTATGTATTAGAAGACCCCGAGATATACCGCGATAGTTTAAATCAAAATTTTACTGTCCCCCAATTAGGTAAATATTAGAGATGAGCGAACACTAAAATGTTCGAGGTTCGAAATTCGATTCGAACAGCCGCTCAATGTTCGTGTGTTCGAATGGGTTTCGAACCCCATTATAGTCTATGGGGAACAGATACTCGTTAAGGGGGAAACCCAAATCCGTGTCTGGAGGGTCACCAAGTCCACTATGACACCCCAGGAAATGATGCCAACACCTCTGGAATGACACTGGGACAGCAGGGGAAGCATGTCTGGGGGCATCTAACACACCAAAGACCCTCTATTACCCCAACATCACTGCCTAACAACTACACACTTTCCACATTCAAAAAAACCTCTATCAAAGTGGGAAAATACCTGGAAACCTTCTTTACTCCCCAAATGGATGGACACAAACCCCAATTTAAGCTCAACAAACAGTAACAACCACCCCTTTAAATCACGTTCCCCATGACAACCACAAATGGAATAGGCAATGGGAATTCCAAAAGCCCTCACCCTTAACTGTCATTTTGAGTGTGTGTGTGTGTGTGTGTGTGTGTGTGATGTGGTAAGACCTTCCAAAATTCACTTTTCTAGCCCTTAACATGAGCCCTTCCAAACAAAGTTACATGACCTTAAGCTGAGCTACCAGCAGAGATTGAGGCCCTTGGCATGAGTAGAGCCTTGCACCAGCAGTGTTTTTGGCACTTAGGGTGAGTTGAGCCTTGTACCAGCGTGTGTCCCTTAACATCAGGCGGGCCCTAAGTTCTGCGCTTTGCACAAAAGTTCCACATTAACTAGGCTGAATGGTACAAAGATTAGTAGGCCCGAGAACCAGGAACAGGTCTTGCAATGGCTGTCGGATAACGCTTAAAGCACATTGTCCACCAGCCAGGCAGCCTCTACCTCCTCTTACCCAACAGTCTTGTCCTCCTTCCACCCAAAATTCCCAATCTTCCCAGAACAATAACCCCAACTGTCCCTGCTCCCCAGAGCTGTTCTCCCTTCCTTTGACTGTACCGCAACCTGCCCCTCCATTTCGCGATTCCACGGACCTAACAGACGAGTATCTGTGTCCAGATGCTCAAACACTAGAGTCTCCTCCATTCCATCTCCGGTCGATTTGGTGGCGGATGACCAGCAACCCACTCTCATCGACGACGATGAGACGCAGTTGCTGTCAGGGCAGCCAGTTGACATGCGCATTGTGCAGGAGGAGGAGGCGAGACAGGAGTTGGAAGAGGAGGTGGTGGACGACGAGGACACCGACCCCACCTGGACAAGGCAGATGTCAAGCTGGGAAAGTAGTGTGGATGTTGAGGCAGGTGCAGCACCAAAAAGGGTAGCTAGAGGCAGAGACATGTCCAGAGGCAGAGGTCAGCTGCTTTGCCGAAGCCAGGCCAGACCCGGAATGTCCGAAGATGTTCCCTTTTGTACCCAGCCCAGAAAAACTCCCCCATCGAGGGCACGTTTCTTGAAGGTGTAGAGTTTTTTCAAGGAATGCGCCGAGGACAGATATAGTGTCGTCTACACAATTTGCCTCTCGAAATCGAGTAGGGGCCCTGAGAAGAGCAACCTGTCCACCACTTCAATGCACCGTCATTTGGAATCCAAGCAATGGAATCAGTGGCAGGCAGCAACGGCAGGACAAACGTCGCCCGCCGTTCATGCCACTGCCTCTGCTCACAGTGCTGGCGATGCACTCCAGAGGACGAGCCAGGACATCACTTCATCTGCCTCTGCCACTTTGTTGACTTCTCCCTCATCCTCCCCTGTTTCTGTCTTATCTCCTTCTCCTGCACCATCAAAGGCACCATCAGGCGCTTCTTTACAACAACCCACCATCTCTCAGACATTGGAGCGCCGGCAGAAATACACCGCTAACCACCCACCCACGCAAGCCTAGAACGCCAACATCGCTAAACTGCTGGCCCAGGAGAGGTTGGCGTTCCGGCTTGTTGAAACTCCCGCCTTCCCGGACCTGATGGCAACTGTGGCACCTCACTATGCCGTCCCTAGCCGTCTCAACTTCTCCCGGTGTGGCGTCCCCGCCTTGCACCAGCACGTGTCACTCAACATCAGGTGGGCCCTTAGTTCCGCGCTTTGCTGCAAGGTCCACTTGACCACCGACACTTGGACAAGCGCCTGTGGTCAGGGATGCTGCAGTGCTTATCTTTAATGACAGGCAGGGTGAATGTGGTGGAGTCTGTTCCCCGGGTGCAAACTGGGGTGGCCTATCTCCTCTCCCAGGCCAAAATTCATGGCAGGAGTAGACTGAAACCCTACGACGCTGCAACCTCCACCACAGCTACTAGCGGCAAACGCTAAAACACTGGTGTGGGGAGACGTCAGCAGGCGGTGCTGAAGCTCATCAGCTTGGGGGACAGACAGCACAGTGCCTCCGAGGTCAGGGATGCCATCCTGGCTGAGATGGCATTTTTTTTTCCCTGCTACACCTGGGGCCTGGCATTTTTACGCCTGTGATAATGGCTGGAACCTGGTAGCGTCTCTGGAGCTTGCCAGCCTCCAACACGTTCCATGTTTGGCCCACGTCTAACCTAGTGGTGCAAAGTTTTTTAAAAACATACCCAAATGTACCGAAGCTACTGTTGAAAATGCGGCGCTTGTGCGCCCACTTTTGCAAGTGCACAGGAGTCGCTGCTAGCCTAAAAACACTCTAGCAAGGCCTACATCTGTCCAAACACAGGCTGTTGTCCGTCATTCACACACGCTGAAACCCTACAATACCATATCTTGAGCAGGGTGTGTGAGCTGCACAGACCTTTGATGGAGTTCCATCTACAAAACCCAAGGGTTCCTCAAAGTCAGCTCCCAAAGTTTCTGCACCATGAGTTTCCAGGGGTGGCAGACTTATGGCTAGAGGCACAGGCATGGATAGGGATGATGTCTAGGGGCAAAAGCAGTGTGGATGTGGAGGCAAGCTAAGCAGGAAAAACTGGGGGTACAAGCTAAGGCATGGACTGGGGTGATGTCTAGGGGCAAAAGCAGTGTGGATGTGGAGGCAAGCTAAGCAGGAAAAACTGGGGGTACAAGCTAAGGCATGGACTGGGGTGATGTCTAGGGGCAAAAGCAGTGTGGATGTGGAGGCAAGCTAAGCAGGAAAAACTGGGGGTACAAGCTAAGGCATGGACTGGGGTGATGTCTAGGGGCAAAAGCAGTGTGGATGTGGAGGCAAGCAAAGCAGGGAAAATGGTGGCTAGAGGCAAAGGGATGTCCATAGGCAGCAAGGGCAAAGATGCAAAACTCTCCCGTTTCAAGAATTTTCCTGACTTGTTTCCCCACAAAACATTCCTGGGAGGAGGGCTGAAACACCACCCTCCTCCTCCTCCGCTGTTAGATTGACCCCAGCTACGAGCTGAAAACGCTGCAACACTGGTGTGGGGAGACGTCAGCAGGCTGGGCTGAAGCTCATCAGCTTGGGAGACGGACAGCACACTGCCTCTGAGGTCAGGGATGCCATCCTGGATGAGATGGCAATTTGTTTATCCCCGCTGCCCCTGGGGCCAGGTTTTTTAGCTTGTTGGAGGGCTCTGGAGCTTGCCAGCCTCCAACACGTTCCATGCCTGGCCCACATGTTCAATGTAGTGGTGCAATGATTTTTAAAAACATACCCCAAATTAGCTGAGCTAAGGGTGAAAGTGCGGCACTTGGACACCCACTTTCCCAAGTCTACAGTACCTGGAGCTAGCCGCAATACACTCCAGCAAGGCCTACATCTGCCTGAAGCACCTACTGTTGTGCGAGGTCACCACACGCTCTAACCCTAGATACCGTATGTTCAGCAGGGTGTGTGAGCAGCAGAGACCTTTGATGGAGTACCAGCTACAAAACCCAAGGGTTCCTCAGAGTCAGCTCCCTCACTTTCTGCACCATGAGTTTCCATGGGTGGCAGACTTATGGCTAGAGGCACAGGCATGGATAGGGGTGATGTGTAGGGGCAAAAGCAGTGTGGATGTGGAGGCAAGCTAAGCAGCAAAAACTGGGGGTACAAGCAGCCGGTGACATCATCACTGACAAGCACAGCTGTCTGTCAGCTGACAGGCTGACTTTCACCAAAATGAACAGACAATGGATAGACTCATCATATACATGTCAGTTACATGACAAATTTAGTGCAATTTGCAAGTCCAAGATGGTTTGGAGATCTGCGGAGAGGAATCTCACCACCTCTTGCGGGTGCCATCATTTGGAAGGCAAGCCCTGGGCTCAGTGGGTGAGAGCAAGCGCAGGATAATCGTCGTTTGGCCTGGCGGCCACTGCCTCTTCCACTGTTGACAGGGCTGGCGCTGCAGTCCAGACCAGGAGCCAGGACACCTCCACATCTGCCTCTGACACTTTGGGGAGTTCACCCTTATCCTCACCTTTTCCTGCCATTTCTCCTTTTGCCCGCGCCATCATGCGCCTCTTCCCAGCAACTCCCCATCTCCCAAGCCTTTCATTTCATGCTAAAGTACAGCGCAACCCACCCACATGCCCAAGGCTTCAACGGCCTCATCTCAAGAAATCTGGCCCAGGAGATGTTGGAATCCCGGCTGGGGGACACTCTGCCCTTTTTGGGCAGAGTGTCTACTGCGCCACCGCACTGTGCCGTCCACACCAGCACTTTCCCCCAAACATGAGGCGGTCCCTAAATTCAGCGCTTAGCCCTAAAGTTCCATGTGACCAGTTACGAATGGACAAGTGCATGCGGACAGGGACGCTACCTTTCAATTTGGGCACAGTGGTTGAATGTAGTTGAGGCGTGGACCGGGTCGCAAAATGTGGTGGCCTGACTTGTCTCCCCACACAACATTCCTGGGAGGAGGGCTGAAACACCACCCTCCTCCGCTGTTAAATTGACCCCAGCTACGAGCTGGAAACGCTGCAACACTGGTGTGGGGAGACGTCAGCGGGCCGTGCTGAAGCTCATCAGCTTGGGGGCCAGACAGCACACTGCCTACAAAGTGAGTCATGCCATCCTCGATGAGACGGCAATGTGGTTTTTGCCACTGCACCTGGGCCCAGGCATGTTGTCATGTGTGATAATGGCCGTAACCTGGGATTGGCTCTGTAGCTTGGCAGCCTGCAACATATTCCATGCCTGGGCCACGTTTTTAACTCATTGCTGCTAATCTTTTGAAAAAGGTACCCCAATGTTCCTGAGCTACTGGTGAAAGTGTGGCGCTTGTGCGGATAGTTTTTAAAGTGTATAGTTGCCGCTGCTAGCCTCTATGCACTCCTACAACGCCTGTACCTGCTGGAACAACGGCTGTTGTGCGACGTCTCCACACTGCTGGCACTAAACATATCATGTGTTGAGCAGAGTGTGTGAGCAGCACAGACCTTTGATGTAGTTCCAACTCCAAAACCCTCGGGTTCGTCAAAGTCAACTCCCTCAGTTGCTCAACCATGAGTGGCCATGGGTGGCAGACTTATGTGAAATCCCATCCCATCCATTGCACTGGACACGAAACATTAGCATGCGCTCAGCACAACTTCGGATATGGCAGATGCGTTAAGCAGGGTGCAGGGTACAACACAGACCAGGCCCGAGCACCAGGAACAGGTGTTAGAAATACTGCAGCATCTGCCATTTCCTTCCAATTTTGGGGTTTTGGACCCGCCACCGACTTGTCTGGACCTAAGTGGGGATCATGAGACACAGTTGCCATCAAGGCAAGCTGTGGTCATGTGCGGTTTGCAGTAAGGGGGCAGTGCGCAATTGGAAGAGGAGTTGGTGGATGACGAGGCCACCGACCCCACATGGACAGGGGTGATGTCTAGGGGCTAAAGCAGTGTAGATGTAGAGGGAAGCTAAATCAACAAAAAACCTGGGTAGAAGCAAAGGCATAAACTGGGGTGATGTTTAGGGGTGAAAGCAGAGTAGATGTGGAGGGAAGCTAAGTAGCAAAAACAGTGGGTAGAAGCAAAGGCATGCAAAACTCTACCCTGTTGGAAGACTTATTCCTAGGTCTGGAACACGTTAATGGCCCCCCTGGACAAATTACTGCCACTCAGGGGCCTAGTGTCACCAGGAGGGACAAGTATAGGCGCATGTTGTGGGAATACCTGGCCGACACCAGCTCTGTCCTCTCCGATCCCTCTGTGCTCTACAGCCTAAACTTATTTTCTCATCTTTTTTTCTGAACTGCACATCTCTTGCCTGCTTCCTTTGGGATCTTAGAAATGGTGGTCCACTTCCACAGATGGTAACTTCAATAGACAGTGTAACGGGAGTAGCTGAGGGATCGCTGTCTTAACCACTTTTTGGCACAAAATTAACTTCCAAAGCCAAATATGGTGCAAGTATATGATGCAAGGACACCTACACACCTATCTCTGACACATTGGGGAGTTCACCCTCATGCGCCCTTTTGGCCTGCACCATCATGCGCCTCTTCCCAGCCACTCCACATTTCCCAAGCTTTTCATTGCAGGCAGAAGTACAATACAACCCACCCCCATGCCCAAGCCTGTAACAGCCTCATCGATAAACTGCTGGCCCTGGAGATGTTGGTGTTTGTTTATGCTTCTGGAGACCCAGGCCTTCCGTCAGCAGATGGCAGCTGGGGCACCTTCCTATGCTGGGCCTAGCCGTTACTACTTCTCTTGGTGTGCTGTCTCTGCCTTGCGCCTGCATGTGTCCCATAACATCAGTCGGGCCCAGAGCTCTGCGCTTTGCTGCAAGGTCCACTTGACCACCGACACATGGACAAGCGCCTGTGGTCAGGGATGCTGCAGTGCTTATCTTTAATGACAGGCAGGGTGAATGTGGTGGAGTCTGTTCCCCGGGTGCAAACTGGGGTGGCCTATCTCCTCTCCCAGGCCAAAATTCATGGCAGGAGTAGACTGAAACCCTACGAAGCTGCAACCTCCACCCCAGCTACTAGCGGAAAACACTGTAACACTGGCATGGGGAGATGTCAGCAGGCCGTGCTGAAACTGATCAGCTTGGGGGACAGACAGCACAGTGCCTCCGAGGTCAGGGATGCCATCCTGGCTGAGATGGCATTTTTTTTTCCCTGCTACACCTGGGGCCTGGCATTTTTGCGCCTGTGATAATGGCTGGAACCTGGTAGCAGATCTGGAGCTTGCCAGACTCAAACACGGTCCACGCATGGCCCACGTTTTCCAACTTGTTGGTGCCATGTTTCTTTGAAACCTACACCATTGTGCCTGATATACAGGTCAAAGTGGGGCCATTTTCGTAAGTGAGAACTAGCCTCTGCTAGGCAGAAAACATTCAGAGCACACTCCTCTCATCTTCGCACCGTTGGCTGGCAGAGGAAGACGAGGGGGTTGGAGTGGCATCTGATGTCCCTATCCCACACGAGGCTAGAGGGTGCACTTCAGTGCATCCCATTGCTTCACCACAAATGGTGTGAAGGGGAGTGGAAAATGGAGGAAATGGAGAGTGACCCTTACAGTTGGGGCCAGCAAAGGCATGCCAAGTAACACACTGGCACACATGGCTGACTTCATCTTGGGTTGCTTTTCAACACATATTTCACATCATGAAGAACAAATAATACTGGATTTTTTCAAGCCTCGAACCCCGGTCTAGGTCTAATGTCTGTTCCTTTCTTATATTAGGGGAGAGGGAAAAAAAATTACTTCAGTGATACGTTTAGCGTACATAGACTGACTATTAATGTGTATCCCACTTAGTGTTGTTAGGGTTACACACCGTCACAACCTGGCTAAAGCTTCTATAGCTGTTAATAAAGTCAACATAACTTTACGGTATCCAAAAAGACAGCTGGTACCGACAGAGAGCAAAACAAATGTCACCCAAAGCTGTGAGCTCTGAACACCCACAGTGACTTTGGCGTCATCATCATTACAAGGGAGCGGGTGGTAATAAATAACTTGGCAGTGCCTAAAACCCAAAAAGCTTATACAACTATATTTACATTAAGATACACAAATGAAACTTTTCAGTAGCATGTCATGAGACAAGCTGATAAGCTCTTCCTTTGTGCAGTGCTATTTGAAAGTTAAACGCTGCCTTTATTTTAATTCTGGAGAAGGTGCAGACATTAGATTTAGAACATGTTGTCTTCATTGTCCAAATCCTCTATATAGGTAACGTGTTTTTCGGGCCGAGCTGTCTGGGAACGAGCTGGTGCAGCACTGACAACCTGGGTGAATATGGCAAGAGCCTGAGATGTAGGGTGAATGAATCCCCAAATTATTTGTGGAATTCCCAGTGAGACAATGGCACTGTATACCAGTAGCAAAAATTGTGGGTGCACGTAACCCCCATATATTCTTTGAATTCCCAGTCAGACAATGGCACTGTATACCAGTAGTAAAAATAGTGGGTGCACATAACCCCAATATATTCTTTGAATTCCCAGTCAGACAATGGCACTGTATAGCAGTAGCAAAAATTGTGGGTGCACATAACCCCCATATATTCTTTGAATTCCCAGTCAGACAATGGCACTGTATACCAGTAGTAAAAATTGTGGGTGCACATAACCCCAATATATTCTTTGAATTCCCAGTCAGACAATGGCACTGTATACCAGTATTAAAAATTGTGGGTGCACATAACCCCCATATATTCTTTGAATTCCCAGTCAGACAATGGCACTATATACCAGTAGTAAAAATTGTGGGTGCACATAACCCCCATATATTCTTTGAATTCCCAGTGAGACAATGGAACTGTATAGCAGTAGCAAAAATTGTGGGTGCACGTAACCCCCATATATTCTTTGAATTCCCAGTCAGACAATGGCACTGTATACCAGTAGTAAAAATTGTGGGTGCACATAACCCCCATATATTCTTTGAATTCCCAGTCAGACAATGGCACTGTATACCAGTAGTAAAAATTGTGGGTGCACGTAACCCCAATATATTCTTTGAATTCCCAGTCAGACAATGGCACTGTATACCAGTATTAAAAATTGTGGGTGCACATAACCCCCATATATTCTTTGAATTCCCAGTCAGACAATGGCACTGTATACCAGTAGTAAAAATTGTGGGTGCACATAACCCCCATATATTCTTTGAATTCCCAGTCAGACAATGGCACTATATACCAGTAGTAAAAATTGTGGGTGCACATAACCCCAATATATTCTTCCCAGTGAGACAATGGCACTGTATAGCAGTAGCAAAAATTGTGGGTGCACGTAACCCCCATATATTCTTTGAATTCCCAGTCAGACAATGGCACTGTATACCAGTAGTAAAAATTGTGGGTGCACATAACCCCCATATATTCTTTGAATTCCCAGTCAGACAATGGCACTGTATACCAGTAGTAAAAATTGTGGGTGCACGTAACCCCAATATATTCTTTGAATTCCCAGTCAGACAATGGCACTGTATACCAGTATTAAAAATTGTGGGTGCACATAACCCCCATATATTCTTTGAATTCCCAGTCAGACAATGGCACTATATACCAGTAGTAAAAATTGTGGGTGCACATAACCCCCATATATTCTTTGAATTCCCAGTCAGACAATGGCACTATATACCAGTAGTAAAAATTGTGGGTGCACATAACCCCCATATATTCTTTGAATTCCCAGTCAGACAATGGCACTATATACCAGTAGTAAAAATTGTGGGTGCACATAACCCCCATATATTCTTTGAATTCCCAGTCAGACAATGGCACTGTATACCAGTAGTAAAAATTGTGGGTGCACATAACCCCCATATATTCTTTGAATTCCCAGTGAGACAATGGAACTGTATAGCAGTAGCAAAAATTGTGGGTGCACGTAACCCCCATATATTCTTTGAATTCCCAGTCAGACAATGGCACTGTATACCAGTAGTAAAAATTGTGGGTGCACATAACCCCAATATATTCTTTGAATTCCCAGTGAGACAATGGCACTGTATACCAGTAGTAAAAATTGTGGGTGCACATAACCCCCATATATTCTTTGAATTCCCAGTCAGACAATGGCACTGTATACCAGTAGTAAAAATTGTGGGTGCACGTAACCCCAATATATTCTTTGAATTCCCAGTCAGACAATGGCACTGTATACCAGTATTAAAAATTTTGGGTGCACATAACCCCCATATATTCTTTGAATTCCCAGTCAGACAATGGCACTATATACCAGTAGTAAAAATTGTGGGTGCACATAACCCCCATATATTCTTTGAATTCCCAGTCAGACAATGGCACTATATACCAGTAGTAAAAATTGTGGGTGCACATAACCCCCATATATTCTTTGAATTCCCAGTGAGACAATGGAACTGTATAGCAGTAGCAAAAATTGTGGGTGCACGTAACCCCCATATATTCTTTGAATTCCCAGTCAGACAATGGCACTGTATACCAGTAGTAAAAATTGTGGGTGCACATAACCCCAATATATTCTTTGAATTCCCAGTGAGACAATGGCACTGTATAGCAGTAGCAAAAATTGTGGGTGCACATAACCCCCATATATTCTTTGAATTCCCAGTCAGACAATGGCACTGTATACCAGTAGTAAAAATTGTGGGTGCACATAACCCCAATATATTCTTTGAATTCCCAGTGAGACAATGGCACTGTATAGCAGTAGCAAAAATTGTGGGTGCACATAACCCCCATATATTCTTTGAATTCCCAGTCAGACAATGGCACTGTATACCAGTAGTAAAAATTGTGGGTGCACATAACCCCCATATATTCT
Organism: Leptodactylus fuscus; assembly: GCF_031893055.1. Lineage (NCBI taxonomy): Eukaryota > Metazoa > Chordata > Amphibia > Anura > Leptodactylidae > Leptodactylus > Leptodactylus fuscus. Next base: position 139,987,274 of record NC_134267.1, read on the forward strand.
TTGAATTCCCAGTCAGACAATGGCACTGTATACCAGTAGTAAAAATTGTGGGTGCACATAACCCCCATATATTCTTTGAATTCCCAGTCAGACAATGGCACTGTATACCAGTAGTAAAAATTGTGGGTGCACGTAACCCCAATATATTCTTTGAATTCCCAGTCAGACAATGGCACTGTATACCAGTATTAAAAATTGTGGGTGCACATAACCCCCATATATTCTTTGAATTCCCAGTCAGACAATGGCACTATATACCAGTAGTACAAATTGTGGGTGCACATAACCCCCATATATTCTTTGAATTCCCAGTCAGACAATGGCACTATATACCAGTAGTAAAAATTGTGGGTGCACATAACCCCCATATATTCTTTGAATTCCCAGTCAGACAATGGCACTATATACCAGTAGTAAAAATTGTGGGTGCACATAACCCCCATATATTCTTTGAATTCCCAGTCAGACAATGGCACTGTATACCAGTAGTAAAAATTGTGGGTGCACATAACCCCCATATATTCTTTGAATTCCCAGTCAGACAATGGCACTGTATACCAGTATTAAAAATAGTGGGTGCACATAACCCCAATATATTCTTTGAATTCCCAGTCAGACAATGGCACTGTATAGCAGTAGCAAAAATTGTGGGTGCACGTAACCCCCATATATTCTTTGAATTCCCAGTCAGACAATGGCACTATATACCAGTAGTAAAAATTGTGGGTGCACATAACCCCAATATATTCTTTGAATTCCCAGTGAGACAATGGCACTGTATAGCAGTAGCAAAAATTGTGGGTGCACGTAACCCCCATATATTCTTTGAATTCCCAGTCAGACAATGGCACTGTATACCAGTAGTAAAAATTGTGGGTGCACATAACCCCAATATATTCTTTGAATTCCCAGTGAGACAATGGCACTGTATAGCAGTAGCAAAAATTGTGGGTGCACATAACCCCCATATATTCTTTGAATTCCCAGTCAGACAATGGCACTGTATACCAGTATTAAAAATAGTGGGTGCACATAACCCCAATATATTCTTTGAATTCCCAGTCAGACAATGGCACTGTATAGCAGTAGCAAAAATTGTGGGTGCACGTAACCCCCATATATTCTTTGAATTCCCAGTCAGACAATGGCACTATATACCAGTAGTAAAAATTGTGGGTGCACATAACCCCCATATATTCTTTGAATTCCCAGTGAGACAATGGAACTGTATAGCAGTAGCAAAAATTGTGGGTGCACGTAACCCCCATATATTCTTTGAATTCCCAGTCAGACAATGGCACTGTATACCATTAGTAAAAATTGTGGGTGCACATAACCCCAATATATTCTTTGAATTCCCAGTGAGACAATGGCACTGTATAGCAGTAGCAAAAATTGTGGGTGCACATAACCCCCATATATTCTTTGAATTCCCAGTCAGACAATGGCACTGTATACCAGTATTAAAAATAGTGGGTGCACATAACCCCCATATATTCTTTGAATTCCCAGTGAGACAATGGAACTGTATAGCAGTAGCAAAAATTGTGGGTGCACGTAACCCCCATATATTCTTTGAATTCCCAGTGAGACAATGGAACTGTATAGCAGTAGCAATAATTGTGGGTGCACGTAACCCCCATATATTCTTTGAATTCCCAGTCAGACAATGGCACTATATACCAGTAGTAAAAATTGTGGGTGCACATAACCCCAATATATTCTTTGAATTCCCAGTCAGACAATGGCACTGTATAGCAGTAGCAAAAATTGTGGGTGCACGTCACCCCAATATATTCTTTGAATTCCCAGTCAGACAATGGCACTATATACCAGTAGCAAAAATTGTGGGTGTATATAGCCCCAATTCTATTGCTAGGGGACTTGCAGGGTATTTCTGAGGTGAAGGTGGGGGGGCACACCGTTGGAACGGGGATTTGGGGTGTATATATGGGGTATACGGGAATACACTGTCAGTGTGTTCCATTCAGGATCCTGGGAAAGCTGGGTTGCGGCGATTGAGCCCGTCAGTGCCACGTTACACTGACAAGCTTCTCCCTGGAATTTAGCTCTTATAAGAACTGTTGGTTGTCTTCTCCTTCCTATCCTAGCCTGTCCCTGCCTACCCAGAATCTAACCCCTAGCTAACTGGACGGAAACCTCCGTCCCCGGTGAATTGCAAGCTCAGAATGACGCGAAGCTGGGCGTCGCTGTTCTTTTAAATTAGAGGTCACATGTTTTCGGCAGCCAATGGGTTTTGCCTACTTTTTTCAACGTCACCGGTGTCGTAGTTCCTGTCCCACCTACCCTGCGCTGTTATTGGAGCAAAAAAGGCGCCAGGGAAGGTGGGAGGGGAATCGAGTAATGGCGCACTTTACCACGCGGTGTTCGATTCGATTCGAACATGCCGAACAGCCTAATATCCGATCGAACATGAGTTCGATAGAACACTGTTCGCTCATCTCTAGTAAATATATCATGTATGACTAGTAACTTTGTTCTATTTAAGTGTATAAAAAATTGCTAAAATACATTTATTTTTTTTGTACCTAATTAGCTCACATCTTTGAAGCGCTACCGGAGGGTGTATTAGAAGGGGGCATGACATACAATGATAGCCTAAACCGGAATTTAAAGAAAGCAAGCGATGGTATGTTATTTATTTAATCTCGGTTTAGATTTTTCTATTTCAACGTATAAAAAATGCTAAAACACATTTTCTTTTGTGTCTAATTAGCTGTAACCAATGAATTGCTGTCGGAGAACATATTACAGAAGTCATTGAGTGTCAACGGCGGTGTTGACCTAAGCAGAAAGAAAGGTATGATTTTATTTAATCTTGGTTAATACGTAATAAAAACAAAATAACGAAAAAAGAAGACTAACAATACGTGCTCTACATGTATGCTGTTTATTGTACAGATAGTATGAATAACAACACTTAATTTTTGATTTTTCAGTCTACACATTTAAAAAGCCCAAAAACAAGGAAAATAAAGAAAATGTCCAGCTTACTAAAGTGACTGAACCTGACATATCGACACCACGTATAGCATCTGTAATGACGCAGGCTGAAATCGACGCCATGTCCAGCATTGTATACGGAGTCTGTAAGTAGAATAATGACTGAACTGTGTGATTCCTATTTACTCAGCAAAACGTTAATAGGCATTGTAATGATACACATTTACGTTCTTTTCACAGCAAGAAGACGTCGACCACGTAGACTATTCAACACATTATTGAGTGAGAATCGTGACCAGAACACCACATCGGCAGCTGTTGTGTCAGAGACCGTGCAGTCAGGAGTTGTGTCAGGAGCAGACAACACGGAGCAGGGTAACCAGGGCCTACCGAATGCTATGCCTTTTCGGCCCAATCGCTTACCTTTGGATATTAATGTCAAGGATTCTGGAAAAAAACATGAAGAAGGGAGCAAGAGAAAACACGCAACAAAGCATCATCAAGCATCAGTAGAGGCCCCAGCTGTGCGTAATCCGGCCGTAAGACACATACCACTCTCACCAATTTGCGAAGTTGTTACAGCACCCCTCAAGAAAGCACACAATGGTGAGTCAATCTGTATAAAACCAGATAATATTATACGGGTTTGTCACAACACAGACACTGAAAACACAAGCACATACGTTACAATGCATCCTGCAGGTACAGCCACGGTACTGCCGTCCGGATCTGCTGTAGTGAGCAATGTAGCCATAAACACATCTACTCCTACCAGTAAAACCACGGGTGGACGCCGTCGCTCAGCTGAAGCGAAGACGCCACAATCCATTTTCGCTGCCTGTAAATCCAAGGTATCACAAACTGTATTTACTAAAGCGAAAAAACCAAAACTGGTAGGCGATGATGTGCAGGTGACGAATGATCTGGTTCAAGTTTATAGCCGGAATATGGAGCTTTACCGTACACGTCAACTCATCTCCGATATGATGTCCCGGTATAGCCAAATACTTTCAGATCCCGGAAATCCACGCACATTCAGCACACACAATCTAGCAGAACTAAAGAAACTGAACAAGATGTATGATGCGATCGCTGAAACTATTAGTGTTCTGAAATCCCAGATAGGATCATGCTTATGACTAGACATGGTTGGTAATGGAATGAAGTGTCTGCCCAAACCACACACATCGGGTGCTGCTAATCGTAAGCATGTTAAGCGAGCTATAAACATGTTGATATGTTCTAGGAGGTCATTGGCGGCCAGGAGGCGCAGACAGAGCCGTACGCATGCCATAGAGGGGTGTATAGAATCAGAGATGCATCAGTTACCTCTACAAACGAATTCAATTCATGAGGTCCAGGACAATCATGGTGACGATATATCTGACACACCTCAGTCATCTACTGGTGTAAGTCATGAGGTACAATCTGATACACCACAGCCACCTACTGGTGAAAGTGATGAGGTGGGTTCAAACCGACCCTCTGTGTTTTTACAACACATTTTTCATCACCAGAAAGTGCTTGCAGGTTTTAACGGTATTGTGTACAGCGAGCATTTTCGTTTTGTCAATCTGGACCGTATACACTCTTTTGTAGAGGCAATCGATGCGATCCATACAGCCGTTCAGAATTTACTAGACAATCTGCTTAGTGACATAGAGCCTGGTGATTTTGTGCAGTTAAGACTTTCAGGGGAGGGCAGTCTAGATCCTGTTTACTCAACAAAGCAGTCCCGTGAGAGTTTCAATGCAGAGGAGTTTTTAAACGCTGTAGCGAATGCTTTACAGAGTAACGCCGAGTGTTTAGCCGATGGTCGCCTCAAACTGACGGTCACCATAATTAGAAATAGAAGAGGTGGCATCAAAAAGCGTATAAGGGCTATTTCATATAGGCAGATCATTAAGCGAAAACAGAGATGGCTGTATGATTTCAATAATCATGACACAAACCTGTGCATGGCTGCAAGCCTGATAGCGTTGCTGGAGGAAGGTGTTGTGAGTGACTGGGAAATAGTGGAACGTGCTAAACAGCTGCATGCCGAATTGGGGATTGGTGATAAGACATTAGTCAGTTTTAGCGATGTTGCGGGATTTGAACGTGTATTGAACATTACTATCAGAGTCATGTATTTCAGTCGTGGTGATTGGCGTTGTTATCAGACAGGAAAAGCCCCTTCAGATAAAACCTTATTCATTCTCCACCATGATGACCACTATTATGGCATCAAAAATATGAAAGGTTTTTTCGGTGCGAAATACTTTTGTGATAATTGCAATTCTGCGTACCATCACAAATACGCTCATTCATGTCAGTATTTGTGTAGAGCTTGCAGGAACAAGGACTGTAAAGAGGACCCGAAAGCTGATGTGCGTTGTCCTATTTGCCGTGTATATGCTCGTTCTAGAGACTGTTTGAATCGTCACATGTTATTGAGTAGAGAGGACAGAGAGTTTTGTATAGCTAAAAGATTTTGTGATCAGTGCTGTCGGTTTGTACGCCGTGAGACATTCGGTGATCATAAGTGTGAGGGGCTGCGCTGTAGTGTATGTTATGCACGTGTTCAAAAATTTGACGATCACCTCTGTTATATGCGGCGCTGCAAAGAAATGGATGAGACTGATGCTTATATTTTCTATGACTTTGAATGCATGCAGGAGAATGGCCCCCATGTTCCTAATTACGTATACGCCACAACATTGGCAGGTGACAAGTTCTGGGAGTTTGAGGGAAAAACATGTGCTAGTGAATTTGTCCAGTTTTTTACATCTGGTGCCTTTTCTGGCTTTACATTTATTGCCCACAACGGCGGTCGTTATTAGAGATGAGCGAACACTAAAATGTTCGAGGTTCGAAATTCGAATCGAACAGCCGCTCACTGTTTGTGTGTTCGAACGGGTTTCGAACCCCATTATAGTCTATGGGGAACATATACTCGTTAAGGGGGAAACCCAAATCCGTGTCTGGAGGGTCACCAAGTCCACTATGACACCCCAGGAAATGATACCAACACCCTGGAATGACACTGGGACAGCAGGGGAAGCATGTCTGGGGGCATCTAACACACCAAAGACCCTCTATTACCCCAACATCACAGCCTAACAACTACACACTTTACACACTCAATACCACCTCTCTGACAGTAGGAAAACACCTTGAAACATGTGTATTTGGCACTTGCAGTGAGGAGAGCTTGTCACCAGCAGTGAATTTGGCCCTTGTAGTAAGTTGAGGTTGGCACCAACATTTGTTTTGAAAATCAGGGTGGATTGAGCCTCTAACCAGCAGAGTTTGGGCAAATTCATGGTGGAGGGAGCCTCTAAAAACCCCAGTTTGGACCAATTCATGATGGAGGGAGCCTCTAAAAACCCCAGTTTGGACCAATTCATGGTGGAGGGAGCCTCTAAAAAACCCAGTTTGGACCAATTCATGGTGGAGGGAGCCTCTAAACAGCCCAGTTTGGACCAATTCATGGTGGAGGGAGCCTCTAACCAGCAGAGTTGTGGGAAAGCAGGGTGAAGGGAGCCTCTAAACAGCCCAGTTTGGACCAATTCATGGTGGAGGGAGCCTCTAAAAACCCCAATTTGGACCAATTCATGGTGGAGGGAGCCTCTAACCAGCCCAGTTTGGACCAATTCATGGTGGAGGGAGCCTCTAAACAGCCCAGTTTGGACCAATTCATGGTGGAGGGAGCCTCTAAAAACCCCAATTAGGACCAATTCATGGTGGAGGGAGCCTCTAACCAGCCCAGTTTGGACCAATTCATGGTGGAGGGAGCCTCTAACCAGCCCAGTTTGGACCAATTCATGGTAGAGGGAGCCTCTAAAAACCCCAGTTTGGACCAATTCATGCTGGAGGGAGCCTCTAAACAGCCCAGTTTGGGCAAATTCATGGTGGAGGGAGCCTCTAAAAACCCCAGTTTGGACCAATTCATGGTGGAGGGAGCCTCTAAAAACCCCAATTTGGACCAATTCATGGTGGAGGGAGCCTCTAAAAACCCCAATTTGGACCAATTCATGGTGGAGGGAGCCTCTAAACAGCCCAGTTTGGGCAAATTCATGGTGGAGGGAGCCTCTAAAAACCCCAGTTTGGACCAATTCATGGTGGAGGGAGCCTCTAAAAACCCCAGTTTGGACCAATTCATGGTGGAGGGAGCCTCTAAAAACCCCAGTTTGGACCAATTCATGGTGGAGGGAGCCTCTAAACAGCCCAGTTTGGGCAAATTCATGGTGGAGGGAGCCTCTAAAAACCCCAGTTTGGACCAATTCATGGTGGAGGGAGCCTCTAAAAACCCCAGTTTGGACCAATTCATGCTGGAGGGAGCCTCTAAACAGCCCAGTTTGGGCAAATTCATGGTGGAGGGAGCCTCTAAAAACCCCAGTTTGGACCAATTCATGGTGGAGGGAGCCTCTAAAAACCCCAATTTGGACCAATTCATGGTGGAGGGAGCCTCTAAACAGCCCAGTTTGGGCAAATTCATGGTGGAGGGAGCCTCTAAAAACCCCAGTTTGGACCAATTCATGGTGGAGGGAGCCTCTAAAAACCCCAGTTTGGACCAATTCATGGTGGAGGGAGCCTCTAAAAAACCCAGTTTGGACCAATTCATGGTGGAGGGAGCCTCTAAACAGCCCAGTTTGGGCAAATTCATGGTGGAGGGAGCCTCTAAAAACCCCAGTTTGGACCAATTCATGGTGGAGGGAGCCTCTAAAAACCCCAGTTTGGACCAATTCATGCTGGAGGGAGCCTCTAAAGAGCCCAGTTTGGGCAAATTCGTGGTGGAGGGAGCCTCTAAAAACCCCAGTTTGGACCAATTCATGGTAGAGGGAGCCTCTAAAAACCCCAATTTGGACCAATTCATGGTGGAGGGAGCCTCTAAACAGCCCAGTTTGGACCAATTCATGGTGGAGGGAGCCTCTAACCAGCCCAGTTTGGACCAATTCATGGTGGAGGGAGCCTCTAACCAGCCCAGTTTGGACCAATTCATGGTGGAGGGAGCCTCTAACCAGCCCAGTTTGGACCAATTCATGGTGGAGGGAGCCTCTAAAAACCCCAATTTGGACCAATTCATGGTGGATGGAGCCTCTAACCAGCCCAGTTTGGGCAAATTCATGGTGGAGGGAGCCTCTAACCAGCAGAGTTGTGGGAAAGCAGGGTGGAGGGAGCCTCTAACCAGCAGAGTTGGTGGAAATCAGGGTGGAGGGAGCCTCTAACCAGCAGAGTTGGGGGAAATCATGTTGGAGGGAGCCTAGTATTAGCAGAATTGTGCAACGCTTATGGTGGATGAGTATGAGGATGCGGAGGAATTGGAGAGGTTGAGTACAGACATGGAGTTTCATGTTGGGGTGCTTTACACAGGTGGGCACAAAAATGAAGGCTCTATCCAGTGGTGGTTCATTTTTATCAAAGTGAGCCGGTCGGCACTCTCAGCTGACAGACGGGTGCGCTTGTCAGTGATGATGCCACCGGCTGCACTGAACACCCTCTCAGATAGGACGCTGGCGGCAGGACAGGACAGCACCTCCAAGGCATATAGGGCAAGTTCAAGCCACAGGTCCAACTTCGACACCCAATACGTGTAGGGCGCAGAGGGGTCGGAGAGGACAGGGCTGTGGTCGGAAAGGTATTCCCGCAACATGCGCCTATACTTCTCACGCCTGGTGACACTAGGACCCTCTGTGGCGGCACTTTGGCGAGGGGGTGCCATCAAGGTGTCCCAGACCTTAGACAGTGTGCCCCTCGTTTGTGTGGACCGGTGAGAACTTGGTCGCCTACTGGAGGAACTGTCCTCCCTGCCGCCAACGTCACATGCTGGAAACATCTCCATCATATTCTGCACCAATTGCCTGTGGCAAGCATTGATGCGATTGGCCCTCCCCTCTACCGGAATAAAAGACGAGATGTTGTTTTTATACCGGGGGTCAAGGATAGCAAAGATCCAGTACTGGTTGTCCTCCATGATTTTGACAATACGCTTGTCGGTTGTAAAGCACCCCAACATGAACTCAGCCATGTCTGCCACAGTGTTAGTTGGCATGACTCCTCTGGCCCCACCGGAAAGTTCAATCTCCATTTCCTCCTCATCCTCCATGTCTACCCATCCGCGCTGCAACAATGGGACGATTCGAAGTTGCCCGGAAGCCTCCTGTATCACCATCACATCATCGGACAACTCTTCTTCCTCCTCCTCCTCCTCCTCCTCCTCCATTAAACGCGATGAAGCGGACAGATGTGTGGACCTACTCTCCAGCTGTGACGGATCGGATGCTATCCCTGACTCCTCTGTGTGATCTGAGTTATCCCTGATGTCAATCAGGGATTCTCTCAGAACACACAAGAGCGGGATTGTAAGGCTCACCATCGCATCCTCAGAGCTCACCCTCCTTGTGGACTCCTCAAACACCCGTAGGATGTCACAAAGGTCTCTCATCCATGGCCACTCATGGATGAGAAACTGAGGCAGCTGACTTTGTGGCACCCTAGGGTTTTGTAGCTGGTATTCCATCAAAGGTCTCTGCTGCTCAACCACTCTATTCAACATCTGAAACGTTGAGTTCCAGCGTGTGGGGACGTCGCACAAAAGCCGGTGTTGTGGCACATGCAGGCGTTGCTGGAGAGATTTTAAGCTAGCAGCGGCTACTGTCGACTTGCGAAAGTGGGCGCACATGCGCCGCACTTTCACCAGTAGCTCTGGAACATTGGGGTAGCTCTTTAGGAAACGTTGCACCACTAGGTTGAAGACGTGGGCCAGGCATGGAACATGTTGGAGTCCGGCAAGCTCCAGAGCTGCTACCAGGTTCCGGCCGTTATCACAAACGACCATGCCTGGGCCCAGGTGCAGCGGCTCAAACCATATTGCCGTCTCATCGAGGAGGGCATCCCTCACCTCGGAGGCAGTGTGCTGTCTGTCCCCCAAGCTGATCAGCTTCAGCACAGCCTGCTGACGTCTACCAACGCCAGTGCTGCAACGTTTCCAACTCGTAGCTGGGGTCAATCTAACAGCGGAGGAGGAGGCGGTGGCGGAGGAGGAGGCGGTAGAGGAGGAGGAGGAGGGGGGTGTTCTTCTCGTGTCCCTGCCAGGAATGTTAGGCGGGGAGACGAGGTACACCGGGCCAGTTTGGGAAGCAGTCCCAGCCTCAACTACATTCACCCAGTGTGCCGTCAGTGAAATGTAGCGTCCCTGTCCGCATGCACTTGTCCACGCGTCGGTGGTCAAGTGGACCTTTGTGCAAAGCGCGGAACTAAGGGCCCGCCTGATGTTGAGTGACACGTGCTGGTGCAAGGCGGGGACGGCACACCGGGAGAAGTAGTGACGGCTAGGGACGGCATAGCGAGGTGCCGCAGTTGCCATCAGGTCCAGGAAGGCGGGAGTTTCAACAAGCCGGAACGCCAACATCTCCTGGGCCAGCAGTTTAGCGATGTTGGCGTTCAAGGCTTGCGTGTGTGGGTGGTTAGCAGTGTATTTCTGCCGCCGCTCCAATGTCTGAGAGATGGTGGGTTGTTGTAAAGAAGCGCCTGATGGTGCCTTTGATGGTGCAGGAGAAGGAGATAAGACAGGAACAGGGGAGGATGAGGGAGAAGTCAACAAAGTGGCGGAGGCAGATGAAGTGGTGTCCTGGCTCGTCCTCTGGAGTGCATCGCCAGCACAGTCAGCAGTGGCAGTGGCAGAGGCAGAGGCAGTGGCAGAGGCAGTGGCAGTGGCGTGAACGGCAGGCGGCCTTTGTCCTGCCGTTGCTGCCTGCCACTGATTCCAGTGCTTGGATTCCAAATGACGGCGCATTGAAGTGGTGGACAGGTTGCTCTTCTCAGAGCCCCTAATCAATTTCGAGAGGCAAATTGTGCAGACAACACTATATCTGTCCTCGGCGCATTCCTTGAAAAAACTCCACACCTTCGAGAAACGTGCCCTCGAGGTGGGAGTTTTTCGGGGCTGGGTACGAACTGGAACATCTTGGGAGATTCCGGGTGTGGCCTGGCTTCGCCTAAGCTGCTGACCTCTGCCTCTGCCTCTAGCTACCCTTTTTGGTGCTGCACTTGCCTCAACATCCACACTACTTTCCCCGCTTGACATCCCCCCTGTCCAGGTCGGGTCAGTGTCCTCATCATCCACCACTTCCTCTTCCAACTCCTGTCTCATCTCCTCCTCCCGCACAATGCGCCGGTCAACTGGATGCCCTGACGGCAACTGCGTCACATCATCGTCGATGAGGGTGGGTTGCTGGTCATCCACCACCAAATCGAACGGAGATGGAGGAGACTCTAGTGTTTGAGCATCTGGACACAGATGCTCCTCTGTTAGGTTCGTGGAATCGTGACGTGGAGAGGCAGGTTGAGGGACAATGAAAGGAGCGGAGAACAGCTCTGGGGAGCAGGAACAGTTGGGGTTATTGTTCTGTGAAGCTTGGGAATTTTGGGAGGAAGGAGGACAAGACTGTTGGGTAATAGGAGGAGAGGAGGCAGAGTCTGACTGGCTGCTGGACAATGTGCTGTAAGCGTTCTCTGACAGCCATTGCAAGACCTGTTCCTGGTTCTCGGGCCTACTAAGGTTTGTACCCTGCAGTTTAGTTAATGTGGCAAGCAACCCTGGCACTGTGGAGTGGCGCAATGCTTGCTGCCCCACAGGAGTAGGCACGGGACGCCCTGTGGCTTCACTGCTACCTTGCTCCCCAGAACCATTCCCCCGACCTCGCCCACGGCCTCGTCCATGTCCCTTTCCGGGAGCCTTGCGCATTTTGAATTCCCAGTTAGAAATTGGCACTATATAACAGTAGCAAAAATTGTGGGTGCACGTAACCCCAATATATTCTTTGAATTCCCAGTCAGACAATGGCACTATATACCAGTAGCAAGAAATGAGGGTATTTATAACCCCAATATATTCTTTGAATTACCAGTCAGAAACTGGCACTATATGGCAGTAGCAAGAAATGAGGGTATTTATAACCCCAATATATTCTTTGAATTCCCAGTCAGACAATGGCACTGTATACCAGTAGTAAAAATTGTGGGTGCACGTAACCCCAATATATTCTTTGAATTACCAGTCAGAAACTGGCACTATATGGCAGTAGCAAGAAATGAGGGTATTTGTAACCCCAATATATTCTTTGAATTCCCAGTCAGAAACTGGCACTGTATACCAGTAGTAAAAATTGTGGGTGCACGTAACCCCAATATATTCTTTGAATTCCCAGTCAGACAATGGCACTATATACCAGTAGCAAGAAATGAGGGTATTTATAACCCCAATATATTCTTTGAATTCCCAGTCAGAAACTGGCACTGTATACCAGTAGTAAAAATTGTGGGTGCACGTAACCCCAATATATTCTTTGAATTCCCAGTCAGACAATGGCACTATATACCAGTAGCAAGAAATGAGGGTATTTATAACCCCAATATATTCTTTGAATTCCCAGTCAGACAATGGCACTGTATACCAGTAGTAAAAATTGTGGGTGCACGTAACCCCAATATATTCTTTGAATTACCAGTCAGAAACTGGCACTGTATACCAGTAGTAAAAATTGTGGGTGCACGTAACCCCAATATATTCTTTGAATTCCCAGTCAGAAACTGGCACTGTATACCAGTAGTAAAAATTGTGGGTGCACGTAACCCCAATATATTCTTTGAATTCCCAGTCAGAAACTGGCACTATATGGCAGTAGCAAGAAATGAGGGTATTTATAACCCCAATATATTCTTTGAATTCCCAGTCAGAAACTGGCACTGTATACCAGTAGTAAAAATTGTGGGTGCACGTAACCCCAATATATTCTTTGAATTCCCAGTCAGAAACTGGCACTGTATACCAGTAGTAAAAATTGTGGGTGCACGTAACCCCAATATATTCTTTGAATTCCCAGTCAGAAACTGGCACTGTATACCAGTAGTAAAAATTGTGGGTGCACGTAACCCCAATATATTCTTTGAATTACCAGTCAGAAACTGGCACTATATGGCAGTAGCAAGAAATGAGGGTATTTATAACCCCAATATATTCTTTGAATTCCCAGTCAGAAACTGGCACTGTATACCAGTAGTAAAAATTGTGGGTGCACGTAACCCCAATATATTCTTTGAATTCCCAGTCAGAAACTGGCACTGTATACCAGTAGTAAAAATTGTGGGTGCACGTAACCCCAATATATTCTTTGAATTCCCAGTCAGAAACTGGCACTGTATACCAGTAGTAAAAATTGTGGGTGCACGTAACCCCAATATATTCTTTGAATTACCAGTCAGAAACTGGCACTATATGGCAGTAGCAAGAAATGAGGGTATTTGTAACCCCAATATATTCTTTGAATTCCCAGTCAGAAACTGGCACTGTATACCAGTAGTAAAAATTGTGGGTGCACTTAACCCCAATATATTCTTTGAATTCCCAGTCAAACAATGGCACTATATACCAGTAGCAAGAAATGAGGGTATTTATAACCCCTATATATTCTTTGAATTCCCAGTCAGAAACTGGCACTGTATACCAGTAGTAAAAATTGTGGGTGCACGTAACCCCAATATATTCTTTGAATTACCAGTCAGAAACTGGCACTATATGGCAGTAGCAAGAAATGAGGGTATTTGTAACCCCAATATATTCTTTGAATTCCCAGTCAGAAACTGGCACTGTATACCAGTAGTAAAAATTGTGGGTGCACGTAACCCCAATATATTCTTTGAATTCCCAGTGAGACAATGGCACTATATACCAGTAGTAAAAATTGTGGGTGCACGTAACCCCAATATATTCTTTGAATTCCCAGTCAGACAATGGCACTATATGGCAGTAGCAAAAATAGTGGGTGTATATAGCCCCAATTCTATTGCTAGGGGACTTGCAGGGTATTTCTGGGGTGAAGGTGGGGGGGCACACCGTTGGAACGGGTATCGGGGGTATATATCGGGTATACGGGAATACACTGACAGTGTATTCCATTCAGGATCCTGGGAAAGCTGGGTTGCGGCGATTGAGCCCGTCAGTGCCACGTTACACTGACAAGCTTCTCCCTGGAATTTAGCTCTTACAAGAGCTGTTGTGGTTGTCTTCTCCTTCCTATCCTAGCCTGTCCCTGCCTACCCAGAATCTAAGCCCTAGCTAGCTGGACGGAAACCTCCGTCCTCGGTGAATTGCAAGCTCAGAATGACGCGAACCTGGGCGGCGCTGTTCTTTTAAATTAGAGGTCACATGTTTTCGGCAGCCAATGGGTTTTGCCTACTTTTCTCAACGTCACCGGTGTCGTAGTTCCTGTCCCACCTACCCTGCGCTGTTATTGGAGCAAAAAAGGCGCCAGGGAAGGTGGGAGGGGAATCGAGTAATGGCGCACTTTACCACGCGGTGTTCGATTCGATTCGAACATGCCGAACAGCCTAATATCCGATCGAACATGAGTTCGATAGAACACTGTTCGCTCATCTCTAGTCGTTATGATTCATATTTCATAGTCAAAGAATTGATAAATGAGAAATTGTCTGTAAAAATGCTTACTCAAGGTGGCAAGCTCTTGTGTGTGACCGTTGATGGCTTGGGGATACGATTCATAGATTCTCTAAATTTTATACCCATGAAGTTGAGTAAATTACCGCAGGCCATGGGTTTTTCTGAAACAAAAGGTCATTTTCCCCACTTTTTTAATACTGAAAAGAATCAAAACTATGTGGGACCTTTACCGCCGCCAGAGGCTTACGGAGTACAGTACATGATGGATAGTGAGAAGAAAGAGTTCATGGAGTGGTATGAGACACAAAAAGATGTGGAATTTGATTTTAAATCAGAGCTGAAAGCATATTGCAAACAAGATGTTGAAGTGTTGCGTCAAGCTTGTATCCGGTATAGGGATCGTGTTATTGAAATGACAGAGAAAGAGGTTGTCAGATACTGTCCGGAACAGCGGGCGAATATTGTGGTAACTGTATATATTGATCCATTTCAGCTTACTACTTTGGCGTCTGTGTGCATGTCTATGTACAGGTTTAAATTCTTGCCGAAAAGGCGCATAGCTATCGTGCCCGCTGACAATTACAAGACAAAAAAGCGTTATTCAACACCTGCTATACAGTGGCTCATGTATGTAGCATGCAGTGAGAATATTGAGATACAACACGCTTTGAGAGGTGGCGAAAAGAAAGTGGGGAAATATTTTTTAGACGGTTATGCAAATGTTAATGGCCAGGAGACAGCATTTGAATTTCAGGGTTGTTTTTATCACGGTTGTCGTGTCTGCTATAATGATGAAGATGAAAATAGTGTCACTGACACCACTTTTGGTCAGTTGTACTACAATACTCAGCGTAAAAGACGCTACCTCCATAGCTGTGGTTTCAAAGTACGTGAATTATGGGAACATGAGTGGAAAGAGATGGTTGAAAAAGATGCGGGTGTCCGTGCCTTTCTTGATGAGATGCAATTCCCCGAGCCTCTAGAGCCGCGTGATGCCCTTTATGGCGGTAGAACTAACGCGATTAAGTTGTATCACAAGTTGTCTGAGGGTGAGACCATTAAGTACTTTGATTTCACAAGCCTCTACCCCTTTGTCAACAAAACAAAAAGATATCCTGTAGGTCACCCCAAGATCATTTATGAGAATTTCGGACATCTGAAAAAATACTTTGGCATTGCCAGAGTTAAGGTATACCCTCCACGCGATCTGTTCTTTCCAGTATTGCCTGTGAAGCTTAACAAAAAATTAATGTTCCCTCTGTGTTATACATGCGCTGCAAACTCTCAGACGGACCCCTGCACGCATACTGAGGAGGAACGAGCTCTCACAGGGACATGGTGCACCATAGAGTTAGAAATGGCCATTGAAAAGGGGTATAGAACAGCAGAGGTCTATGAGGTGTGGGATTTTGCTCGTTCAAGTGACAAATTATTTGCTAAATACATTAAATTACATCTCAGGGATAAACAGGAGGCCTAGGGTTACCCTAGCAGATGCACTGATGATGAAAAGAAGGCTCAATACGTAGCTGACTTTTATGAAAAAGAAGGTGTACGATTAAGACCTGATGAAATTGAAGTAAACCCCGCAAAAAGACAAATCTCCAAACTTTTTCTAAATTCGTTATGGGGGAAGTTTGGTCAAAAATCAAATTTACCAACAACTAGTTTGGTCACAGACCCTGACGAGCTCTTCAATTATGTCTTCCTCCCCTACTATGAAGTCTCAGAACTCAATTTTATAGACGATGAAACGGCCACTGTCAAT
Source organism: Leptodactylus fuscus (assembly GCF_031893055.1). Classification (NCBI taxonomy): domain Eukaryota; kingdom Metazoa; phylum Chordata; class Amphibia; order Anura; family Leptodactylidae; genus Leptodactylus; species Leptodactylus fuscus. The sequence continues at coordinate 140,003,446 of NC_134267.1, forward strand.
TGGAAATATGCAAAAGATCACTACACGGTCAACAGAAACACAAACATCTTTATAGCTTGCTTTACTACCGCTTATGCCAGACTTGAACTGTACAAGTTACTGGACAGACTGCAGGAACGGTGTCTCTACCACGACACAGACTCTGTCATCTTCATCCATCGTGATGGTGAGTGGTGTCCGCCTTTAGGCAACTATCTGGGTGAATTGACCAGTGAAATACCCGATGACTCCTACATAACTGAGTTTGTATCTGCAGGCCCAAAAACATACGGCTACAAACTGAACACTGGTAAGACTGTCTTGAAAGTTAAGGGGATAACACTGAATGTCGCCAATAGCCAGGTTATTAATTTTGACAGTTTAAAAGATTTAGTTTTGGACTACCCCCGCAATTCAGACGCTCACACCCAGAAATCGTTATTTGTTCAACAGCCTGGCATTGTTCATAATAAGAAATACTGGTGTATTGAGACTCGGCCTCTGAGTAAAACACAGAGATGTGTTTACACAAAACGTCATCTGTTCGATGATTTTACAACACTGCCTTTCGGGTATTAGTCTTGTTACATTATTCCACTCCATTTTTTTCATGTGTTTTTACTAGATTTGTGGAACGCTCTTGTGAGACACATGAGCATTGAAATACACGGCCGTGGATCAAGAGAAGAAATAGGGCGTCTACAGCGCAGTCTACGGCGGTTGCACCGCTTAGAATACAGGTTTGCCCTAGAATATAATTGGGAACATTTTGGATGCCGCCCTCATCATCATTATTATGGATCCTCGGTTACAGCACCCTTTCTCGTGCAATTTAGCGGGACCAAGTAATTCAGGGAAAAGCTATTTTGTAAAACAATTGTTACATTACGCTGACACTCATTTATCACACAAACCCGAAAATATTGTCTGGTTTTATGCATGTTGGCAAAAATTATACGATGATCTGTCTCGCACCATTCCTAACATACGTTTTATTGAAGGTCTACCGGCAACTTTTATAGACGATGAACTTTTCCCCCCTGACAAGGTAAATTTGACAATTGTTGATGATCTCATGGAGAGCGCTAGCCAGAATGGCGAGATAGAGAAGGCTTTCACCAAGTACGTACATCACAGAAATCTAAGCATTTTCTATTTAGTTCAGAACATATTTTGTCAGGGTAAAAAGAGTAGAACAATAGCTTTAAACACAAAGTACATGGTTCTCTTTAATAATCCTCGTGATAAATTACAAGTTATGACATTAGCACGGCAGATGTACCCGGGGAAAACACGCTTCTTTTTAGAAGCTTTTGAAGACGCGACACGTAACCCTTACGGTTATTTGTTAGTAGACTTAAGAGGTTCTACTCCTGAGGATATGCGATTGAGTGGGTTTGTTTCCACCAGATTTACCAGTTGCCTATGTTCAAAAGAAAATCAAAGGTTAATAAGACAAAAACTTAGAGATCTAGTCACATTCTATGTCCTGCGCATAGTATCGACAAGATGTCTGAGAGAATACGCCGTAACTGGCACCTCTTAAAAACTCTGGTGAAGGCACCCCCGCCGCTCAGGACATCAATTTTACGCAATGCCAGTAGAGATTTAATACTGGCCATAGGTGAAATTGCTTTAAATATTTTGAAAGGTAGAATTCCTCTAAAAGAGAGACAGAAGAATATACTCAAGAAATGGCGTAAGTCTATAAGACAGCTGGGGAATAAATATATAGACGCAAAGAAAAAGAAGCGCATAGTGAACCAGTGCGGCGGATTTATAGGACCTCTGCTGAGTTTTGCTATACCGCTAATAGCTGGACTTATTGCTAATAAGTAATGGAACACACAGAGAAAATGTACCTGGTTCCTAAAAGTGAACTTAACAAACTAAAACAGACTATTACACCAGCACCCACTATGCGCCAAAATACCCTGCATACTCTTGAGGAAGAGCTTAACAACATTTAAGGCTGCATTCACACGGAGTAAACGCTGGCGTTTTTTGTGTGTTTTTTGCACATAGCGCCGCGTTTACGCCGCGTAGCGTCGCGTTAACGCCGCGTATACGCCGCGTTAACGCCGGGCAACGCCACCGTTAAATAGCGCGGCGTTAACGCGGCGTATACGCGGCGTTAACGCGACGCTACGCGGCGTAAACGCGGCGCTATGTGCAAAAAACACACAAAAAACGCCAGCGTTTACTCCGTGTGAATGCAGCCTTACAGCGCAGAGATCTCCCTGATGATGTGAAAATTAAGAGATACACAGAGGTGCTAGCAAGGTACTTGAATCTTGTAAAACAGGAGACGACCGAGTTATCTAGTTTGAACCTTATTGCGCCTCCTCTCACCGACCACCAGCAATTGTCAAATACACTACCTGATAAAAATGCTTCAATCCGTGAAATTGTTGACAGTGTCAGCCCGCGCTTTAAAAGGAGCGCAGAAATTATACTGAGCAAAATGGATCAGAAATCAGATGTCACAGCCTGGAATGACAAAGGTGAATTTATTTACAGAGGGGAACCGATCCCCGGATCTAATATGTTGGATCTCATTAAACACGCCACGCAGAGTCACAGCTTGGTGAAAAAGAATACGCCTCCCGGCTGGGACGTATTTTTCAGCTCGATGGCCGAATTAAATATACCCTCCAGTGTAGTGGGTAATCCGACCAGAAGGGAAAATCTGGACCTTTTAAAAATGAATTTGACTCATCCCTCAACTTCAGAACTACCTCGGTCCAGAACCCACATTTTTCCCTCATCACCCACAGCCTCGGGACTGCCCCATGCGACTTTATTACCTAAAGTGAGAACTTTTCCACTATTACAGCAGGCGTGGTTAACATTGTAATAATAATATTTCATGTGTTTTTTTTTTTTTGGTATTCTGAATAAAATTATTATATATTTTTTTAAAATAAATGCTGTGTGTTTGTGGTTTTTGCTCGTACGCAGAATGTACCATAAGTTCTGCTGAAAAGCCATGCGCGGTCATGCCAATCGCTCATTGTGGCCAGGTCCTCTACATGTCAAGACATGTTTTTGCGCTACACGCTTGCGCAGAAGCACGGTCCATAGTTGTATTAGGGGAACTTTGTACGGCCATGTCACAATATGTCTTGCCGTCTTCTGGGGTGGATGTGTAGGAGCTTGACTCATGACGCCACGCAGCGGTGCTGAAGTACATAGCTGGTTACATCAACAATAAATAGGTATATTATTTATCTTAAATAAAACTATAGACACTTTTGCGATGGACTGAGTGATATTCCTTTAATATTAAAGAAATATCATTCATGCCAGTGCAAAAGGAGAAGCATATATAAAAAGGGGGCTGACACTTTTGCGCTGAAATGAACGATATTCCTTTCTATCAAAGAAATATCGTTTATGCCAGCGCAAAAGGAGAGAAGCATATATATAAAAGGGGGCGGACACTTTTGCGCTGAAATGAACGATATTCCTTTCTATCAAAGAAATATCATTTATGCCTGCGCAAAAGGAGAGAAGCATATATATAAAAAGGGGGGCGGGCACTTTTTGCGCTGAAATGAACGATATTCCTTTCTATCAAAGAAATATCATTTATGCCAGCGCAAAAGGAGAGAAGCATATATATAAAAGGGGGATGGGGAGGAGGGGGGTGGGGGGGTGGGGTGTGTGTGTGTGTGTGGGGGGGTTAATTATAAAATGGCCGTAGTGACGTCAAAAATAATCATATAAAAGGGGGCGTGGTCATATAATAAAAGGGGCGTGGTTACATCAAAAGGGGGCGGGGCACCTGTCACTTTTTAGTTTGACGAGAAGTGGGTCTGTTACACTACTAACCTAAAATGTGTCTGGTCCTGGACCACAAATTGGCCTGGTACTGAAGTGGTTAAAGTCGATGACTGAACTTTGAGCAATCCATTGAAATAGCTAAAAATGTCACGATTGCATTCACTTATTAAAGTACATATGTGTGTGCATTTTTGACAACTTCATTTTGTGTATCTTCTTGATAGGCTGTTGTTGCAGTGTTGTCAAGTAATAACTTTGGAAATTGCTTGGATCACATCCCTATTTGTATGGAATGAAAGCATTGTCTGGAAAAGCTTTTATTAGTGTTTGAATATGTCTTTTCATTTGTAAAAGCTCTGTCAATTCCTTCTTCATAAGTTTTTTCAGTATGATTCTATAACCATCATTAACAAGTGCATATTTCGATTCAGTGATAGACACTTCTGTAAAAGGCTTAATGCATACTCAATGTGAAACTCTGGCAGAAAATTGTTTTGTGAAACATTTAGATATCATCTGTATTTAAATGCTCTAAAGCTGACACATATGGGTCAGGTAAGTGAACAAGAACACTCAACAGATGTGTCTTTATATAGGGACAAATTATATCATTATACGTTACTTTGAAAAAAATGCCATAATTTCTACTAAGATACATTTTTCTGAACCCATTCACAAAGCTACAAAGGTTTTCTTCTGTACAAATAGTTAGAAACTAAATAAACTAGAAGTTTCCTTTACTTGTCTGAATATATCTTGTACATTTTTGACTGAGGCACATCCACATAAAGAGGACCTGTCACTTCTTCCGACTGTTAGATCTCATCTGTGTTTTAGTAAATAGGGCCAGAATGTGCAGGGACACAACCTTTTGACAAGGAAAATGGCGACATCCGGTTGTCAAATAATTAAAAAATTTATAGACGGAATAGCAGGAAGTTTAGCAGTACTTGTGTTATTAATACATTTTTAACATACTTTATTAACAAATTTTGGTATCTTTTAGTGAAATCCTGTGCTTCTTTATTCTTTCCCTTGGTTTTATGTTGAAAGCTGAAATCTATATAGTTCTTTCACCAGGTGTAGAGATGGTTGGGGTCTTGTATAATGCAGGGAATCTGGGGAGGGGAGTCACTTGAAACTGTTCTATCTCATTATAAAGCCTAGAACAATGTTTCTGATGTAAAAACTAAGATTCTATTGGATAATACAGGGAAGCTGAGACTTGGAGGACACTTAACCCCTTCCCGCTGCGGCATTTTTCAATCTTCATCTTTTGTTTTTGAGTCCTCCCCCTTCCAAACTTCATAACTTTTTTATTTTTGTACTCTCAGAGCCATGTGAGATCTTAATGTTTGCAGGACACATTTTTCTTCATGATGCTGCCAATAATTTTTCTGTACAATGTACCAGGAAGCTGGAAAAAATTCTGAATGGGGTGGATTTGAAGAAAAAGTGCATTTGTGTGACTTTTTTATGGCCTTCATTTTTACGATGTTCACTGTGCATCTGAAATGGCATGTCACCTGTATTATATGTTTCGGTACAATTTCGTGGATACCAAATTTATATGGTATTTACTAGAGATGAGCGAACAGTAAAATGTTCGAGATTCGATATTCGTTTCGAGTAGCCCCTCAATATTCGACTACTCAAATCGAATATCGAACCCCATTATAGTCTATGGAGGGAAAATGCTCGTTTCAGGGGTAGGCAACGTTCAATCAAATTACACTTACCAAGTCCACAAGTGAGGGTTGGGCTGGATCCTCCGAGAAGTCTTCTCCTTGCAGCGTCCCCGCGGCGTCTTCCGGCTCTGAATTCACTCTGCCAGGCATCGGGCCTGGGCAGAGCCGACTGCGCATGTCTGCACTACAAGCGAACATGCGCAGATGGCTCTGCCCAAGCCCGATGCCTGGCAGAGTGAATTCAGAGCCGGAGGACACCGCGGGGAAGCTGCACGGAGAAGACTTCTAAAGGTACCAGAAGAACCAGCGTTGATTGGCTGACTGTATAGCATTCGGCCAATCAATGCTGGTTCTGCATCGAACTTTTCCATTCGAACAGCGAGTGGTACTTGATCGAGTACGGGTATTTCGAATACCGCAGTATTCGATCGAATATCTACTCGATCAAGTACTACTCGCTCATCTCTAGTATTTACATTTTAACCCCTTAACAAAAATCCAAAACTGAACCAAATTTTTTTTCTAAAAGTCGCCATATTTTGACACCCGTAATTCTTTTACACTTGTGTGTATAGGGGCGTCTTGTTTTTTGTGGGACCAGGTATACTTTTTAGTTATACCATTTTGGGGAATTGCTATTGCTTTGATCACTTTTTATTCAAATTTTTATCAGAGGTAAAATTTGCACTTTTGATGTTTTTTCCCGCTACGGCATTTACCAAACAGAAAAAATATTTTTATAGATTTGTAGGGCGTTTTCAGACACAGGGATACCTAATATGTGAATGTTTCACAGTATTTAAGTAATTTATAAGTGTTCTAGGGGAAGGGGGGCGATCTGAAACTTTAATTTTTAAAAAAATGTATATTTTTTTTTACTTTTTTTAAAAAAGTTTTTTAAATGTATTTATTAGACTCCCTTGGGCTCTTGAACCAAAGTGGGTCTGATCACTATTGCAATGCATTACAAAAACTATCATTTCTATTGCAGGCTACATAGAGTAGCCTGCAATAGAAAATCATTACAGACAGGCCTGGAGTCTTCACAAGACTCGCAGATGTCATGCCAATGGTACGCTAGCCCCAGAGCTTGCTCCAGGTGTCGGCGATCCCCAGCAAAATGGCAGTGTCCACAAGCCATTGGTAAAATGGTGCTTTGGTCAGCTTTGTCCGAGGTGCCAGAGAGATTAATGCCTGTGATCAGTGTCTGCACAAATCCCAGGCATTAGTGCTGGGTGTCTGCTGTATAAAACAGCAGACACCCAGTGATTATGGCGGCCGCACGGCTCCCAGGCAACTGCCATCTTTAAACCCCCAATATCGGCCATACTAGTAAACAGAGATTAAGTTGGCAGTCAGACTGGTATCAGTGGAGCTCCAAGATTTATTGGGGTAGAGGGGGATGTCTTGATGGTAACTAGAAGTGAAAGGGGAACCATGCTGGGGAACAAGATGGGAACCATGCTAAATATAAATAATTAAAGGGGTGTGGTGCTAGAAATCTGGTATGATGGGCATATCTTGTACTAGGAAATGGATAGTTCACCATTAGGACTAAGAAAGAGAAGGACCACCTATGAATAGGTCATCACTAGGAGTAAGAAAGAAAGGGGGACACCTATGGTATGCACAGCATAACAACTGTTTTATTAGTTATAACCTGGGAGGGACTGGTTTGATATGAAATGCAATTATGATACAAAGAGAAAAACATAATGTTGGACTCTTTCATTATTAGATGTGCATTTTTGGGACCTGTACACATTTGTTGACTCCATTGTAAACATTACATCTCCATTCTGTGTATATTTTTCTTTGAGATGACCACTCACATAGAAGGTTTTTAGACAAATTTGGGTGGTTGGCTCAAAGAGCTTTTACTGTATTTTCATTATCAGAAAATGGATTATGTAAGTCTCAGATAGGTTCACACTAGCATCACCTCTCAATGGATCAACGAAGAGGCAGACCCGTAAAACAGTGGTTACAAACAGCCTAGCAGACCCCATTGACTATAATGGTGTCCATTGGGTGTCCGTCACTTTTAAACTGAAAGCAGTGGAGGATAAAGTCCTCCATGCAGATCTTTTCCCTCTAATGGATTTCATCGAGCTGTGTTTTTTTTACACAGATGTGAACAAAGGCTTAGCTGTTCGGGTTTGTGTCATCAATACTATTGCTTTTATTGTTTTAAATGTTAGTATATCAAAATCATAAGAAAACCAAATCAGTAAATGATACCCCACAACTTGCGGAAAACATCTTTTTCATATTTTGATGACATTACAGTATATACGCTGCTTTTGTCAGCATTTCTATCACCAATTTTCTATGTCATTTCATTTAATAATTGCTTTTGACTGTGTGACAAGATCAATTTTCCCTTAGCCATAGAGATTTTCATCATCCCCAGTTGCTCATCTTCAAAAGGGTGATCTTATTTCATCACTTGCAGATATAAAAAGAGCCTTCAAAATATAGCTACACCTTTTTTTCTTTATTGAGCACCTATTACAAAGGGTAATACATTAGCAAAAGTACAATAGAATGATAGTTTTATGTGTAACTGCAAATGTTTCTGACTTGAAAAATTCTATTGCTTTGGAGGCATTACATAGAAAAAAATCAATGTGGTGGCTAAGAAAATACACGAATAGTTTTTAAAAGCATTTTCCTAAAGCCTAAAAGGGTGTGCATACATTTTATACTTTAGTGCATCTGTAAATATGTAAGCTATTAATAAATAAGGGTATGATACAATGGGTTTATTTCTTATATGTTAACAACATTTAATATATAAGTATGTGCAGGAGCTGAAGACAATGAACTGTAGTCTATTGAGGGCTATATTTTTTTAATAAGTTGCATCTTTCTTCATGCATCTGATCAATAGTGGCTGCCAAAGTGCTCAAACTATTTGGTTGTAGTGTGATGTCAGCAATTAGAATATCATCAGGATAGCCTATATACCCAGCTTGCCACATAATTTAGGGAGAGCACTATAGCTGCCAGCCACTTGCGTACCCAGGTGGTCTTCTGCCCGTTCCCACTCCACCTCATTGGAGACAGAGCACCACCTCCTTTGCCAGTGCCACAAGTGTCAAAAGGAGTAAAAGCGGCAGCAGCCAGGCCCAGTACAGTATCTGGAAGTTGAGAAACCAAATTTTTTCAGCTTGCATCGCCAACAGGAGCCACAAAAGTTAACTGACACCCACTGCACCAGCAACTATAGTTATACCTAGAGTGCACCTATGCTCCAACAAATACTTTTGACCCCATGGAATTCTGAGACAGTAGGTTAGAGCAGTGGTAGTAGCTGTCTCAGTTTGCCATGGAAGCTTTATCGTGTCCGGTCTCAAGTATTATGGCTAACAGGTTGTTCAGTCCTTGTAATACCTATAAGGACAAAACTGAATCAGGCATGGATCTATGAGGATTTTCAATCGCCTCCAACTGATGTCACCGTATCCTTTTATCTTCATTTTCCATTTACTGTACTGCTGCTGCTGCTGGCTGCTGCTACTCCTAAATAGCTACCATCGCTGCCACCACTGATTCAGATATGTTCTGGTCCATCATATTATGCCCTGTCACACTCAGACATGTTGCCACAGCTACCTGATGCCTAGCACTATTGCCACCAATCAGTCAGACATGTCCTCAGGCCTGGTCCATTACATTATGTCCTGCTGCACTGCCACATGTGTTAACACAACTCAAGAAGACATGTGCCACTACCACAGTGTTAAAAAATATATTTTGATCTCTTATCACAGGATACTTTTTGGTGTCTTTTTTTTTTTTTTTTCAAAATCCAAGTCTTCACTTTTCAAGTGGGTCACAGCTGCAAATTTGTCTCCTAAACAACGATAAGCCCTTACAAACCATCTAATTTTGTTACATAACCATTGCCTTTTGCAATATAACTATCAGGTGCATCTAAAAAATCATAGACACACATTTCCTTAATAAATAGGTAATTTTTGGATCTATAAAATGTTAAATTGGAAAAAGCAAATGTCAGTACAGTGTATGGTTAAACTTCGAGTTTGTACCCTTTGCTTAACATTCGTTTTTTTTCTTGCACTTTGGCATAATTTTGGCTATGTTTGCCTTTGAGAGCTAGAAATTAAATAACTAGGTTCAAAGGATCCCTAAAAGTGATTTATGCTGTGTTTTAAGCCAAATGAATCCATTCCCATTACAGACATTTTTCGATTTTCATTTTTAACGCCCTTCCTTCCAAACCCCATAACTTTTTTGTTTTCAATTCATAGAGCCATATTAGTTCTTAATATTTACAAACCAAATTGTATTTCTTAATGGTTCAAATTATTCCATACGATGTACGGGAAAGCTGGAAAAAAGTTCAGAATTGGGTGGAACTGGAGAAAAACTGCATTTATACAACTTTCTTACGAGATTAGTAAAATTATGGTGATGCCAAATTCAGGGTGCATTCACACTGAGTATACGCTGAGCTGATTCTGAACGTAAAACACGTTCAGAATCAGCACATACAAAGCAGATCCCTTTCATTTCAATGGGAGCCGGCATACGTGCTTTTTTCCCTATTGGTTTCAATGTGATACGCTCGCATCACATTGAAACCAATAGGGAAAAAAGCAGCCCATTCATTTTAATGGGGAGCGCACGTGTGCCGGCTCCCATTGAAATGAATGGGATCTGCTTTGTACACGCTGATTCTGAACTTGTTTTAACGTTCAGAATCAGTCAGCTCAGAATCAATCAGTCACTCAGTGTGAATGCACCCTTATATAGTTTTACCATTTAAAAAAAATCTTGGAATTGCTATATTCTGATACCCATAACTTTTATATTTCCATATACAGGGATGCATAAAAGGCGCCTTTTATTTTTCTTTGCAGGACCAGATATTAGTTATTTCATTTTGAGGAATGTCTATTAATTTTTAAGAGATACGAAACAGGAAAAAAAACGGCATTTTGGCCATTTGCAGACCAGGTATTTTTGGATACAGGGATATCTAATGCCATATGTGTTTCATAGAATTTTTAAAATTTTATATTAACTTTTTTTTTTACACTGTATTTGTTAGATCCCCTAGGATTTTCAAAATACCAGAACTTGCATTACAGACTGCAATAAGCTTCTGGCTGTCATAACAACTGATTGCCAGCTTTGACCAAGGCACCGGAGGCCTTAATGCCCGTGATCAGTGTAGGCACTGATTGTAGGCATTAACACCAGGTCTTTCCCGCATAATACCCATTGGCACTCAGCTCCTGAGCGGCTGCCATATTTAAATACTTGACATCTATCATAATAGTAAGGCAGATGTTGGGAAGGAATTAAAATGTGGTTTTGAGGAATTAAGTCGCTGAACTAACACGAAAGGAATCTTGAGAGGTTTGGCCATTTCTAGTAAAAACCTTGAATGTTCCTCTACCTTCTTTAGCTGAACAATTCAGGATGATGAACAGTTTGGGAATTGGATAGCAGCACACTCTCTTTGGTTCTGTATACCTCTACACCACTCTAATACAACGGCAAGGACAATATTCTCCTTCCCACATCGGTTATAAGCTAAATTATTGTCTCATGTTGCAAAGACAGACAAAGCGATAAGACCTGAAAAAGCCATAAGCGTAACCCTTGAAATGTATTGTGAGCTGAATCACAATAATTTCATTCAATGCATCATTATATCATAATTATATAGAAAGTGGCTTTATAAGTGCATCATTCAATATTTCCATTTGACAAGAACATAGGTTAAATTGTATACAATTTGTCTGCCTTTACAATAATAAAAGAAATTGAATATGCACATGTGCAGTATAGAACTTAAAATTCATAGTACTGAATTTACATATCTCAAGGGTCACATGATTCAGCCTCCCTGGATATATACAATGTGTCCCCTAGTGCTCAGAATAAAATTCTCCTCCTAAGGATCCACCAACTGCTACACTATATAGCAAATGCAGGTGAAGACTGATACTATGTCCACACCCTGGATATGAAAAAGGTGTCGAAGGGGTAGGCTAGTACAAAAGCAAGCCAGCTTATACATCCTGACAACCTCAGCTGCTAAAAGTCAATCATAAATCTCCTCAAAAATAGGGTGTCAAGTGTATGGAAATATGGACTTTTACCCCACATGCATTCAATGAAGGAGAGACCTTTTGCATAAATAAACAGGGAAAGGTAATGATTAGAGATGAGCGAACACTAAAATGTTCGAGTTTCGAAATTCGAATCGAACAGCCGCTCACTGTTCGTGTGTTTGAACGGGTTTCGAACCCCATTATAGTCTATGGGGAACATATACTCGTTAAGGGGGAAACCCAAATCCGTGTCTAGAGGGTCACCAAGTCCACTATGACACCCCAGGAAATGATGCCAACACCTCTGGAATGACACTGGGACAGCAGGGGAAGCATGTCGGGGGGCATCTAACACACCAAAGACCCTCTATTACCCCAACATCACAGCCTAACAACTACACACTTTACACATTCAAAAAAACCTCTATCAAAGTGGGAAAATACCTGGAAACCTTCTTTACTCCCCAAATGGATGGACACAAACCCCAATTTAAGCTCAATAAACAGTAACAACCACCCCTTTAAATCACGTTCCCCATGACAACCACGGATGGAATAGACAATGGGAAATCCAAAAGCCCTCACCCTTAACTGTCATTTTGAGTGTGTGTGTGTGTGTGTGTGTGTGTGTGTGTGTGATGTGGTAAGACCTTCCAAAATTCACTTTTCTAGCCCTTAACATGAGCCCTTCCAAACAAAGTTACAGGACCTTAAGCTGAGCTACCAGCAGAGATTGAGGCCCTTGGCATGAGTAGAGCCTTGCACCAGCAGTGTTTTTGGCACTTAGGGTTGAGCCTTGTACCAGCGTGTGTCCCTTAACATCAGGCGGGCCCTAAGTTCTGCGCTTTGCACAAAAGTTCCAAATTAACTAGGCTGAATGGTACAAACCTTAGTAGGCCCGAGAACCAGGAACAGGTCTTGCAATGGCTGTCGGATAACGCTTAAAGCACATTGTCCACTAGCCAGTCAGCCTCTACCTCCTCTTACCCAACAGTCTTGTCCTCCTTCCACCCAAAATTCCCAATCTTCCCAGAACAATAACCCCAACTGTCCCTGCTCCCCAGAGCTGTTCTCCCTTCCTTTGACTGTACCTCAACCTGCCCCTCCATTTTGCGATTCCACGCACCTAACAGACGAGTATCTGTGTCCAGATGCTCAAACACTAGAGTCTCCTCCATTCCATCTCTGGTCGATTTGGTGGCGGATGACCAGCAACCCACCCTCATCGACGACGATGAGACGCACTTGCTGTCAGGGCAGCCAGTTGACATGCGCATTGTGCAGGAGGAGGAGGCGAGACAGGAGTTGGAAGAGGAGGTGGTGGACGACGAGGACACTGACCCCACCTGGACAAGGTGGATATCAAGCTGGGAAAGTAGTGTGGATGTTGCGGCAGGTGCAGCACCAAAAAGGGTAGCTAGAGGCAGAGACATGTCCAGAGGCAGAGGTCAGCTGCTTTGCCGAAGCCAGGCCAGACCCGGAATGTCCGAAGATGTTCCCTTTTGTACCCAGCCCAGAAAAACTGCCCCATCGAGGGCACGTTTCTCGAAGGTGTAGAGTTTTTTCAAGGAATGCGCCAAGGACAGATATAGTGTCGTCTACACAATTTGCCTCTCGAAATCGAGTAGGGGCCCTGAGAAGAGCAACCTGTCCACCACTTCAATGCACCGTCATTTGGAATCCAAGCACTGGAATCAGTGGCAGGCAGCAACGGCAGGACAAACGTCGCCCGCCATTCATGCCACTGCCTCTGCTCACAGTGCTGGCGATGCACTCCAGAGGACGAGCCAGGACATCATTTCATCTGCCTCCGCCACTTTGTTGACTTCTCCCTCATCCTCCCCTTTTCCTGCCACTTCTCCTTTTGCCCGCGCCATCATGCGCCTCTTCCCAGCAACTCCCCATTTCCCAGGCCTTTCATTTCATGCTAAAGTACAGCGCAACCCACCCACATGCCCAAGGCTTCAACGGCCTCATCTCCAAAAATCTGGCCCAGGAGATGTTGGAGTCCCGGCTGGGGGACAATCTGCCCTTTTTGGGCAGAGTGTCTACTGCGCCACCTCACTGTGCCGTCCAACACCAGCACTTTCCCCCAAACATGAGGCGGTCCCTAAATTCAGCGCTTAGCTTAGCTGGGAAGAGGCGCATTATGGTGCAGGCCAAAAGGGCGGATGAGGGTGAACTCCCCAATGTGTCACAGACGGATATGTAGGTGTCCTTGCATCATATCCTTGCACCATACTTGGCTGGATTGGACTTTCATTTTATGCCAAAAAGTGGTCAAGACAGCGATCCCTCAGCTAATCCCATTACACCATCCATTGCCAACTGCAGCGCTGAAATTACCATCTCTGGAAGTGGTCCAAAATCTTTCTCTGCATTTAGCCAGGCTTGATGCTATGGTAGGCTCCAGGGTTCTCTTAATGCATATTGCATGGGGGACTCAGATGTGTTTCTCAGCACTGAGACCACCACTTCTGAGATCCCAAAGGAAGTAGGCAAGAGATGTGCAGTGCAGAAAAAAAGATGAGAAAATAAGTGTAGGCTGTAGAGCACAGAGGGATCGGAGAGGGCAGAGCTGGTGTTGGCCAGGTATTCCCAGTCAGAAACTGGCACTATATGTCAGTGGCAGGACTTGAGTGTATTTGTAACCCCAATAAATTCTTTGCATTCCCAGTCAGACAATGGCACTATATGGCAGTGGCAGGACTTGAAGGTATTTGTAACCCCAATATATTCTTTGAATTCCCAGTCAGAAACTGGCACTATATGGCAGTGGCAGGACTTGAAGCTATTTGTAACCCCAATATATTCTTTGAATTCCCAGTCAGAAACTGGCACTATATGTCAGTGGCAGGACTTGAAGGTATTTGTAACCCCAATATATTCTTTGAATTCCCAGTCAGACAATGGCACTATATGGCAGTGGCAGGACTTGAAGGTATTTGTAACCCCAATATATTCTTTGAATTCCCAGTCAGACAATGGCACTATATGGCAGTGGCAGGACTTGAAGGTATTTGTAACCCCAATATATTCTTTGAATTCCCAGTCAGACAATGGCACTATATGGCAGTGGCAGGACTTGAAGGTATTTGTAACCCCAATATATTCTTTGAATTCCCAGTGAGAAACTGGCACTATATGGCAGTGGCAGGACTTGAAGTTATATGTAACCCCAATATATTCTTTGAATTCCCAGTCAGACAATGGCACTATATGGCAGTGGCAGGACTTGAAGGTATTTGTAACCCCAATATATTCTTTGAATTCCCAGTGAGAAACTGGCACTATATGGCAGTGGCAGGACTTGAAGTTATATGTAACCCCAATATATTCTTTGAATTCCCAGTCAGACAATGGCACTATATGGCAGTGGCAGGACTTGAAGGTATTTGTAACCCCAATATATTCTTTGAATTCCCAGTCAGACAATGGCACTATATGGCAGTGGCAGGACTTGAAGGTATTTGTAACCCCAATATATTCTTTGCATTCCCAGTCAGACAATGGCACTATATGGCAGTAGCAAAAATAGTGGGTGTATATAGCCCCAATTCTATTGCTAGGGGACTTGCAGGGTATTTCTGGGGTGAAGGGGGGGGGGGCACACCGTTGGAACGGGGATTTGGGGTGTATATATAGGGTATACGGGAATACACTGTCAGTGTATTCCATTCAGGATCCTGGGAAAGCTGGGTTGCGGCGATTGAGCCCGTCAGTGCCACGTTACACTGACAAGCTTCTCCCTGGAATTGAAGTTATATGTAAGCCCAATATATTCTTTGAATTCCCAGTCAGACAATGGCACTATATGGCAGTAGCAAAAATAGTGGGTGTATATAGCCCCAATTCTATTGCTAGGGGACTTGCAGGGTATTTCTGGGGTGAAGGTGGGGGGGCACACCGTTGGAACGGGGATCGGGGGTATATATAGGGTATACGGGAATACACTGTCAGTATATTCCATTCAGGATTCTGGGAAAGCTGGGTTGCGGCGATTGAGCCCGTCAATGCCACGTTACACTGACAAGCTTCTCCCTGGAATTTAGCTCTTACAAGAGCTGTTGGTTGTCTTCTCCTTCCTATCCTAGCCTGTCCCTGCCTACCCAGAATCTAAGCCCTAGCTAAATGGACGGAAACCTCCGTCCTCGGTGAATTTCAAGCTCAGAATGACGCGAACCTGGGCGGCGCTGTTCTTTTAAATTAGAGGTCACATGTTTTCAGCAGCCAATGGGTTTTTCCTACTTTTTTCAACGTCACCGGTGTCGTAGTTCCTGTCCCACCTACCCTGCGCTGTTATTGGAGCAAAAAAGGCGCCAGGGAAGGTGGGAGGGGAATCGAGTAATGGCGCACTTTACCACGCGGTGTTCGATTCGATTCGAACATGCCGAACAGCCTAATATCCGATCGAACATGAGTTCGATAGAACACTGTTCGCTCATCTCTAGTAATGATATATAGAGTAACTCATTTCAAGTATAGGGATCAAAAAACTCTGTGTGACCAGATCCATATATGTAGCAAGGGATCCCCCTCATGCCCAAGTGTTGAAGCTGACAATAGGCCTTGTCAATAAGCAGCACTTGGAATGAATTAAAAAAAAAAAATAGTAAATGGTGAAAAAAACAAGATCCAACTATTAGGACTCAACACCTTTCTCTTGTTAGCTTTACAAGTTTATAAGGAGTCAAAATAGTGCAATTGGGGAAAAAAGAGACAATTCCCTAGTGGCTATGTGTATGCAGTAAAAACTCCAGTTCTCTGAGTCTTGATGGTGGGATTAGAGACGAGCGAACAGCGTTTGATCAAGTACATGTTCGATCAGACAACACGCTGTTCGCACTGTTCAATTCCATACGAACACCGCGTTGAAAATGTACTTACAGTTCGATTTCCCTCCCACCTTCCCTGGCGCTTTTTCTGCACCAATAACAGCGCAGGGGAGGTGGGACAGGAACTATGACAATGGAGGCATTGAAAAAAGTAGGAAAAAGCCATTGGCTGCTGAGGACATGTGACCTCTGATTCAAACGAACAGGCGGCACCATCTCCGATTCATTCTGTGCTTCCAGTTAGAGACAGACATTTCTTGAGGGCTAGTTAGGTTTTAGATTCTGCTAGGCAGGAATAGCAAAGAAGAAGAACCACAACAGCTCTTTTAAGAGCTAGACTAAAGGGAGAAGCTCAAACAAGCTTGGCATAGTGTCTACCCACAAACGCTAAAGTGGGATTCACAGAAATTAAGCCAGGCTGTATCTGCGCAACCCAGCTTTCCATGGTGGGGATTAAGCTAAGTGGGATATACTGAAATTGTATGCCCATATACTCCATATACACTTAATCCAGGGTTCAACAGTGTTCCCCCAACCCTGAAACTAAGGGGTACACACTGAAACTCTACGCTTCATCCAGGTTGTCACGGTGTGTACCCCCCAAAAAGCAGTGGGATATGCATTCTAATTCTCAGGCTATATACGCTTCATCCAGGTTGTCACGGTATGTACCCACAAAAAATCAGTGGGATATACATTCTAATTCTCAGGCTATATACGCTTCATCCAGGTAGTCACGGTGTGTACCCACAAAAAATCAGTGGGATATACATTCTAATTCTCAGGCAATAGACGCTTTATCCCGGTTGTCACTGTGTATACCCACAAAAAAATCAGTGGGATATACATTCTAATTATCAGGCTATAAACACTTCATCCAGGTTGTCACGGTATGTACCCACCAAACCATCAAAACCATCTAAAAATGCGCAAGGCTACCGGTAAGGGACATGGACGAGGCCGTGGGCGTGTGGGAATGCTGCTAGGGAGCAAAATTGCGGTGAAGTCACAGCGCATTCCGTGCCTACTCCTCAGGGACAGCAAACATTGCGCTTCTCCACAGTCTCCGGCTTACTGGCCACATTAAATAGGGTGCAGGGCACAAACCTAACTAGGCCCGAGCATCAGGAACATGTGTTACAATAGCTGGCGGATAATGCTTCCACCATATTATCCACCAGACAGTCAGCCTCTACCTCAACTCCTCCTCCTACACAACATTCTGGTCAGCCTTCCTCCCAAAATGCCCAATCTTCCCAGCAGAGTAATCCCAACTTTCCCTGCTCCCAGGAGCTGTTCTCTGGTCCTTTAACTGTCCCTCTCCCTGTCCCTCCATTTCCCGATTCCACGGAGCTACCAGATGACTTTCTGTGGCCAGATGCCCAAACACTGGAGTCTCCTTCATCTCCTGTTGATTTTGTGGTGGTTGACCAGCAACCCACCCTCGGTGACGATGACGAGACACAGTTGCCATCAGGGCAGTCTGTTGCCATGTGTGGTGTGCAGGAGGAGGAGAAAGGAATTGGCAGAGGAGGTGGTGGAGGATGAGGACACTGACCCGACCTGGACAGGGGGATGTCAAGTGGGGAAAGCAGTGTCGATGTTGAGGGAGGTGCAGCACCAAAGAGGGTAGCTAGAGGCAGAGGCATGTCCAGAGGCAGAGGTCAGTTGCTTTTCTGAAGCCAGGCCACACCCAGAATGGCCCAAGATGTTCCCTATCATAGCCAGCCCAGAAAAACTCCCCCATCGAAGGCACGTTCCTCGATGGTATGGAGATTTTTTCGAGGAATGCGCGGAGGACAAATATAGTGCGCACTCAAAACTGAGAGGGGCTCTGAAAAGAGCAATGTTTCAACCACTTCCTTGCACCGTCATTTGGAATCCAAGCACTGGGCTCAGTGGGAGAGAGCAAACACAGGACAATCGTCATCCAGCGTTGCCGCCACTGCCTCTCCCACTGTTGCCAGTGCTGGTGCTGCAGTCCAGAGCACCAGCCAGGACACCGCAACATCTGGCTCCGCCAATTTGGGACTTCTCCCTCATCCTCCCCTGTTCCTGTCTCAGCTCCTTCTCCTGCACCATCATGCACCTCCTCCAAGCAATCCACCATGTCTCAGACATCTCAGCGCAGGCAAAAATACAGCACTAACCACCCACATGCGCAAGACTTGAACGCGCACATCTCCAAACTCCTGGCCCAGGAGATGTTACCGTTCCAGCTTGTGGAAACTCCGCCCTTCTGGGACATGATGACAAGTGCGGCACCTCGCTATGCTGTCCCTAGCCGTCACTACTTCCCCCGGTGTGCCGTCCCCACCTTGCACCAGCACGTGTCACTCAACATCAGGCGAGCCCTAAGTTCCGCGCTTTGCACAAAGGTCCACTTAACCACCGATGCGTGGACAAGTGCATGCGGACAGGGATGCTACATTTCAGTGATGGCACACTGGGTGAATGTAGTTGTGGCTGGGACTAGGTCACAAACGGGGCCAGTGTACCTCGTCTCCCCGCCTATCATTCCTGGCAGGGGCTCTGAAACAACACCCTCCTTCTCCTCCTCCTCCACCATTAAATTAACTCCAGCTATGAGCTGGAAACGTTGCAGCACTGATGTGGGTAGACGTCAGCAGGCCGTGCTGAAGCTCATCAGCTTGGGGGACAGACAGCACACCGCCTCTGAGGTGAGGGATGCCCTCCTCGATGAGACAGCAATATGGTTTGAGCCGCTGCACTTGGGCCCAGGCATGGTCGTGTCTGAAAACGGCAGGAACCTGGTAGCAGCTCTGGAGCTCTTGCCAGCCTCCAACATGTTCCATGCCTGGCCCACGTCTTTAACCTAGTGGTGCAAGGTTTTTTAAAGACATACCCAAATGTGCACGAGCTACTGGTGAAAGTACGGTGCTTGCGCGCCCATTTTCACAAGTCTACAGTAGCCGCTGCTAGCCTCAAAAACTCCAGCAACGCCTACATCTGCCCGAACACCGGATGTTTTGCGACGTCCCCACACGCTGGAACTCATCATATCATATGTTGAGCAGAGTGGTTGAGCAGCAGAGACCTTTGATGGAGTATCATCTCCAAAACCCTAGGGTGCCACAAAGTCAGCTCCCTCAATTTCTCAACCATGAGTGGCCACGGATGGGAGACCTATGTGAAATCCTACGGGTGTTTGAGGAGACCACCAAGAGGGTCAGCTGTGACTACGCACTAGTGAGTGTAACAATCCTGCTCTAGTGTGTGATGCGAGAATCCCTCGTTGCAATCAGGGATAACGCAGATCACACTGAGGAGTCAGGGATAACAGCAGAACTTCACAGCAGGAGAGTAGTTCCACACACCTGTCCGCTTCACAGCGTTTAATGACGGAGGAGGAGGATGAACATCAGTTATGATGTTTGAACTAGCTTACCCTGTTGTGTGTATATATTTTTATAGTGTGGAAACTTGTTTCTATCATTGTAAATACACTTCCTACTTACATTGAATTAAAATGGGGGAATACTGTAAATTATGACAACAAGCTATAGTTCATCCCTATTTGTACCACATGATTTGTATTAATCCTTTATGCAAAAATATGAATTTTTTTATGTGAAATATGCTATTCATTGTTTGTATGATTAATTTTAATTGTACTTTTTATGTGTGTTATGTTTGTATTTTCAGCTAGATCTGATGAAAGGATGGTACTTGTGAGGTACCGGAGAACCCCGAAACACGTCATCTTAAATAAATCTTTTTTATTTTGATACATCAGTGTACCAGAACTTATTTTTACTGAAGGAAGCGCTCTATTGGTGTTTCTTGGGAGTATATCCCTCAATCATTGTCCTGCTATATCTATAGAAAAATTTTATAACGTTTCTGTAGGTATAACTGACATTTCTAAAACCGCAATGGTTTTGGAGATTGCAGCTTTTAAGCTGCATGTCTTTTTCTGCAATGTGTGGATGGGATTTGCTTTGCAGTGACCGTAAAATGCTGAGGTTTTATGTCATGTGGGGCCCCTGCTTAAAGCTAAACTCATTGAATACATTGAATAAAATTCCATTTGATTTTTAAAAATTATTTCTAAAAATATTGACCACAGTCCCATTGCTCCCATTTTCCTTAGAATTTATTTCATATCAGGCATGCAGTAAACCTAGAAAGAAATAAAAATCACAAGTGGAGTGCACATTATTACTATTCAAGATTGTTCCCTTGAGTTCTTATTAGCTATACAATGATATGTTAGTTCTTCTGCTTGATTTCTATGATTAAATTCCTGACATTAGAACCTCTAGAAGATTTTTTTCTTTTACAGACAGAATACAGGATCACACAGGATCATTCTAATAACCTGCTAGCCAGTTTTATTTTTCCATTTAAGCTTCAACAGGACAATGCACATAAGCTGCTGGGAAAGATTTACTATCTCTTTGTTTAGTGTCTACACAGAATTTTACCTGGTCATTTGAATTTTATTAAGTTAACCAGTAAAATAAATAAAACTAAATAGGTTTTCAAAGTGCAATGGAGTGCAGAGAATTGGCCTACAGTGGTCTGTATAACTAGAATCAATATTTGCTCACCTCCATGAGGCCTGGTTTTCTTTCATTCCACTAAACCATCCACTGAAACAAGGCCTGGCATGTGTTGTCTTCTTTAATTCAGAATAGTGTTTTAATGTGCTTCCTGTCTTCCTTACTTGACTGGTAGCATTGGTTTCATGGAGGAAAAAGAGGTCTGTGAAGGTGCAAAAACTGAAATCCAAAAAAAGGTGATACAATGGGTCTGGAAAGTATTCAGACCTAATGTGGATAGGTCATCAGTATGAAAACTCAGGCTGCTTTCACATGGTCAGTGTTTGGTCAGTGATTTATATCAGTGATAGTATCCCAAAAACTAGGGTAAAAAACACAGAACAGGTACAAATATTTCTAATATACCTGATCTCTGTCTAGTCTCTACTTCTATTTTTGGGTCACAATCACTGAACAAAACAACTGACCAAACCCTGCTGTGTGAAAGCAGCCTCAAAGAGGACCTTTCATAGTCCGGGACACAGGCAGTTCTATATACTGCTGGAAAGTCGACAGTGAGCTGAATTCAGCGCACTGTCGGCTTTCTTGATCTGTGCCCCAGGTAAAGAACTTTCGGTCTGGTATGTCTTTCTTCACAGCAGCGCCTATTGTTCTGTACTGTGTGACTGGGGAGGAACGCCCGCTCCCTCTGCTCACAGTGCTCATCCATAGACAAGTATTATCAGTTGGGGAGGGGGCGTAGCTCCCCACTCCACAGTACAGCGCGATAGGCGCTGCTTTAAAGAAGGACGTACCTGACTGACTGTAAAAAGCTACAGTACCAAGACCAATAGCTCTTTACCCGGGGCACAGATCGGGAAAGCCAAAGGGGCGCTGAATTCAGCACACTGTCGGCTTTCCAGCAGTATATAGAACTGCCTGTGTCCCAGACCATGAAAGGTCCTCTTTAAATGTAGAGTAAATATCATAGAGGAATCTCATATCATAGAAGAATCATCTATTGAGACTTTAAGAATGTGATCCCACCTCAGTCTAGCTCTACAGTGGGTACAGAAAGTATTCAGACCCCATTAAATTTTTAAAGTTGCGAATCCCATGCCCACTTTGCGGGAAAAACTGCAGCATGGACATGCTGTGATTTCCAAAACGAGGGTGGTTTGGAAATCGCAGTATGTCAATTATATCTACAGATGGTGTCAATTATATCTATACTGGTGGCTTCCCCGTAGATATAATTGTAACAGAAAGTCCGTGGATGAAAACTTCAAGAACTTTCTGTTTAAAGCGATGCGTTCCAGCCGCGTTTTTTCCCACAGCACTTTAGCGCTGCGTATCGTCCCATGGAGCCTTAGTCTGAAGGTGTTTTTCAGCCTCAAATCAAGTTTTCGTACTGATGACCTATTCACATTAAGTGAGCTGTTGGGGTTTGACACCTGGACCTTGAAGCAGTCTCTGAGTGCCAGAATCTGCTAGTGGACAGGCAGCACATGCAGCTCCGCTCCTACGAGCAGTGTTCAAAACATTATCTACCTGAATATGACATAAAAACATTCTGGGAAAACAGAACTTTCTACTTTTCTATGTAATCCCTCTTGACTTTGACACACTTATCCACTTTGGCTTCATTGACTGGATTTCCTCAGAATAGAAGGAGATTTCTTACTGCTTCAAGAATCCTTTTACCGCCTCTTTGATTGCATTATCAACAGGAAATTGTTGCCTAAGCAGAAATTTCGTTATGTAACGAAAGAGAAAATAATAACTGAGCGCCATGTCTGGATTGTAGGTTGGATGGTTAAGCTCCATTAAGCCATATTCCCTGACAGCAGCTTTTGATTTGAGAGACTCGTGAGCTGGCACATTGTCGTGAAGCAGCAACACACCTGCTGACAACTTTACACAGCATTTTTCTTTGAAGGATTCTGCTAATACAACACCTTCTGTATCCCAAAAATCTGTTATCATGACTCTTCCAGCTCTTGTTTGATCTTAGGATCATGGTGGTGGACTATGTCACCCATATTAACACGAGAACAGAAGTCTCCTGGATTTTCTATAAGCAAGTCTAACTTATCTTGGCTGGTGACATGTTTTTTGCTCTGCTGTCAACATTAGAGATGAGCGAACAGTGTTCTATCGAACACATGTTCGATCGGATATCAGGGTGTTCGCCATGTTCGAATCGAATCGAACACCACGTGGTAAAGTGCGCCAAAATTCGATTCCCCTCCCACCTTCCCTGGCGCCTTTTTTGCACCAATAACAGCGCAGGGGAGGTGGGACAGGAACTACGACACTGGGGGCATTGAAAAAAATTGGAAAAAGTCATTGGCTGCCGAAATCAGGTGACCTCCATTTTAGACGAATAGTGGATTTCAAATCCGGGTCATATGAGAATGTGAACTTTGTGACTATGAGACAGGGATAGCTGTACAGGCAGGGATAGCTAGGGATAACCTTTATTTAGGGGGGAATGTTATTAAAAATAACTTTTTGGGGCTCTATCGGGTGTGTAATTGTGATTTTTGTGAGATAAACTTTTTCCCATAGGGATGCATTGGCCAGCGCTGATTGGCCGAATTCCGTACTCTGGCCAATCAGTGCTGGCCAATGCATTCTATTAGCTTGATGAAGCAGAGTGTGCACAAGGGTTCAAGCGCACCCTCGGCTCTGATGTAGCAGAGCCGAGGCTGCACAAGGGTTCAAGCGCACCCTCGGCTCTGATGTAGGAGAGCCGAGGGTGCACTTGAACCCTTGTGCACCCTCAGCTCTGCTACATCAGAGCCGAGGGTGCGCTTGAACCCTTGTGCACACTCTGCTTCATCAAGCTAATAGAATGCATTGGCCAGCGCTGATTGGCCAATGTATTCTATTAGCCTGATGAAGTAGAGCTGAATGTGTGTGCTAAGCACACACATTCAGCTCTACTTCATCGGGCTAATAGAATGCATTGGCCAGCGCTGATTGGCCAGAGTACGGAACTCGACCAATCAGCGCTGGCTCTGCTGGAGGAGGCGGAGTCTAAGATCGCTCCACACCAGTCTCCATTCAGGTCCGACCTTAGACTCCGCCTCCTCCGGCAGAGCCAGCGCTGATTGGCCGAATTCCGTACTCTGGCCAATCAGCACTGGCTAATGCATTGTATTGGCTTGATGAAGCAGTGCTGAATGTGTGTGCTTAGCACACACATTCAGCTCTACTTCATCGGGCTAATAGAATGCATTGGCCAGCGCTGATTGGCCGAATTCCGTACTCTGGCCAATCAGCACTGGCTAATGCATTGTATTGGCTTGATGAAGCAGTGCTGAATGTGTGTGCTTAGCACACACATTCAGCTCTACTTCATCGGGCTAATAGAATGCATTGGCCAATCAGCGCTGGCCAATGCATTCTATTAGCGTGAACTGAGTTTGCACAGGGGTTCTAGTGCACCCTCGGCTCTGCTACATCAGATTGCTACATCTGATGTAGCAGTGCCGAGTGTGCATCAGATGTGTAGTTGAGCAAAACTGACTCAGCACTGCTAAGTCTGCATTCGCATAGGAATGCATTGGCCAGCCTTCGGCCAATCAGCGCTGGCTCTGCCGGAGGAGGCGGAGTCTAAGGTCGGACCTGAATGGAGACTGGTGTGGAGCGATCTTAGACTCCGCCTCCTCCAGCAGAGCCAGCGCTGATTGGCCGAATTCCGTACTCTGGCCAATCAGCACTGGCTAATGCATTGTATTGGCTTGATGAAGCAGTGCTGAATGTGTGTGCTTAGCACACACATTCAGCTCTACTTCATCGGGCTAATAGAATGCATTGGCCAATCAGCGCTGGCCAATGCATTCTATTAGCGTGAACTGAGTTTGCACAGGGGTTCTAGTGCACCCTCGGCTCTGCTACATCAGATTGCTACATCTGATGTAGCAGTGCCGAGTGTGCATCAGATGTGTAGTTGAGCAAAACTGACTCAGCACTGCTAAGTCTGCATTCGCATAGGAATGCATTGGCCAGCCTTCGGCCAATCAGCGCTGGCTCTGCCGGAGGAGGCGGAGTCTAAGGTCGGACCTGAATGGAGACTGGTGTGGAGCTATCTTAGACTCCGCCTCCTCCAGCAGAGCCAGCGCTGATTGGTCGAGTTCCGTACTCTGGCCAATCAGCACTGGCCAATGCATTTCTATGGGGAAAAGTTAGCTTGCGAAAATCGCAAACTGACAGGGATTTCCATGAAATAAAGTGACTTTTATGCCCCCAGACATGCTTCCGCTGCTGTCCCAGTGTCATTCCAGGGTGTTGGTATCATTTCCTGGGGTGTCATAGTGGACTTGGTGACCCTCCAGACACGAATTTGGGTTTCCCCCTTAACGAGTTTATGTTCCCCATAGACTATAATGGGGTTCGAAACCCATTCGAACACTCGAACAGTGAGCGGCTGTTCGAATCGAATTTCGAACCTCGAACATTTTAGTGTTCGCTCATCTCTAGTCAACATTCGTGACATCCTCTAGGAACAGACCTTTGACATTGGATCCCCATTGATCATGTCTAGATGGTTATGTAACTATCCTGTGGATAGGTTATCAGTATGAAAACTCAATTTAGGACTGGAAAACCACTTCAAATTATCAAATTTTTCCAATTGCAATTATAATAATTGTAGATGAAGGTCTGGGGTATAATGTAGACTGTACGGTAAAGGCATAACATTTTGCTTTCAGAATGTTTTTGTGAAAGCTCTTATCTTGATGACAAATCAATTGTGCCTATTATTCCTGTTGAAGCAATACATATTTATTGACAGTTTTGTCTCTATATGTGGTTTTCTGCATACAGACAGATCTGTCAATTGCTTGTGGGCAAGGAAATTCTGGACATACAGACTATTATGAGCCCTGGAAACATTTAACCCCTTCAGGATAAGTCTACAGTATTTTGGCCTGAGGGACCATAGTACTTTTGTCTCATAAACAACGTTACCTTTATTTATTTGGATCACTGTGAATGTTGCAATACCAAATGTATATAATTTTATTTCTGCTTTATTTCATTTGCAGAATAAACATCAAATGCCAAGAAGCATAGCTTTAAAAAAAAAATTATGTCAATGTAGCAGTATCAGGGTTTGTTTTTCAGGGGATTATGTAAATTTTTAATATTGGATTATTTTGGGTTAAAAATTGTGTTCATTTTGTGCTGTTCGCCATGCAGAAAAAAAATAACATTTTCTGTCCATTTTATGAATCAGTATAATTACAGCAGTATTAAGTTTGTATTTTTTATACTTTACTATACTATATTACTTTTCTATAGTCAAAGTACATTTCATGGCAAAAATATATTTATGATGTAGCAATTTTTTTTAACTTTCCTTCAATAACCACAGGAAAGTTGTTATTTCAGCATAATTCATTATGACTACTTTGGTTCCTTTGGTTTACTTTGGTAAACATAGATGTAACTCATATCTATCGTGCACGGTGGGTGGTGATGCACGGTCCGATGTCATCTTCTGGTACGCCTTCCTCTTCTTTCTTCTTTCGGTGACGTCCTCCAGTCCTAGCTTCATTGTCGTCTTCTTCCGGCGGTTCAAATCCGATTGGTTGAAATCCGGCACATGCGCAGTCACTACTGTGCACTCTCCGTTGCCATTTTTCTCAATGGCAGTGCGCACATGCTGGAATTTATCCAATCGGATTTGAACCCCCGGAAGAAGATGACGCTGAAGCCATGACCAGAGGGCGTCGCTGAAAGAAGAAGAAAGAAGAGAACGGCGTGCCAGAAGATGACGTCGGATCGTGCATCACCATCCAGGGTGCACGATAGGTATGATTTACATATATGTTTTTATAGTTTTATTTTAAAATGGTGTGTGTGTGTGTGGGGGTGGGGGGGTTAAAATAAGATTAGCGGTGCCTGAATAGCTTTTTTTAAAGGCTATTCATGCACATATAGGGCTCATACAGCATAATTGAAAATAAATGAAAATGAAAATAATTGAAATAAATGACATTTTTTGGCACTGATTTTGAAGCTGAATCAGCCTCAAAATCAGCCTCCAAAAAAGCCTCCCAATATAGTTCTATTGGGAGGCTTTTGTTGAAGGCTGATTTTGAGGCGGATTCAGTGTCAAAATCAGTGCCAAAAAATTCTGTGTGCACTGACCCTAATGTTGCCAAACATGCTGTAAAAACAGATGTTTTTAGGCATGCTTACTATTTGATCATATTTTTCTACATTTTCTCAGACTGATCTAAGGTTTCTTATCCTATCCTTATTCATTAAATGGTGTCTGGATCCCCACATAGATTGTATTCTCTTGTGGGCATCCCTTTTTATTGATATGTTAAAGAGTTCTATAGGACAGGATATCACAACTTTTCCTAATATAAACTTCCATTTGTTGTATCAATGCAGACCCCTTTCTGAACAGTACAATGGTATAATCCCTGAATCCATCTTGTGTAATATATCCATGGGCTAACTGGTGTCGTTCATGCAACCTCTAGCATTTAGTAACTGGGTTACATACATAAATTTGGTTGACACACAAAACACATCTATGATGACATTAAATAGAACTAATGGAAGAAACAGATCTTTATCATATCTACCTCACTGAGTGTATTTACAAGGCTGTCTTAGACATTTAGCACTTTCCATTCTAAAACTAGATATAAATACAAACTCCTTTAATTTGATGGTAATAGAAATAATTCAAATACAATATCACGTAACTCAAATCAAATTAAAAATGACAAAAGAAAAGACACATAATCCAGTAAGATTTGAAGAGGAATGAAGATGAGTTTTACTATTGATATTCATACACATATCAATTTAAGCATTGGCATTGTAAAATGAAACCTGAATTTGATTTGAAAATGAGACCAATTAACCAAGTTATATAATTAGGCTTGTCCTCCTCATTAGTCTTATATTGTAGCCTTAATGACTGCAGACATTCCTATGACACAAGCTTTAATGCCAAGGAAGTGTAAATCATGCCTGTAAGTGCCATAACATCTTCCCATAATGCAGGCAAAGAGAGAATTATGTTAACAAGAGGACAATTTTTAGTTATGTCTAATGTTTTCTTCTAGTGTCAGTTACAGGTAGAATTGAGCTTTTGGTATCTGATATGCTGTTTAATTTCCCATATGACTTATTACAGCAAGATATTTCAAATGGCTTCCTATATATCCAGGCTCCCTTTGTGGCTCTGGCGATATACATTTTATGGATATTTATGAAACAATAAATAGGAGTAACTATGAATCGAATACATAAAACAAGATATAAGTTACAGTTTGTTGTCTATGAAAGACTATACAAAGTGATCTGTCAGGTGAAAGGACTAGTTTTTCAACATAAAACTGACTGTTTAGAAGAAAGACTGAGCTCAAATATGTTCTTGACTCTTGCCTCAAAGACATAAAAAATACAATTCTGGATATTTCTTTTCACATATAGACTTTATTTTTTTCTCTGGTTTTCAAATGATCTTCAGTCATCTGCAGTTCACCACAAGATATTGCAACAAATAGAATTTTAAGTAGTAATTTAGTAGACAAACTTCATCTGCGATTGCAAATATACAATACAGGAATAATAATAATAATAATAATAATAATAATAATAATAATAATTAAGGAGGCGATTTCCACCTAGATTCTGCCTCCCATTATTTTCAATGGGAGGAAGAGATTACAGCAGGATGCTGAAAAAATAAGCATCCTACTCAATCTATACACAGACACCGAGATCTGGGCATATTCAGCAATGGAAAGACATGACTGAATGCCGAAGCCCATGTCATTATATTTCAAGTAGTTTGCAAACTATCATTATCACCAATTGAAAATAATTGTACATAAAGCTTAATTTTGCAAAATAGCATTTATTTAGGAAAAGTGTTAAAACAATATGGTATTGCTGTAATTGTAATGAACAGCCAAGTAACGTTGCCGTGTCATTTTTACTGTAGAATAAATGCCATAAAAATAAAGCACAAAAAATATTGATATATTTTTATACTTTTTTAACCCACAAATTGTAACTAAAACTCATCAATGTCTGATATATACCCCACAATGGTGCCAACTAAAATGGTAGCTCATTGCGTAACATATGAGCCTTCTCATGACTATATCAATAGAAAAATAAAAAATTATGAATGTGTAAGGTGGAGATAGGAAAAGTCGCTGAGCCTTAATGGCCATACTACCCTGCTTTCTTAAAGTGTTAACTAAAAGGGTTTCATACCTAAATATTATTTAATAGTATTGACATGAGCAAGTCAATCACACTTTTGCTTGACTTCTTGATAAAGTAGATCTGAACAGTTCATTATTAATTTAAAGGACTTCTCGTACATAGAAATTACTTTGTACAAGCATATTACAGGAAATCAATACCCTTATTAATGCTTCTCTATTTACCCTTCCATGTTGTGAAGTTTTATTCAAAAAGATATCGCATCACATGAATATGGTAGCTTATCAAGCCTCTGCTAGTTATCATCTTACAGGATGACTCCTGACATTGTGGAACCCCTCCTGTTAATCTGAAATTCAGGAGGCTTTGGAAAACTCTAAGGCTTGTCATAGGCACTATTATGCTATATATCACTATTGAAGCTTGCCTGTGACAGACCTCAATAGTTATGGAGTGATTTCCACATACATTACAATACAGTTGTGCCACAGGAGAGGTGCCATAGGAGAGGTGTACGGGGGGGGGTGTTGTGCCACAGAAGTAGGGTGTGGGGGGGTGCCACGGGAAGGGGGGTCTGGGGGGGGGGGCAATGTGTGTGGGGGTGGCTGTTGGAGGAGGGTCTGGATTGGGGTCCATGGTAAGAGGTGCGGGGGGAGCCACGGTACTAGGGGTAGGGGCTGTGGTTTTCGTGGGATGGGGGGGCTATGGAAAAGGAAGGCAGGGTGAGGCAAGGGTGCCATGGAAAGGGGGTTCCACAGGAGTTGGGGTGCGTGGGGGTGCCACGGATCAGAACCAGCAGTAATTGCCTAAATGTACATGGTTCAATGCCAATGCCAACCCACAGACGAAGTCGCGGGCAGATGCTAGTAGATTATAAAATCAATAAATGATGTTATGGAAATGTGTTGGTCCCTCCTGGGAGACAGAGAATGTTATGAGATTATCAATAGGGATAAGGTGACAGAGTTTGTACTGGAATTCAAAGGGATCTTGGAAAAAGCATTTCAGGCAGGCATTATTGACAGGAATGAGAGGGACTTTATGGCGCCTCGACATCCAGTGACCCCCTCTTTCTACGCCCTACCGAAGATACATAAAGGGTTTGACCCGTTAAGGGGGAGGCCCATTGTGTCCCAGATAGGAAGTCTTACCCAGAACGCTAGCAAATATTTGGACACAATATTGAGACCATTTGTGTTGGGGTTGGCGTCCTATACTAGGGACAGCATGGATGTTCTAAATAGGGTTGAGGGAGTAGTGATGGAGGAGGGGGTCTATTTTGCCAGCCTGGATGTCGAGGCGCTATACTCTTCCATCCCACACCAGAAGGGCTATGAGGCGATCCGTTATTATTTAAGATCCCGGAAAATTACACTGCAGGAGCACAATGAATTTGTGATGCAATTACTTACCTTTGTCCTGGAAAGGAACATATTCATGTTTGAGGGGCGGACCTTCCACCAGCTGAGGGGCACGGCGATGGGGAGCCCTGTGGCTCCCACGTATGCCTACCTGTTCCTCGGCTGGTGGGAGGAAACCGTAGCCCTCTCGGACGAGAACATGGAGTATATGGGTCATATTGACCTATGGGTCAGGTATATAGATGACATCCTCCTGCTTTGGAGGGGATCTAAAATACAGTTTGAGTCCTATGTGGAGAATCTAAATAAGAACAATTTAGGTCTGAAATTCACTTCGGAGTTTCAAATGGAATCAATTACTTTTCTAGACCTCAAGCTAAGTAGACAGAGGGATGGGAGGATCAGCACAGTTGTGCATAGAAAAGCAACCTCGACCAATAGCCTCTTGGAATGGCCTAGTTGCCATCCAGAACCCCTGAAAAAAGGCATCCCAGTAGGACAATTCCTACGTGCTAGGAGGAATTGTTCATCCTATAGAGAATTTCTTTGCGAATCTGAGAACCTGTCGGCACGTTTTTGTGAGAAGGGTTATCCCAAACATGTCATTGATAAGGCCTTTGATAGAGCAAAGAAGGTGGAAAGGAAGAACTTGTTAGTGCCAAAAAAGAGGCAGGAAAATAGGGATGGACCAATACGGATAGTGGGTACATTTGATATGGGTCATGTGGAGGTGAGGAAGATTCTCAAGAGATACTGGAACATAATATCGGCAGATCCAGATTTGAAAGAGGAGATAGGTGAAAGACCAAGTATAACCTTTAGAAGAGGGAAGAATATAAAAGATCGTTTGGTTCACAGCTCCCTCGCACAGGACCAGGGACCGGAGAATTGGTTATCCCTTAGAAGGCCCAATGGTACGTATGGATGTGGGAGGTGTTCAGCCTGCCCATTCGTGGATAAGAACCCTATTTTCAAAAGTGTATCTACAGGGGCAACATACAAATGTAGGAGCTTCTCGAATTGTGAGACAATGGGGGTGGTCTACCTCCTCAGTTGCCCGTGCCCACTGAATTATGTGGGGAAAACGAAGAGGCAGCTAAGGAGGAGGATAAGGGACCACATTTGTGACATCCAAAATGAGAGAGACACGGCGGTAGCACGTCACTTCTGTAGATTCCACGCAGGAGACACTACGGGCCTGAAGGTCCAAGTGATGGAAGTGATCAAGCCTCCAAGTAGAGGAGGGGACTGGGATAAATTTATCCTTAGGAAGGAAATGCAGTGGATCTACAGAATGGATACTATCTCACCGAAGGGAATGAATGAGCAGATGGACTTCTCTTGTTTTTTGGAATAAGATGAGAAGTGATATGAGGCTACTGGCAATCATTTGGAAATCATAAGGATGTTGTCACTGTGCATCACTTGTAAAACGTGTTGATAATTTCTGTAAGGTGAGGTGGTATACCCACTCACTTATGGGTACATACGAGTGCTTCAAATGAAAATGGTTCTGATGTTATAGCTAATATGTCAACAGCACATTAGGTAAACCTGATGTTAAGCCCTTGTTAAAAGTTTCCCCTCCCCTAGAGAAAAACAGATCCTAATGTTCTGCCACCTATTAACCATGAAATGGTCCCGATTAAAAGAGTCGATACATGCAGGGAGCAGCGCAGCTTTTGTCCAAAGGAATATGATCGGAGAGAGTGGATCGTAATAGCTCCGGGCAGATGAGATGGAGCGTAGCAAACTGATCGTGAGACTAAGAAGTAGCGCATGCGCGAGGTCAGGATGAATGAAAGCAGGTGCTGACAGGCTGAGCAGTAGAGTCTGTGTCCGGTCAGGCGCATGCGCATTAGATGATGTATCGGGATGTGGGATTCGGAAGGCACGTAACGCCAGTGTTATGGTGAGTCACGAGAGGGAGTGACAGAAGGCGGAGTATGCTGAGTCCGATCACATGATGTGGAGATGGTGGGTGCGTCAGAACAGCAATAGTGATTGGATTGTTGGATCTGTTGGAGGTGGGGGAAATGACGTAAATAGCTGGGAGAAGGCAGGGCAACTCACCGCTGGGTGGATAGCGGCGGTCCTGCCGACGGTCAGCCTACCATACCGTCTTGAACAAATGAAAGTAGTTTGTTTGACTACAATTTGGTGTGAAGAATGTTTGGAATGTTTTAGACCCCTGATGAGTCTGCAACGAAACGCGTAGGGTCTATTTAATTAGAGTGAGCCGGATACACGATCATACTTAGGCAGGGATCTGGCCATCAGTACCTCCCCTCTCTGTTGGTGTGGCATTAGGCCAGTATCCTCGGAGGGGTGGAGGAAGCTGTCTGGTGAGCCGTTATACGGATCCTGCCTGGTTTGTAAGTGTTATACTGACCACTTCTACTGATAATATTCAGGGAGATAGCTGTAGGGGTGATACAAGCGATACCCTGTAGGAGTTCCTCCCATGTATATAGTCACTCATTGAGGTGTATTGGACCAATGGTGGGCCACGCTTTTTTAGAAAGTTTTTCTTTCTGTTTTTGGGTGTTTTAATAACAAAAATAAAAGTGAAGTTTTAACATATACTTCTTAGGGGGACTGTCTATCCTCCTTCAGTGAAAAATAGATTATAAAATCAGGAGCAAGGGATAAGAAAAACTGCCTGAGAACTGGAAGACATAAGTAAGAAGAGGCATGGAGGAACCACTGTAGCTCCTTATTTTAAAGAGACAGGCCGTCGGGTTCTAGAGTTGAGGTGGTTAATTTTTCAAGACATAGATGGATACAATGCTGAACCAATTAAGAAGAAACTCCTCCAAAGAAAAGTGTATTGGCGTTTGTGGATTGTATCCATTTATGGACATTTATATGAAGAAGATAAAATTTGAAGGTTCATAAATAAACAGTAGGTTGTAAAGATTATATTGAATATGCCTAGATTATACTTAGATTATTATTCCTATTGTCCATACTATAGATTACTTTCAGGCTTTAGGATTACCTTGTAGCACTAAGGGACCTGAATTATATTGTTGCTTGGTACTTGTGTACTGTGTCCATTGTAAATGGAAAGATGGCACATCTCTCTTCAAGCATTTCTATGGAAGTTACAAACACAGCTGAGTGAGCATGCTGAGTAGAAATGAGTGAACCTCCCCAAAAAAATTTTGGTGCGGTTTGTGAGTTCAATAATTTTGGTATGATCTCAACTTCTTTTAAAAAAAACAACCTCGGACAGTGGGCATCCCCGCTGTTGCAATAAGTTATTAACAAAACATAGGTGTTAACTGCTACAATATGAGTTCTTCTTAGTTTCAACAGTTCCAGCATAAGCGTGGCTCTACATCATGACCAGGCTCCGGCTGGTGAACAATTTAGCTCAATAACAGTGCCTGAAATGAAAATATTTAGAATGAAATAGAGTTTCGGGTCTTTTGTTAATACATGCCATCTGCAGATAACAGGCCCTCACATGGGCTGTAATAAATATAATGTGCCGAAAATATATAAATTCATTGCAATTTTTAAAATTCTGCTATATATAGATACAATAAAAAATATATTTGTTGCTGTCATTGATGGATGAAATGTACAGTCTCATTTTGAATAATATAGCTGGAAGAGTTCCAGTATGTCAGGAATAAGTAAAAAAGTCAATTGTAATATATTTTGCAGA
Source organism: Leptodactylus fuscus (assembly GCF_031893055.1). Taxonomy (NCBI): domain Eukaryota; kingdom Metazoa; phylum Chordata; class Amphibia; order Anura; family Leptodactylidae; genus Leptodactylus; species Leptodactylus fuscus. The sequence continues at coordinate 140,037,585 of NC_134267.1, forward strand.
ACTTTGAAGATTGAGTGGTTATACATGCTGTATTAATTGCTTCAGAATATTAATTATAGCTAGTTAATGATTTTGTATTGCATGTCTATTCAAGTGTTACTGGCAGAGATTTACAGCTGTTTTATAGAATATTGAATACAGTTTCTGTTAGCCTTCAACATCAATACGTCTGACAGATGTTTCATCCATTGATTATGATTCATTCACCTTGAAACCTGGAAAAGATCTCAGTCACAAAAATATAGTTGGGTAAGATGTGTTAAGGAATCTGAGCATTCATCGGAGTTCACTTTCATCTACAGTACATGCTTTGAATATATTCAATTAATATTACATGTTTTACTTCACTACAGTAGACACTTTGAACATAAAGGCCATTTTTTCACAATTGACTTTTGCATTGGTTGCGAAAGTTTGTTCTGCTTATTAATAATATATTTCTGTACATACTCTACTGTCCATAGGGGCCATCTTTAAACAGCTTTAAAACTACAGACTGTACCCGACAAGGGTGTTCTGTCGTTCCTGTCCTCTTGGCCAGACAGATACAGATTTATGTAGCTAAGTTAGGCAGCTTTTCTAAAAACAACATGATTTAATGAGGCTTTACATAATAATATTCGACATATTCTTCGTGTGTATATGAGCTATCACCCTGTGGTTTGGGGGGAAGCGAATTAAAGCCTTTCAAGTTATGCTGGGTTCACACCAGCATTCAGTCTCCGTACTCAGGTTTCTGTCTTCTGCCGGCAGTAGACAGAAACCTGTCAGACCAGGTCAAGCCGTGAGCGTCGGTGAGCGTTTTATGCTCTCCATGGCGAAACCGTTTTTTTAAACCGGAACAAAGTCCTGCATGTCTGATTTTGTGTCCAGTTAAAAAAAAAAAAAACAAACAGAATCCCTAGCGGAGCAGGAATGACTTGTAAGTCTCCGTACTGCCTATGTAGGCACACACTCTCCCTAATGTGTATGATTATCCCCTGACCCTGGTCTATAGTCTCTCAGTCTGCCAAATCAGTATCCCTACGCTATGCTGAGGAGGTCCAAAAGACCGAAACAGCGCTGTTCATAGCTGGGAATCTGTTCCTTCTGGAATAGAAATACTAATTTTGCATTTAAATCCACATCATGATAGTAGGCTTATGAACTGAGTCATGCATGATGTTAAGGAGGCTGCCCTCTAGAGGGCAGCATACAGAGGCACTGTTCTCCTAATTACATCTTGGAGAATAGATTTGCATATTTTTTACCCATTCTTGCTATGGAAAGAGATTGGTGCCAAAACTAATGACAGCGATATCTCCAGCCTCTGGCCATATGACAGGAAAGTTGACTGTATTAATTGCACTTTCATTTTTCTAGTGGTATATAAAACCTCATATGCATGAGGACGTGAAAGGTCCTCTTAAACTCCTTAAGGATACAGGGTAGTTTGTGTGTTCCTTCCCCACCTTCCAAGATTCATAACTTTTTTCTCTGTCACTATAGCTAAGTGAGGGCTTATTCTTTGCATGGCAGTTGTACTTTAATTTTGGGGTAAATGTAATGTTTTGATTAGCTTTTATTCTATCATAATTTTTTGCATTTTGTTTTTACAGCATTCAAAATCACATGGTAACTTTGTCCAGCGGCTTATTACAATTACAGTGATACCGCATTCATTTTGGTTTTCTTATGTTTTACCTCTTTTACAAATAAACATCACTTTTTGAAAATGAACGATTTTCCTAGGGTCACTGTATTCTAACGCCTATAACTTTTTTACCGTTTTGTTGACAAAGATAAGTAATGGCTCTATACTTGTGATGCCAGTTGTGCTGTTTATTGGTACCAGTGCTTGGTAGGTATGGCTTTTTGATCACTTTTTATTAAAAATTTTGGGAAAGCGAGGTGATGAAAATACCTTATTTTTAGCATTGCATTATTTTTCTTTGTTTATAACGTTCACCATACAGGATAAATAATGCTATTTTTGGATAATGGGGACTTATACACACATGGGGATACTTAACATGTTCTTTGTTTATCTACATTATTTATTTTTCATCTACAGGAGGGGTTTTTTTTAAAAAAAATATTGATTGTTTATGTCCTGTTCTTTGTTAACTGTTTAAGGGTGCGTTCACACTGAGTAAACGCTAGCTTATTCTGAACGTAAAACACGTTCAGAATAAGCGGCGTCTAAAGCAGCTCCATTCATTTCTATGGGAGCGGGGATACGAGCGCTCCCCATAGAAATGAATGGGCTGCTTCTTTCACTCCGTGCAGTCCCATTGAAGTGAATGGGGAGTGCCGGCGTATACGGCAAGCTCTGCTCATGCCGGAGCGTACACGCCGGCACTCCCCATTCACTTCAATGGGACTGCACGGAGTGAAAGAAGCAGCCCATTCATTTCTATGGGGAGCGCTCGTATCCCCGCTCCCATAGAAATGAATGGAGCTGCTTTAGACGCCGCTTATTCTGAACGTGTTTTACGTTCAGAATAAGCTAGCGTTTACTCAGTGTGAATGCACCCTAATTTTGTATTTTTTTATTTTTTTTCCCGGGGCTTGGGTGGGATCTTGCACCCAGATCCATTGGTTGCCATGATTGCTATTTGATTTGGCATCCCAAGGGTTAATCCATCGGAGTCATAGTATCTTCCATTTCCAACAGTTAGTTCTGGGCCTGAGCTGTCTTATACAGCCGAGTGCCGGAGGTAATGCTACAAGCACAGCTCCTGTGCCTGAAGTATTTCAATACCATACCATACCATTACAGCATTGAGCGTTAACTAGGGGTCTCCGATGGGGGGGTTTTAACCCCTTCAGTTCCGTGATCAAACATGATCACGGAACTGAAGCGGTTCCGTGATCAAACATGATCACGGAACTGAAGCGGTTCCGTGATGGTGCCGGCGGTATCGGCACCCCCCGCGGCGAGATCGGAGGGTGCCGATATACAAAACATGCAGTCTGGGGTCTGGCCAGTGACCCCAGACTGCCTGAGCCCCCTGTTACCTGGTTGATCCTGCCCCTGTTGTCAGGAAGCCAAGCGATGCATCTACATCGCTTGGCTTCCTGACACAGACTGGAGACACGTGCAGCCTGTGTCTCCTGTGTCTCCAGCCTGTAATACTGATTCAGCAATGAAGTCATTGCTGAATCAAGTGTCCTAAGAGGGACACATAAAAAAGTGAAAGAAAAAGTGAAAAAAAGTGAAAAATAAATAAATAAAGCTTTTGAAAAAAATGAATAAAGTTATAAAGCCCCAAAAGTCTCCTTTTTTCTATAAAAAAATGAGTTATGTAAAAAAAAAACTAAAAATTAATAAAAACAATACATATTTGGTATCACCGCGTCCGTAACAATCTGTACAATAAAACTGAAATAATATTTAATGTATACGGTAAACGTCGGGGGGAAAAAACGGAAAAAACCCGCCGGAAGTAGTGATTTTTCACCATCTCACCTTAGAAAATATGCTATAAAAAGTGATCAAAAAGTCATATACACCCCACAATAGTACCAATAAAAAGCGCAGGTTGTCCCGCAAAAAATAAGCCCCCAACCAACACTGTCCACGGAAAAATAAAAATGTTACGCCTCTCAGAAGGTGGCGATGCAGAAATCACTGATTTGTGTCCCCAAATGTGTTTTTGTTCTGCAGAATTAGTATCGCATAAAAAAAATACTATAAATGAGGTATCGCCGTAACCGTACCGACCTGCAGGATAAAGGTCACATGATACTTATACTGTACGCTGCATAGCGCAAAATTTAAAAGGGAAAACTCAATGCCAGAATTGATTTTATTTTTTTAAATCCAGCAAAAAAAGAGTTAATAAAATGTACTCAATAGATTGTAAGCACCCAAAAATGGTGTCATTACAAAATACACCTCATACCGCAAACAACAAGCCCTTATATGGCCACGTCACCAGAAAAATTAAGAAAATATAGCATCCAGCAATGTGAAGACAAAATCCCGCAAAAATCGCCAAATCATTAGAATACAACTGGCTGCGGCAGGTAGGGAATATATAAGCTGTGCGAGCGAATATCAGGGGACACCCCAGATTTACAGCTTATGAGGGAACGGACACCAGAAATGACCCCCAAAGTGACCCCCAGAGTGACTCGACTAATCATAGGAGCTACTGGGACATAGTAGGGAATTTGGTGTCTGCAATGTCCTCCGCACTGCTTATATATTCCCTCTTCGCCATCCGCTGTGCAGTCACGTCCGGATACTAATACTCACTACACCCCCTGATAAATTCTTTGAGGGGTGCAGTTTTCAAAATGGGGTCACTCCTTTGGGGAATCCACTTTTCTGGTACCTTACAGGCTCTACAAACATGACATCGCGTCCAGATACCAAACATCAAAATCTGTACTCCAAAAGCCGCATCGCGCTCCTTCCCTTCTGCGCCCTGCTGTGCGCCCAAACTGCAGTTTATGCCACATGTATGACACATGTATGACACTGGTGTACCCGGGATAATGTACGTAATGTCATATGTGGTATAAACTGATATTAGGGCACAGCTGGACACAGAAGGGAAGAAGGGTTATTGGGTTTTTGGAGCGCAGATGGTTTGGTTTTTGGATGCCATGACACTTTTGCAGAGCTGACACGCCAGTAAAGTGGAATCCCCTGATATGTGACCTTATTTTGGAAACTACACCCCTGAAGGATTTATCCAGGGGTACAGAGAGCATTTTTAACCCCTAAGTGTTGCTATAACTTATTATCCATAAATGAATACGAAGCTGATTGTGAGAAGTGAAAATACCAATTTTTCTAGGAATCCGTCATTTCAATGCGTAATATGTTGTGCCCGACTTGTATCAGAAATGAACGCTCTGAAAGCTGTTGTGCCCGGGATACCCACTTAACAATTTTTGGAGTGTGTATCTCTGCTGACATAAGTTGGGCACAACATATACTGAAATGGCGAATCTCTGGAAAAATTTCATTTTTAACTTCTCATTGTCAGTTGCGATTTCATTTCTGGAAACTAAATAAATGCAACCCTCAAGGGTTAAAAGCGCTCGCTACGCCACTTGATAAATCCCATCAGTGGGCTAGTGTCCAAAATGGGGTGACATGTCTGCAGATTCCACTTTATTGGCAATTCAGGGTCTTTGCAAAAGTGATGTCCAGAAACCAAACTGTGCGCCAAAAAACAAATTAGCGCTCCTTCCCTTCTGTGCCCAAACAGCCGATTCTACCCACATATGGCATTAAGTCCGTTATCCGGGGTACACCAGTGTCATACATGTGGGCATACACCGCCATTTGGGTACACAGCAGGGCGCAGATGTGAAGGAGCGCTATGTGCTTTTGGAGTGCAGATTTAGATTGTTGGTGTTTGGACACCATGTCATATTTGCCGAGACCCTAAAATTGCCCCTACAAAATGGGGTCACTTCTTAGGGAATTCCAGTTTACTGGAACCTCCAGGGCTCTGCAAAAACATCATGGCGCCTAGAGGGTCCCTCTAAATCTGTACCCCAAAAGCTAAAAAGCGCACTGCTCCTTCTCTTCTGAGCCCTGCTGTGTTCCCAAGCAGCAGTTTACACCCACATATATAATTTTTTGACCCTCGGGATGGCCTCTTAATAGTTTGCAGAGTGCAGGTCTCTGACAACACAAAGTGGGTGCAACGTATTGGGCACCGAAATGGCAGATTTCTTTCAAAATTTCAATTTTCATTTTGTACATTAATTTTTGGGAAGCATTTTTAGGCTCAGAGTGATAATACACCTTGATACATTCTTTGATGTGTGTAGTTTTTAAAATGGGGTCACATTTGAGGGGTTTCCATTGTATTGGTACTTTAGGGGTTCAGCAAATGCGACATGGCACCTGAAAACTATTCCAGGAAAATCTGCCCTCCAAAACCCAAATAGCGCTCTTTCCATTCTGAGCCCCACCATGTCCCCATACAGCAGATTATGGCCACATATGGGGTATTGCCGTGTTCAGGAGAAATTTTGTAACAAAATGTGGGGGGCTTTTTCTCATTTAACCCCTTGTGAAAATGAAAACTTTGGGGATAAAGGGACATTTTAGTAATTTTTAACCTACACATCCCAAGGTTAGTAAAATCTGTGAAAAGGCTATAGGGTCAAAATACTCACTATACTCCTCAATTAATACCTTAAGGGGTCTAGTTTATAAAATGGGGTCATTTATGGGGGTTTTCAATTGTTTTGGTAACGTAAATCTTGTTTGAATGTGCAATGGGCCTAAAATATCTGCAAGCAAAATTTGTGTCTTGAAATTCAGTTGGCGCTCCCATCTTTTTGGGCCCTACCATGCGTCCGTACATAGGATTAAGGCCACAAAGTGTACATTTTTGAAGACGGGAGAAATGGGGCCATCTATTTTGGGGTGTTTTTCTTTATTTTCATGCCTTGTGTGCAAAAAAACTGCCTTTAAAATGACTCTTTTGTGTAAAGAATATGACAATTTTTTGTTTGACACAAATTCTTTTAAAACCTATGGGGTCAAAATACTCACTATACCCCTCAATGAATACCTCAAGGGGTCTAGTTTATAAAATGGTGTCATTTATTGGGGTTTTAAATTGTTTTGGTAACTTAAATCTTGTTTGAATGCATAATGGGCCTGAAACATTTGGAAGCAAAAATTGTGTCTTGAAATCCAGTTGGTGTTCCCTTCTTTTTGGGCCCTACCGGGTGTCCGTACATAGAATTAAGGCCACAAAGTGTACATTTTTGAACACAGGAGAAATGGAGTAATCTATTTTGGAGTGTTTTTTTCTTCATTTTCATGTGTTATGTGCAAAAAAACTGCCTATAAAATGACACTTTTGTGTAACAAAATGACATTTTTTTGTTTGACGCAAATTTTCTAAAAACATATGGCGTCAAAGTACTCACTATACCCCTCAATGAATACCTCAAAGGGTCTAGTTTATAAAATGGGGTCATTTATGGGGGTTTTCAATTGCTTTGGTAACTCAAATCTTGTTCAAATGTGCAATGGGCCTAAAATATCTGCAAGCCAAATTTGTGCTTTGAAATCCATTTGGCCTTCCCTACCTCTTGGGCTCTACTGTACGTGCGTATATAGGACTAAGGCCACAAAGTGTACATTTTTTAACATGGGAGAAGTGGGGTGATATATTTTGGGGTGTGTTTCTTCTTTTTGACGTGTTGTGTGCAAAAAAACTGGTTTTAAAATGACACATATTTGAAGAAAATGAAAATGTAATTTTTTTCATCATTTGTAATAATTCTTGCAAAACAATATTTGTTTGATCAAAATGCTCACTGTACCCCTCAAAGAATACCTGAAGGGGTCTAGTTTTACAAATTGGGTCATTTAATGGGAGGTTCTGTCATTATGTCACCTATTCTTGTCTGCAAACATAGCTTGGTACAGGAAAAAATCACAAACTCAAAATTTCCAAAATTTGCTTTTAAATTTGATAAACTTCTAAATTGTCTAAATTACTCAAATATGCTAAAATTATTTCAAATATGCTTGAAACACAAAAGGAACATTTGGAAATATATAACTAGTAACTTTTTTGCCCTGTATTATTGTGCATATGTGAGATATCGCAGCTGAAAATGGAAAACATTGTAAAAATTTCAAAATTTTCACCATTTGCGAGTTTTTAAATAAATTTACACAAGTTATATCAGTCTAATTTTACCTTCTCAGTAAAGTACAACATGTCACGAAAAAACAATATCAGAATCGCTTGGATGCGCTATACTGTTACAGAATTATTCACTGATAAAGTCACACAGGGCAAATTTCCAAAATTTGGCTTGGTCATTAAGGTCTAAAATAGGCTGGTCACTAAGGGGTTAAAAAAAATAAATAAATTGTTTGCTGACAACCATAAGATGGCAACAGGGCCAGGTAGTAAGTACCAATTACTTATAGTGCAGATACGGTATAGTGCAATGTAGCTATAGGGGGTGCAAAGGTAGCAGTCCCTACCGGGCCCTGGAAGTTGAAGTTGTCTCAAAGTTCAATATAAAATATGCCACTGTTCTAAATGGCACAAGGTAGGTAGGGGTCACATAATACATTTTGAATTGGGGTCCAGGAGCTTCCAGTTATGCCTCTACAAGCCCAATTTATTTCCAGAACAGTTGGAGCCGTAGCAAAGTGATCCAGGTCCTTTGAAGACTCCTGTTAAGTAAAAGCACAGATGGAGAATCACAGTAAGCTGAAGACATTACCTTTTCCCTTGAAAATTAAACATACAGTAGCAGTATAGAGATAAATAGAAGAACAAAGAGGAGAAGTGAACAAATATTTTCAACCAGGCGGTATGACGCATATTTATTTGCAACAGAGAGGTTCCTAATGGTATCTCTAGTGTAAGGCATGCTGTGTTTACCCAGTTGAGTGGAAAATCAAATCTATGCACAATACCTCTATAATTATAATAATACATCTGTCAGCGCACCATGAAGTGACTGACTTATGACACTTTGATTTCAGTTGGAATCTAAATCTTATTATCAGCCGCGGCACCAATGTTTATACAGTGAACAGCATAAATATAATAGGTCTCCATTTGCCATACCGAAAATAACCAGACGTCCAAATTGAAGTTATTGTCACATTAAAAGGTCATCTCTTATTCACTCCTCTAACAGACTGCGGAATGTCATGTTTCACACCAGGATCCAATGCTCAACACAGTATCTGCTATAATTAGGAATACACACTTCACTTGTAAGAAGTAGCATGTGTTAGATGACAGCATGAACAGTTTTTGGCAAACAATTTCTTTCACAAATAATATCATTACAGATGAATCATCATTGAAATGAATGCTCACAGCTGCACAAAAAGATGCCGCTGAATGAAGACTGATTACATTAGATCACATTGCTGCCTCTCAACAACTGTCTGGTTGACTTTACAAATGTCATATGTGTGGTATCTCAGTAACCAGACTAAAGCATTTTAATGAAGACAATAAGCAATTTATCATAGTGTCAGGGTCACAGGAGCTAAAAATCACTTGCCTCCACTAGTTTTTTTCAGTCAGCAAGACAGATAAATTTATCATACTCCATTTTTACAATGACACATGCAAATGAGGGAGAAAACCGTATTCACGTCCAGCAAGGGTTAGCCAAAATAGTTCTGTGACGCCAACTTTAATTCTATTAGCTTACTGTCTGCTGTAGAGTTATAGGACGTGTGAATAAAATAGTTTATACACATATATACTGTGTCTAATATGAATGCCATCAATGCCGGCCTTAGATTGAATATTGCCTTGTTCGGTTCCTCATGGTGTAACTTATAGTGCCCACATAATATAGTCATACAATGCCAAAATAGCATTACCCAGTCAATAAACTAGTAATTGATGTACTGTCTTTACTTCTTATCTGTGTGATTTTGGCCTGTACTCCAAACAGAAGCAGACTGAGAAATTCAAGGGGCTCTATCATTGGAAAAAGTAATTTTTAGCTAAGCATATATGTCCATAGCCTTTAGAAAGGCTATTCCACACATACATTTTGTATGTAAATTGCCTCAGTAGATTTTGAATAAGTCTGTTTTTAATCATATGCTAATTAGCTTCTCTGTGCACCCCGGAAGTCTTCTGTATATACAGCACAGGCTGCTACTTACCCCTCCTCCCTGCTCTCATACATAGCGCACAGCATAGAGAGGAGCGCTGGCTGACAATTTCCTGTGCATGCTGGAGCCTAATTAGCATATGAATAAAAACTGACTTATTCAAACACTACTGAGGTGATTTACGTATAAAAGGTAGGTGTGGAATAGCCTTTCTAAAGGCTATGCAAGCATGTGATTAGTTAAAAATGAGTTTGCCAATGATAGAGCCCCTTTAAATGAGTCATTCCTCTCAGAATTAGGCTGTGTGATAATTCCTGATAACCGAGCTGTGTTGTGATGGAGAATAGTCACTCTATAATGCATATCACTGGAAAAAGCCATGGTTCCATGCAGAATGTAGGCAGGCTTAAAAAATATGTGCTTGGAATAGAAAGGTGCGCCTTCGCTCTTTGAAGGAAGTGGATTTTAGCACTTAAAATGTGCACAAATAAGTATAAGGGTTCCAGTCACATGACAATGTGGGGTGCACAGTGCTGGGTAACAGCCTGTTAGTGATGCCCATACTTTTAGATCAGACAAGCTGTCCAGCACTTAAATACATAGGTTTAACCCACTAGTATATGTAACATCTAAAAACATAATATGGCCTGGCTGTATCCTACAACAAATAAGTTAGTAAACAAGAGGTATTAGTTAATATTTTGGACCAAATATGCAAGCTCATAACCCGTGACTAAGATCCTCATCTCTTGTCAACTCTTATACAAGAACCAAAAGGAAGCTCACAGAATAAAGAAATCATATAACTGACATTACCTGATATCAAATGAAGGAACAGTTCTGTGCAGGATACAGTCAGATCACAACTGGTTTTGATATTTACTAACATGAACCTCATTTGCATTGTAAAAAAAACATTGTTTCAAACCTGTTATTAGATATAAAACATAACTTTTGTTTTCTTCCAAAGTAAGAAAAAGGAAAAGTGATTCTAAAAGCACAGGCTTCCAGCAGGCTGAGGATTGTGTAGCCGTTGTATGGCTATCCGCTATACTCCTGACAAGGGAGGCCGGTACAGCACTACAAGAACTTCCTGATTTTCTCATTTCACCATCATTCATTTCAGTAGCCTGCTGATAAGTAATCACACACATACACACCCTGTGGCGGTGGAAGAGAAGTTACTCATACTTGAGAATCACACATGGTTCATTGTTTGGCTCTATACCCCTGAAGACACTAGTGATGAGGCTAAGCATGTCCGGGGAGCATTAATGTTTGCTACTTTTTAGACGTGCAATCTGAGTGTTTTTTGTTTTTACTCCATATACAAGCAGATTAGTTTACAATGCAGTCTATGGGGAAAGGAGAGACACCGAGAAATGAGACTGTCTACATTTTTAAATAAGTCATTCCTGTTAGGATAAGGCTGGATAATAATTGCTGATAACCCAGATGTGTGTAATGGAAAGTAATCACTCTATAATGCAGATGTCTCTCTGTTTCCCTCTCCATAGTCTTCATTATACAGATTTGATCAGTGGCAGTAGAAACAAAATAAGTAAAGAAGCAAGCAATTTATTTAATAAGTTATGTTACAATGTTTGTTTCCTTCACCTGCACTATGGATTTTGAAAAACTGTAGTTATACTTTCAGTTCAAAAACTCTGCGACCAGATAGCTCTTAAAGATCTGTAATAAAATACTGGAACGTTTATAGACACAGTATTTTGGTATTTACCACATTAATATGATAATTTTCCTATGTATACCATGCCAAATATGTACTTATACTTTATCAAACATCTGAGAATTTCAAGTTTGATAATACATCAAAGTAAGTGGTGGGTGTTAAGATGTTATGTTGTTCACAATTTAGATAGCTGTTGTCAGTCTATTCTGTCAACCCTATCGACATGTATGCTTGACATGTGTTCTGAATGGGAACAGGATTGGACATGCTGAATTCCAACCGACTCATCCATTTTACCCCCACCATCTTTATCAGGGAAAATTAGAATACCCCCATGCACATTATATGCTCTGCCAGCCCCCCAAAGGCAATGGGTTCGGCTAGCATTAATCTAATGAGTTGGCTAGATTTATATTGCACAGTTGTTTTTTCACTATGAACCCAGTTCGGGAGTAATCTCAATGATCACTTAAAGAAGAACTCCAGGCTAAATACTTTTTTCCATCTCTGCAGCCCTCAATTGACTGTCTATCACTATCCAGGCTTTTCTCATGTGTACAATGCATCCATACAATGCAGCGTCTCCTCTCTGACCTGGAACCATCTTGACTTTTATATTTCTCTTTGTCTTTGTTGTGCGTCAATACCATCCCATGATGTCTCAGTACTACATTATATGGCTTCTAGAGGATTGAACTATCACTGCTGCTCGGGGGCAGTGAAATTGTCACTTTCTTTACATATTCACCCAAATAAGTGAATAGACAAAAATCTATAGTTATGGAGGGTGCTCTGTGATCTCTTCATTAAAGGTATGGGCCCAAAGATGTCTTATATCAGTTGTAGCTAGTGATAGCAAATTTTGTCCAAACAACCCTTCCCTCATAGCCTATGTTGTTTGAATCCTACAAAAAGGTCTGTTGCTTGAGATGGTGACCCCCTTGAGTGAACAGATAGCCATGTTATTATCAGGGGGTCACCCTGAGATCACAGGACTCAAATATGGAGAAGACAACCCTGAATTTTTAGATAGAAAAGAATGGCTAAATAAGGTAATACTAGCTGAGTTCTATATATTGGGGAATAGGCACATGATGGATAAATAAACAAATTCCGGAGTGCTCCTTTAAATCCAAGTTAGCGCATGTCTAGCCGGTTCTGTTATGACATTAGATGAGCCGCAGTACTGACAGTATTAGAGTCAGGAACATTATGGCAGGTGTAATGATTAGATGCTGATTACAAACATGTTTAGGCAGCCACAGCCTGAAGTTGTATTTTCCCCCATAGCTATTTTAGGATGCAGTATAAGTAAGTTGTCAATGGCTGTCATGATACAAGTAAATATTTTGAAATAAATGGCAAAGATCTTGCTTTACTCATCTAAAACATCCCCATTAGCAGGAGCCAAAATATAACATCAACAGCAAGCAAGTTCTCCGATATAATTGAAAATCTTAAAATGAGGGATGCAAATCATTAAAACTTAATTATCTAAAGAATATGGAGACTAGATGAAGAAGTCAAGTATATGAAAGAAGACTTTCACTCCAAATAAAATACCAATAGTCAAAAATGAAATGTCAACAAAATTACCCCAAAATGATGGATGAGGGAGGAGAAATGGCTGCAAAAGTATGAAATTGCTTCTTCTGCTGAAATGTATGCTTGTCACCGAAAAATCTCAAACTCTCCAATCTTGTTGTTTTAATAGGAAAGTACTGTATGCAAAATCTGTTCATTGATTGCAATTTAGTGGTAATCTTCAGCCGCTAATCTGAGGATGCAGTAATTAGCAAGATAGATGTCCTCATAATGACTGCATTGCTGCTGACTTTCATCGCTGTGTCAACTAGAATACATAAAGCACAATTTCCAACCGTTATAACACTAAACAGATGGTATGATTTATTCTCTTGTCGGTGACTCTTTAATACCGTGTTAGAAAATATTCAGCATTTTCTCTTTAGATCTACAGATGTAGCCAAGTTTAATACAACTTTTAGAGTTTTAAGGAAACTACTGCAAATACCATTAACTCAACTTTTTTTCTATTGTTTTCAACAGCTTTTATTGTGAGTTAACATTGTGCATTAAGTTACCAGATTTAAAGGGGTTGGCCACTTTCAGACCAATATTGACAAACAAATGTACAATAGAAAGATATACAATTTTCCAATACACTTTCTGTATCAATTCCTCACAGTTTTCTAGATCTCTACTTGCTGTCATTCATTCTGTTACTTCTAGTGGATAAAACTCTGACCATGGTCATGTGATTTATGGTTCATGGTCATGTGATTTACGGTCCATGGTCATGTGATGAGCACACAGGTGCACAGCTGATTACCAGGCAGATGTCTGATTATTGTGCTGTGACTATAACGAGCGGCACCTGTGCACTCATCACATGACCATGGACCGTAAATCACATGACCATGGTCAGAGTTTTATCCTCTAGAAGTAACAGAATGAATGACAGCAAGAAGAGATCTAGAAAACTGGGAGGAATTGATACAGAAAGTATATTGGAAAATTGTATATCTCTTTATTTAAAATTTGGTTGTCAATATTGTTCTGAAAGTGGCCAATCCCTTTAGGTTAAAGGGATCTTTTGGGACTTTTAAATTCAAGACCTATCCTTAGGAACCCAATGGATCAACTGTTTGAAGTGAGCAGTAACAGTAACAGTCCTCCACTGCTGATTGGTTCATCGTAACATAGATCTGACTGTTACAGAAAACTTCATGTGTTGACATGACAACCTTAAAGCAACAGCAGCAAGCAGTGCTGCACATTGAGATTCCTAATGGAAAGTCTACAAACTCTGCCAATCATATTTAGCAACTACCACCTCATTACTGTTATGAGACCTGGTCTTTGCGGTCTCAGCCTGTTACTGTAGATTCAGGTGTGGAGTGTCTGAATGTCTTTCGGTGCATGACTCATCTGATGCTCTGCAGGGGAATGTTCACACTGGGCATACTGTTTCTGCAGTAGCACTCATGCATGGTTCACGTGATGAGTTGCTTTGTGGTTCAGTGCCTTAGTGTGTCTTTGCCTCTGAAGGGGATAAGTCCTCTGCAGTGCTGAGAGCTAATTGCAGACTGTGGGCAGTTCTTGTGCTGCTTCCACTCCCCTCTCTGGTTACTTCTGCTCTATACTATTTCAACTCCGCTGTACACGCTGTCAGTTGCCGGTCTTAATCTTCAGTTTCCTGCGTCCCAGACATTGTCTGCCTACCTGAAGCTGCTATCTCATCTGTGTCTGAGTCCTGGCCCATTCAGCTTCCTTTGCTGCCTATTGATACTACGAAGATATTTGCTAAGTATTGAGCTGACTTATCCAAGCATAGTTGTTCCGGGTGCGGTGAACCCTAACCTTTTACTGCTTGGATGTTTGGAGTTTTGTAGGGTTTTTGGTGTGTAATACTAAGTTCTGCTTTTCTTATCCCTTTGCATAGTGTCAGTATTTCTTTGTTTCACATTTATTTTCTCCTCTATACTTTGTGTTCCCTCACATTCACCATTAGTCCAGTCGGACACCTGTGGGGGAGATTTTTCTGTATCTTGCCTCTCCTTCATAAATGTGAAACTAGTCAGGGTTTTCTGTTTCACTATAAGTGAATTATTTCTCCGGCTGTGTTCGCACCCACTCAGGTTAGTTAGTCAGGCCCACGGCTTCTTCTATTGTGCAAGGCAGGGATTAGGAGTATCACACACTAGATATTCCAAACTGCTCATACTCTTACTTTTGTTTTTATTTTTTGCTTTTCCTTAAACTTATCTAAGAAGTTATCAGTCAGGGGCCAGTCCATGGTCAGAGATCCCCAGACCATAACAATTACAGAGCACATTGCAGTGATAAACACCATATCTTTGTTGTCCATGTCACTTTTGTAAATTTCCGTTTAAGATTCCGGATGTACCACTAATGCTAACGGCAACCATAGGATAGATAGACAGTGACTGCATGAAATGTATAATATCCAACTGTTAAACAATGCAAGGTGATTCTTTCTTACACGGCAGATTATTAATTGGTCTTTTGCGTTTGAAATTCAGAGGATTTCAATAATATCCTCCAGAGTTTCATTCATGTCTTAAAGAATGAGTTCGAGAAAGGGAGAATCTGAAAGAAGCTGAAAACCGCTATTATGCTAAAAATGAAACATTACATGTCAAGGGAATGAATATAGCTAATACCTGCAAAATTTCATACCACCACATTTTCTGAATTATTGTTACATCTTCTTATTCACTTCAATTAATTTGCTTTTCTTGGCATTTGAACTCTTTAAAAGATTTGTAAGTAAAACATATTTTTTAGGCTTCAAAAGTGGAATCCCACTTAAATAGGAGAGAAATTGTCCAAAAACATTATAAAATGTATATATTACAATTTCCTGTTACAGAACACAGCAGGTAATAATAAAGGCATGTTCCATCTAAATTCATAAACTGAGTTTTGACCAAAATAATGGAACTCCTTAACCCCAGCTGTGTTTAGGGTATCCATACTAGCATTTTCTTGCAGGATAGATTTCATTACAAAGTAATACATGGCGAGCATCATTTGGTGTATGCTAAAATCTCTCCTTCATGCAATCCTACTTATTCTCTTCCATTTTACCCACAGATATAATTAACGTCTAGCAAGGTTCTATACAGGAAGAATCATTGAGGTACAGGTATAATTGAAACTTCTATAATAAAAATGATGAGGAAGAGTATGAAGATTGAACTTCATAACATTGCCAGCAGAGGATGCCTCTCATATATGACGAGGTGCACACCACAATGTAAAAGAGTGATTATGTCATGTCAGAAGATAAAGGACACTATCAAACTAAGAGCATTATCAAAATTTTGAAAAACTCGCTAGGATGGGGATAGGTCTTAAAATTATGTATAATATTTAACTTTTAATAAATATATGAATAAAATTTTTAAAAATATTATGTGATGGATGTGTGTCACACGGGTGCAAGTAACTAATCTAGGGAGAAGGGAGAGGTAATCTAATGAGGATTAAAGGGGTTCTCCACTTTCAGACCAATATTGAGAAACAAATATTATTGTTGGTATAATATAAAGTTCTACAATTTTCCAATATACTTTCTGTATCAATTCCTCACAGTTTTCTAGATCTCTGCTTAATTTCATTCATTTTGCTTACCTCTAGTGGATGAAATTCTAACCATGGCCATGTGATATACAGTCCACTGTCATGTGATGACACAAACTACACAGAAGTACTTTTTTATGTAAGATTGCAAAGTGTACTTGAAGGTGATCTCATCAATGTGAAACAACAGAACCAGCAGATTGAGATAGATGGAAAGATTGAGAATACTACCAAGACATCTTTCCTCACCCTGGTCCTGACTAAGCCACTTCCTTGTGTGAAGTGGGTAAAGGTCAAAGAACACAGCCAGCTTTAGTAAGGTTGTATTTAGAGATGAGCGAACACTAAAATGTCCGAGGTTCGAAATCCGATTCAAACAGCCGCACACTGTTCGGCTGTTCGAACGGATTTCAAACCCCATTATAGTCTATGGGGGGAAATGCTCGTTTCAGGAGTAGGCAACATTCGATAAAATTATACTTACCAAGTCCTTGAGTGACGGTCGGGCTGGATTCCCCTTGAAGTCTTCTCCAGGCGCAATGCCCCCGCGGTGTCTTCTGGCTGGAATTCACTCTGCCTAGGCATCTGGGCCTAGGCAGAGCCAACTGTGCATGCGCAGTCGGCTCTGCCCGGCCCGACGTCTGAGCAGAGCCGACTGCGCATGCGAGGGCATGCCCGCGCATGCGCAGTCGGCTCTGCCTAGGCCGGATGCCTAGGCAGAGTGAATTCCAGCCGGAAGACGCCACGGGGACGCTGCATGGAGAAGACATCTAAAGGTAAGAGAAGAACCAGCGTTGATTGGCAGAATGTATAGCATTCTGCCAATCAACACTGGTTCTGCATTGAACCTTAAACTTCGAACAGCTAGTAGTGTTCAATTGAGTACGAGTATTTTGAATACCGTAGTATTCGATCGAACACCTACTCGATCGAACACTACTTGCTCATCTCTAGTTGTATTAGCAAGCACACACTACACTTTCTAAGTGCAGGGAATCTTTACCAGTGTACTCTCAGCCATGCTCCTTCCCTGACCTACCAGTTCATATCAGATGTGTGATATGAAGGTGTTCAGGTGCACTACTGTTACAGGGGCCATTGTGGATTTACCTCTCTCCACTGCTAATGTCGGCCCAGTCTTTGCTGTATTGTATATAAATATGCAAGGATTTTTCTAATATTCTTTGTAAATTTTTGTTATAGCCTCCAGAGGTGTTTTTTAGATGTGATGAATGGATAAACGGAATTAGATCTTAACAATTTTTTTTTTATTTTAGCTCCATTATTTGTTAATCAATAGTAATAAATAACATAGGTTTCAAGAAAAATCTTTCATAATAGGAATTTTGTTGGAAGAAAAAAAAATAAGGTTAAGTGATACTATGTGACAGACAGATGCATATACACATATACAGTATATTCGCTTCTTTATTTTTGTCAAATTAGAACGCACTTGACTGCCACTTACAAGAAGGCTTTGAAAAATAATGAGCTCTAAAAGGAGAGAAAATTATTTGTAGTTGTCATTACTGACAAAAGCTGATTGTTGTGCGAGCTTTAATGATATCTGGTTTGTCACCTACTGCTCCTGTTTACTGAGGTTTGGTAGGTAATTCCCAAATGATGTAAAACTTTGGAATAAAAATACATAATTTAAACATATTAGAATCTCAGCAGATCAGCACACATGTGTCTCAAAAGATAAGTCACATAAAGGAGTTTATTTTGTTATTATTGTAAACATTTCAAATGTATCCGCGCAAAAAGCAGCACAGACCAAGAGTGACATCTAATGGCCCTAGAAATCTAATTATTGCCTTAGTATTTTCGGAAATATTACATTTAATAAAATATCATATGTATTCTGCTCAAAGTCAATAAGATAGACATAGTTTTGTCTTTAGAATTTTAGAACAAAACCATAATAAAGCTGTTGCTTTTACTATCCGAAGATAGCGCATCTAGAAGGAGCTACAACGTGGTGCCCAACTAGGACTCAAAAGTTCTGCTGCCTGTGGCACAGCCATGACCCTCATGGACACAAAACCTACTGTATATACTCGAGTATAAGCCAACCAGAATATAAGCCGAGGCCCCTAATTTTACCACAAAAACCTGGGAAAACTTATTGACTCAAGTGTAAACCGAGGGGGTGAAATGCAGCAGCTACTGGAAAATTTCAAAAATTAAAATGGTTGGAGTTTTTGGGTGCAGTAGTTGCTGGGTGCTGGGAAAGGGGAGGGGATGTTTTGGTTGTCTGTCTGCCCCTTCCCTGAGCTTGAGGACTGTTTTTTTTTTTTCCCCCACTTGGAATTCAGCCTGGCTGAATATAGGGTATCTGCAGAGCTCCTATTAACCCCTTCCCAACGGAAAAGGAGCACTGCAGATACCCTATATTAAGTAGACCGGGCACTTTCAGACACAGGAATACCTAATGTGTATGTGTGTAACAGTAATTTTCTACTTTTATATGTATGCTAGGAAAAGGAGTGATTTAGAATTTTTATTTACTTTATTTTTTTATTATATTTTTTTAAAGCTTTTTTTTTAAAACTATTTTATGGGAGATTCTATACATTACTATTGTGGCTGGTCATAGACACCCCCCCCCCCCCCCAATTTTTTTTTTTTTTTTTTTTTTTTTCGCTTGAGTATAAGCCGAGGGGGCTTTTTCAGCACAAAAACTGTGCTGAAAAATTCAGCTTATATTTGGCTTATATTCAAGAATATCAGAAAATACAGTGTAAGACCTTGTCTTCTAAATCTAACATTAGGGTTGAGCCAATCTTGAGATTTCAGGATCGTTTTTAAAATCTGATTTCTGATCATTTTCTATTCGATTCCGATCCTGATCCCAATTCCGATCCCAATGCAAGTCAATGGGATTTTTTTACTAATCGGAGATCGGATTTTAAAAACAGTCCTATTCACTATACAGCATGGAATCTAACAATTGAATGTTTTAATTGTTAGAATCCACGCTGTGTAGTGATATTTTTTAATCACTAAGTAGCCAGAGGATTTTTTTTTTTTAATCCTCTGGCTACTTAGTCCCCCCTGGTGTCCACTTACCTGCAGAGATGGCTGGTCCGGTGCCCAGTGTTCTCATTCTTCTTGGCCTCGCTGCCCCTGCCTCCCAGGTTAGGAGAGTGTGGGCGGGTTAGGAGAGTGTAGGTGGGTACTGGGAGGGGAGACGTCATGTGTCCCTACCCTGTATCCGCCCACACTCTCCTAAGCCACAAGCCCCGCCTTCTTCCTAGGTCTTTAACACTAACCTGGGAGGTGGAGGCAGCGAGGCGAAGAAGACTGAAAACACCAGGCACCGGACCAGCCATCTCTGCAGGTAAGTAGCTACTAGAGATGTTAGCTAGTCTCCCATGGAAAGCAATAGGTTAAAAAGCCTCCCATTGATTTCAATGGGGAGCGCACGTATGCTGACACCCATAGAAATCAATGGGATCTGTTTTAACGCCGCTCATTCTGAATGAGATTACGTTCAGAATGAGTGGAGCGTATACTCAGTGTGAAGGCTAACATTGTTAGCTTTTCCCACAATGCTTGGCCAGTAGCAAAGCATTGTGGTAAATAATCACCGATCTTGATCCCACCTAAAAAAGATTGTGTTTGGAATTCCGATCGGGAACATGAAATTTTCTCGATTGCCGATCGGAGTTCGATCTTTTCCAAACACGATCGCTCAACCCTAGTTGGCATCCTTTTCATCAAATTCATCATTAAATTATTCCAATATTTCATCAAACTCTGATATTCGGATGAGATTAAATATAGGAAATAAAGGTAAGAAATTACAGGCTAAAGCACCCTCAAAACGTCGACCAGACACCGGGGATATCAACAACAACAATTGCAGGTAATCAACCTATCCCATTATGAAATAACCTCTTTTGAAACTGCAGTCTTGGAGAAGGGCTTGACATTCTCTCTAAGAATGAAATTTGATAAATTTACTGTAGTGAAAGATTTGCACATGTACAGTAGATCGCTAATATTTAAGAAACTTTTTCACAAAGATAGCCCTATGTTGAGCAATCATGGGAACGAAGTAATTACTAGTGACGAACAGGCATCCATTAACATATTAGAAGAACTACAGAGGGAAAGCAATACACAATCTGATACTTCTTTAATGCCTGTCATTGATGCTGACACTACAGTTAAACCCTTCACTCTTATCCCTGAAACCATCAAACGATCTTCTAAAAATTTCCCCCCAGCTTTCCATCTGCCCATCAGTAGATCTTTTCGTACAATTAGTATCAAAGGAATTTGAAAAAATCCCAAACACCATTATTAATGATAATCTTACAGCCCATGAAATGTCCACAATTGCTGACATTTATGAATCTGCGAAATATGGTTGTGTGAATGGTACTTTATGGAGCTTTCAATAATACAAACAACTTTGTACTGCAGTTGGCACAATTTTGAACAATTAATGTTCACTATTTGCATCGCACAGATCTGTTTTACAATGACCGTGCAATGTTATTACAGCCTGTACTAATATCACGTCTCTTATAAACAAGATACACTGTGATATATACAGTCCCCCACACAGTACAGTCTGCTCTACAGTTGCCCCTACAAAGTACAATCTTTTATATAGTGGCCCTGACACAGTATAATCTGTTGCAAAATGGCTCCCACACAGTACAATTTACTCCACAATGGTCTCCACACAGCACAATCTGTTCCACAGATGGGTGCCCACAGAGTGTGTGCCATAGGTTTGCACCACAGGTCTATGGGGTCCATGGGTTTCTATGGGTAACTGCTTTTTAAGAAAATTAGGTTTCTTTTTTTTGGGTCTCCAACTGGTCCCAAACAACGGAAACCCAAGTGCAGGTGTGAGCCTTGCGTTACTGTGAAAATGCCCCAGAATTCTACACTAAAAATCTGCTGTGCACATTTCACATTTTTAAAATCACAGAATGAATAGACATGTTAATAATATGCAAATGATAAAAAACTGTAAATAAAATATTCAAAACATCTTGATTTATTCTGTATCAAGCAGTGCTTATATTGGGGCAGATTGCACTGACACTCAGTTTCGGCATAATTACAAAATGTCTTAAAGCTTTGCAGTATAAAGAAATATGCACTATGAAGCCACTGGTGGCTGAAATTTACACAGGTCTGGGACCAAAGGATAAGTCCCCATGTTGCGGAAACACTACTTTTTTATTACAGATTTTGCTGCATTTTTTATTTTATTTATTTATTTATTTATTTATTTATTTATTTTTTTAAGCTAAAGCCAAGAATGGCTACAAAAGGAATGACAAATATATAGGAAGTGCTTACACTTCTACTTTCTAGTCAATCCACTCCTGGCTTAAGATTCCTTCCATCCACTTTCACTTTTTTCAGATGGAAGAAAAAGCTAAATTTGTTGTTTTTGTTTCTGCCATCTAAAAAGAGAAAGTGGACAGTAGGAATTTTCCTTATTTTAATACTGCAGTTAGTAATGACTGAAACAAATGGAAAGTCTTCTGATAGTATCAGCCATTTTGTCAGTTTTAATGGAAGATTATGAAGATAATCTGTTTTCCCTTAGCCCAAAGAGCAGCACAAGATGGGGTATTCCTGCCCCTATGTGATGTTAGGACAGGTGGAACTTTTATCTAATTAGCTAACAGAACTTTCCCCTATAAGAGGCCGAGAGACCTCCTCCCCCTGTACTAGTCCAAGAGTATAACAATATACATTAACACCGTAATACAATAATAAATGGGAGGGAGCCTTGTGCTGCTCCTTGGGCTAAGGGAAAATAGATTATCTTCATAATCTTCCATTCCCCCTATGCCCAACAGCAGCACAAGATGGGGATTTAGCAAGTATAACCCCTACTAGGGTGGGAGGTGTTGGCAGGCCGATGCCAAGACAGAATGCCCGAAGGCTACAGAGTCCGCGGAGCACCAGTCCAACCTACAGTGTCTGGCAAAGGTCAGCTGTGAACTCCAGGAGGCAGCGGCACATATCAGCTCCTTTAAGCCTTCAATTTTTGGACTCCATGCTGTGTAGTGAAAAGGATCGTTATTAAAATCCGAAATTCTATCATTAAAAAATCCCATTGATTTGCATATGTGCGAGCTGACTTTTTCCCATAGGAATGCATTGACCAGCGTTGATTGTTCGAATGCCATACAGAGTACAGCATTCGGCCAATCAACGCTGGTTCTGCCAGAGGCTCATATATGAGGAGACGGAGTCTAAGATTGGACCAGAATGGAGACTGCTGTGGACCAATCTTAGACTCCGCCTCCTCCGGCAGAACCAGCATTGATTGGCCGAATGCTGTACTCTGTATGGCATTCGGCAATCAACGCTGGCCAATGCATTCCTATGCTGAGATTTAGCAGTGCTGACCGTGTGTTCAGCACTGCTACACCGGAGATGAAGCAGAGCTGAGTGTGCGCTGAACCCTGCTTCACACTCAGCATTGCTGCATCAGAGATGCACTGAACCCTGCTGCACACTCAGCTCTGCTGCATCAGAGATGTAGCAGAGCTGAGTGTGCGCTGAACCCTTCTGCACACTCAGCTTTTCTGCATCTCAACAGAGCTGAGTGTGCAGCAGGGTTCAGCACACACTCAGCTCTGCTTCATCTCTGGTGTAGCAGTGCTGAGCGCACAGCCAGCACTGCTACATCTCGGCATAGGAATGCATTGACCAGCGTTGATTGGCCGAATGCCATACAGAGTACAGCATTCAACCAATCAATGCTGTTTCTGCCGGAGGAGGCAGAGTCTAAGATCGGTCCACAGCAGTCTCCATTCTAGTCCGATCTTAGACTCCGCCTCCTCACAGATGAGCCTCCGGCAGAATCAGCGTTGTTTGGCCGAATGCTGTACTCTGTATGGCATTTGGCCAATCAACGCTGGTCAATGCATTCCTATGGGAAAAAGTCAGCTTGCGCATATCACAAACTGATAGGGATCCCGACCAGATAGAGCCCCAAAGAGCTGTGAAAGTAATATTCCCACCTAAATAAAGGTAATTCCTAGCTAACCCTGCCTGTACATCTATCCCTGTCTCACAGTCACATAGTTCACAGTCTCATATAACCCAAATATTAAATCCACTATTCGTATAAATTGGAGGTCACCTGAATTAGCCAGCCAATTACCATTTACGATTTTTTTTCAGTGCCTCCGTTGTCGTAGTTCCTGTTCCACCTCCCCTGCGCAGTTATTGGTGCAAAAAAAGCCCCAGGGAAGGTGGGAGGGGAATCAAATTTTTAGTGAGTTTGCCACCTGGTGTTCGACTCGAATCGAACATGTCGAACAGCCTGATATCCGATCGAACATGTATTCGATCGAACGCTGTTCGCTCATCTATAGCCAAAATCCTTAATGCATGCACCAAAATTCTATCCACATGCACCATAGTTGGTCTAACCTGTTCTACCTTATCATACCAAGTTCATGGATATCAGCTCCATAAATGTGTTTATAAAAATAGATAAAAGCAAACCATGCCCATAGTCTAGTCTGAAAACAGAAAATTTCTTTGGCACATCTAAATAATAAATGTGACTAAAAAGACGTGCTAAAATATGGTGCGAACAATACCTTGAAAGTGGTGCGGTTAAAATAGTAAATGTGGGCCAATCTCTGCAGCTCCGCACGCTGCAGTATGATTCATCAGTGATATCCGAAGCTCTGACATCTTTCATACCTGATAGATGGCAGGATTTACACAATGTTTTGGAACAGTTTCAGACATTGATATAGCCAGGTGCAAGGGGAAAGAGACATCTAGAAGCAGGAGACATAAAGATTTCATTTATGAGACAAACGATAGGTAAACTTTACTAGGGGATACATGCTATAAAGCTAAACAAACAGTGAAGAGATGAGACAGGAGGAAGGTAGAGCACTACCAGGATGAATGCGAATAGAAGATAGAAAAGGCAGAGTCTGCAGAAGAAACTAATGAAATATACATATCAGTGTCTAATAGTTATCGATGATCAGTTTTAAAGGCATTGATTTTGTGGGACTGTTTGAACATTGTAAAGATCTGTTAGGGGAAGGAAGAAGACTCTGGAGGATGAGAGAACTCCTGTAACTGTTCATATAGACAGACGTAATGAGGAAGGATGATAGCAAGAGATTAGACGGTAAGCAGAGTGAGAGGTCGGGGTGGTATTTGTAGATTAGAGGTCAGAGATAGGTGAGGAACAGTTGTGAATTGGTATAAAGCTAAAATGCAGTACTTAACTTTCAGTTACAGCAAACCTGTAAAGCGTCTGTCAAGGAAGGGCAGCAGAAGAAGAATGGTGGGAGGGGTAAGACATTTTAGAAGCTAAATTTGTGATTGAGTGGACAGACTAGAGTCTTCTCAGCGAACGACTGGACTGCAGGATATTATAGTAGTCAGGATGACAAATTACTGTGAATTATGAACAATATGAACGATCACTTTGGTAAAGGGACTGATTTTGGAGAAGCTGCTAAGGCGTTTCAAGTAGGTCTTAGAGATGTTGTGGCTGAGAGAAGAGTAAAACAAAGAAAGGAAGCTTCAGAGGAGAGTACAATGGTGGCTCCATCAGTAACAGGAAATTTCAGATACAGGCATTAAGAAGATGGAAAGATATATATATATATATATATATATATATATATATATATATATATATAGGTAAGGAAATAATTATTTGATCTGATTTTGTAAGTTTGCCGACTGACAAAGACTTGAACAGTCTATAGCAGGGGTGCTCACACTTGTACAGGTCTTGAGCTACTTATAAATTGACGAAGTCAAATGATCTACTGTGTGGGCAGGGCCTGAGTCTGCTGTGTGGGCGGGACCCTCAAGTCTAACAAGACTGGGCGGGGCTTACCAAGTCTAAAGGGCGCAGCCTGCTCTAAAGCAGAAGTTCTGATTGACTCAGAGCTCACATGGCACTGCCCGGGCACCCATCACAGAGTCAACACCACTGCCAGTAATGCCGGTGTCCGCAGCACAGACCTCCAGCCACCTGCCGACGGCCGCCTGGAGACTGGAGAGTGGGGAGCGCGTCATCCCCTGGAGCTGCTGCTGCTTCTGTCCTGTGTGTCTCAGCGGTGGAGCGGAGGGAAGACTTCCCTGCACTCCACTGCTGAGACACATGGGACAGAAGCAGCAGCAGCTCCGGGGCATGACGTGCTCCCCGCTCTCCAGTCTGACACGGAAACTAGGCGGGGTTGCGGCCCAGGCCCCGCCCACACAGCATATCGTACCTGCAATGAACGCTTCTGGCTGCATCATGCGATTGACCCATACTTCCTTCGCGATCGACCGGTATTGGGCACCCCTGGTCTATAATTTTAAGGGTAGGTTAATTTTAAAAATGAGAGATAGAATATCAAAAATAAAATCCAGAAAATCATATTGTATACATTATAGAAACTTATTTGCCTTTTGCATAGAGAAATAAGTATTTGATCTCTTTGGTAAGCAAGACTTAATACTTGGTAAAACCCTTGTTGGCGCGCACAGCAGTAAGACGTTTTTTGTAGTTGATAATGAGATTTGCACACATGGCAGGAGGAATTTTGGTCTACTCCTCTTTGTAGATCATCTCTAAATCATTAACATTTTGAGGCTGTCACTTGGCAACTTGGAGCTTCAGCTCAGAGCATAAGTTTTCTATAGGATTAAGGTCTGGAGACTAGTTAAACAACTCCATTACCTTAATGTGCTTCTTTTTGGGCCACTCCTTGGCTGTATGTTTTGGGTCATTGTCCTGCTGGAAGACCCAGCCACAACCTATTTTTAATGTTCTGGTGGAGGCAGAGAGGTTGTCACTCAGGATTTTACAGTACATGGATCCATCCATTCTCCCATAGATGCGGTGAAGTAGTCCTGTGCCCTTAGTAGACAAGCAACCCCAAAACATAACGTTTCCACCTCCATGCTTGATAGTGGGAATGGTGTTCTTTGGGTCATAGGCAGCATTTCTCTTCCTCCAAATACGGCGAGTTGAGTTAATGCCAAAGAGCTCGATTTTTGTCACATTTGACAAATCTTTTATATATTTCACTTAACTTATACATATACTTAAATAATGGATAGCTTATCACATTGTTTTTACTATGGGCATTGAAGGCAGAGGTCACTTGATGCACATTACTAATCGGAAAATTTCTCTCAATAAGCTATTAATAAGCATATTTAGAAATCACAGATTATCATATTTTTCATCCATAAAAATATTTGTAATAGCTGTATTAAACCATAAAAGTGTTTTATATTGTGCACTGAATAAGAACACCTGACAGCTGCTGCTCAGAAGTGGGTGGAGAATACAGCTGGGTATAAAATGAGATAATATGCATCAATTGTTTTCTAGATGAGAAATACACATTTATAAACTATTCTTACATAATTATCAAGATTGTATGTCATTCTATAATACATGAATTAACTATAGGCTATGCTGTGGTACTTTACAGTAATTGTAATGACATCTGTATTGTAATCCACATTCCTAGTCTATTTACCAGTATCACAGTCTTAATCTGTACAAATAATAACAAAATCTAAATGTTCTGTAATGTTTTATTTATATATTTTTAATATTATTGGTATTGTAGGTAGTCCATGCAGGTTTTATTCCCATTGGGGAAAGGGGGGACACATTAATACACATTAATACTGATACTCTGAATAAATTGGCATGTTAGAATTGATCACAAAACATAAGCACAGACAACATCAAAGTTGTATCTGTACATTATAAGGTTAATTTCCTCATTTTTATTATAATTCGTATTTCATTGGCCATAGCATGGTAAAGAATGAGCAGTGTAGCCATCACAGGCTTTCACAGCCAAAGCCTACATTCACGTACCTGTGGTGCAAAACAGTTGTGAAAATTGACAATTTGCACTTGAGGGGGTGCCCATTTTCATGATCCCTCATAGATTTCAGTGTAGAGAGGGATATGTGAAAATGGATGAAAATGGATGCACTTTAGATGCCGCAGTCGCATTTGACCGTGGCATCTAAAGTGTTATCGAGTGCGATTGGTGTCGCCACCGATCGCAGTTGTTAGCTGCAGGTCCTGGCTGTACTGTGCAGTTGGAATCCGCCATGTATGGAGAGAGCTCAGCTATTGAGCTTTCTCCATACAACCCTTCATGCATAATGATGTAAATGAATGTGTTTATGTGAAAAAGGGTTAAAGTTTAGTGTTACTGTCAAGTCCAGTTCTTTCAACTGATTCCGTCACAGTTGTTTTTTTTTTTTGCTGTAGCTCCCACCATTGTCAAGAAAAAACTGCTGTTAATTTTGGTCCTTCATATGCTCTTAAGGCTCTATACTTTTAGGTGGTCAGTAAAAAGAGCAGACAAGGAGAGGAATTCTGTGCTCTGTCACTGTCCACTTCTGAGTGGAGTTCTGAATATCACCCTCCCTTGCCTGTTTCTGAATGACACTGCTCATCTGACAGCAGAGGGCCTAAATAGCATATTAGACCAACAAACTATCAGTACTTTTTCCTTGGGAGCAGTGGGAAATCAGTGAAGCTGCATCTAGTAACAGGTGCCAAGAACTGGAGTTGGTGGAGGTGGTGAAAGGTCCTCTTTGAATGGTGTATGCAATGATTGCACCTCTTGTACTGTATAGCACTGCATGTTCTGTTGTGGTCTTTATCTATGCCAGGAAGAACTGCTCCTTCGGACACCAGGGGAGGGTGACAGGTTCATTTTGGTTTTCTGGTTCACTGTGTGTACTTAACAAGAACCTTAGGGAGCTCCTGTGTTCTACATAAAAAAGTGATTATCTTCAGCACTTTCTTTGACTTTTGTTCATAATTATTCACTTTATCTGTATTAGCTATATGCTTTATATTACTCTTAATTTTTTTCTTTTGGGGGTTGCAAACCAGTTAGTAGTTTTCCACGATATAGTCTCAAGTTACACTGTTTTCAATTTACAATCCTTATTGCAACTTGAGAAACTAGTCTAGAGATGAGCGAGTATATTCGATCGAATACCTCCCCTACATAGCTTTTGTTGTAAAAAAAAAAAAAAGGGAGGGTGGGGAATTGAATATTCACTGCATGGTATTCGACTGAGTACACCAATAACAATGCAAAGGGAGGTATTCAATCAAATACTACTCGCTCATATCTAGAAACTACTGTGTAATAGTTTGTATTACCATCTCATATTATAGGCCTTCAAGTTGCAGATGTCTCATGGGCATATCCAACTTTGTTAGAAGCAGAAGAACATGCATGGAGAAGCATGTACTATGCAGTATAAAAGATAATCATGAGATAGCTGGGAAATTGCAGACCATCATCATTGTGATGTGGAGATTACTGGACAGTAGACATCTTGCTTGAGAAAATGTAATCTTGCGGGCAAGAATATCAACTTTGGATCGGTATGCATGTTTGGTGCCCTCTGGGCATGGTCATGACTGCTAGACCGTCTTTTTTCAGCTGAAGTCTTCAACCATTACCACACCCTAACAAAGAATGACAGGTCTCGATGTGCAGTTTAATATCCGCAGAATGCTGCATTCCTCCATCATTTGTGTGCACTCAATCGCAGGAAGAATATTTTAAGGCAGACCAAAAAAGCACTCCAAAATGTCAACAGCAGAGAGTTGCCATTTACCTGCAGTGCCAAAGTGACGTTTACCTGCAGCTACAACCAGTTGGTGCACAGCAATAATTGGGATGACAAGCTTTGGCAACCACTACTTCTTTCCTTGAATTTTGTAGTAATGGTTGCCAGAAGGCGTAAACAAGGGAAATATTGACTTAGCATCTATAGAAAATGAATATGATGAGAAATAATTGAAACTTATGTTTAGAGTTTGTTTGTAGCCTGTAACCATGAAGACACAAGTGTCAGCATAGGAGACCTTATGCAACTTTGCTTAAAGAGGACCTTTCACCACTTTTGGGCCCATGCAGTGTTATATACTGCCAGAAAGCTGACAGTGCGCTGAATTCAGCGCACTGTCGGCTTTCCCGATCTGTGCCCGCTGTAAAGAGCTTACGGTGCCGGTACCGTAGTGCTCTATGGTCAGAAGGGCGTTTCTCGAACTCCCCCTCCCTCTCCTGATAATACTAGTCTATGGACGAGCTGTGTGAGCAGAGGGAGGGGGCGTTCCTCCCCGCTCCACAGCACAGCGCGATAGGCGCCGCGAGGCAGAAGGACGTCTCTGGCTAATGGTCAGAAACGCCCTTCTGACCATAGAGCACTACGGTACCGGCACCGTAAGCTCTTTACAGCGGGCACAGATCGGGAAAGCCGACAGTGCGCTGAATTCAGCGCACTGTCAGCTTTCCAGCAGTATATAACACTGCATGTGCCCAAAAGTGGTGAAAGGTCCTCTTTAACTACAGTACAGCACCTTGTGTTTTTTTGTCATTTGTAAGTTATTTTCAATCAAGTTTACTGCATTTATGTTAGACCTAACTAAAACGTCTTCATTAATGTCATGATAATATGTACGAGATATTATGCCAATTACAATACATGTATAAGAGATGAGCAGCCTTGTCAAGTGGCGTATGTTGTACCAAATAATAACAATTATCATTATCATAATCATCCTGCCGTATATTTTTTTTCAACCGGAAAAAAATGTTAAAAAGAGGCAAAAATGCACGTAAATAAGTAAATTAGTGCTAGAGCTATGTAATTGGCAATTCCCAAACGCTAACAGAATTCAGCAAGCCTTACTCGAGTTATTTTGGATTTGTTCAGAGCAATTAAACAAAATCAATGTCATTTTCAAGGCAAAATACCTTGGCATGGTTTTAATGTTGATACCCATATTCATTCTATTTATCACACTGGTAATATGGCAATATGCATGGATGAACATCATCATGGAAGGACAGGACATGATTAACTCTTTTTTATAATGAGAGAGATTTTTCAGACCAGACAGCAGAAGTAGCAATATCAGCTTGTGCTGGTGATGGTCTCAGCAAATCGCAGCATGTCAATTATAACTAGGGAAAGTCTTGCATTTCTGTACAGGTATAATAAGGGCAGAAAGTCCGCAGAGAAAACTCTACAGATTTTCTATGAAAAATGCTGCAGAAAAAAACTGTTGCATTTCCACAGCTGTCTTTTCTGTGTTTTTCGGCTGCGGCTTCCTACTTGGGGCCTTAGACTTCACTCCTGACTTTGGCTCAAGAAAAGATACAAAATCCACAAAAAGAGCAGCTTTTGCGCAATGTAGGAGTATTAACCTTAAAGGGATTCTACCATTGAAATTGAATATTTTCTCGCTAACCCGTAGCAATAGCCTTAAGAAAGGCTATTTGTCTCCTACCTTTAGATGTCTTCTCAGCGCCGCCGCTCCAGAGAAATTCAGAATTTCGCCGGTATGCAAAAGAGTTCTCTCGCAGCACTGGGGGAGGGTCCCAGCAATTAAACAGCACTGGGAGCATCCCTAATGCTGCCAGAGAACTCTCCAGTGCTGCCTCCATCTTCTTCAGGAACGGGTTTTTCATGCGTCTTCTTCCAGGGGTTGGCTTCAAACTTCTAGGCCTTGGGCCTAGGGCAAAGCTGACTGTGCATGCCTGTCAGCCCCAAGAAAATGGCCGCTTACAATACAATTTCTACGGAACGGCGACACGGAGGAGACATCTAAAGGTAGGAGATGAATAGCCTTTCTTAAGCCTATTCCAATATGTTAGCAAGAAAAAGTTTGGTTTTAATGGTAGACTCCCTTTAAAGAGGTAGGGCATGTCCAATCTACTGTAGCATTGCAGAGGGAGATAACATTTATCCAAAAAAGTAAGCTCATGTACACCAAAAAACACACAAACATTAATTTTAGTACAGAAGTGACTTTTCCTGAGTACCCTAAGAATCAACCTTACATGTTTGACATGAGAGGCCCAATCAGGGGAAAACACAAGTATATCAAAATGCACAAATACAAAATCTCCAATAAAATTCCAAAAAATATAATTTATCAAATTTTGAAAATCAGCATGACCAAATATTAATGGTGACCTTCTAGCATATGAAAGGTTGTCTTCCACTCATCTCCTTACGAATATGGATAAGATTATAAACTCCCTATAGATTGAACTTAGAGAACCACCTTGATCCGGAGATCTGATTTAGTAAATTGGGTATGAGAGGAAGAACTTACTGTTTTTTTTTCTGTACATTGGGAAAGAGGTGTATTCTCAATTGCGTTCACACTGATTGGATTCCTGAGAGATATCAAAGGTATAGCTAATATCTGAGCAATCGGCAAGACCAGAAAATTGGTAGCTGACCCAAATTCAACAAAATTGCTATCAGAAATTACATTACCATAAAACTGAATTCTAACTAGTGAGGTCATTTTCTTTTTGGAGATGATGGGAATTGTCTGACTACCTAGATTTTGTTGCTGAGAACCATCTAGGCACTGGCAAATATCCAATCTATCAGATCATGACCAGCATCTCCAAAGAAAAAATACAGATGCTGCTGTCTCTGGAATAATTTCTCGTCACAAATCAATATAGTGGATCTTATCTGTATAGGTTCTGGGTGTAACACTGGAGTGTACTCATGTGAAGGCAGAGGAATAAAGACAAAAGACTGTTCTTTCTTGCCCTCACGTAAACATGTCCACGCAAATTGCAAGTGCCATAGTTTCATCCAAAGATGAGGATTGCAGATAGTCTCCTAACAAGTCCTCTATAGCGTTAGATCAGCCTTGATAATAGGCCTTGTCATCAGTAACGCTAGGTTCACACATTAGCATTTGAATCTCAATCAGACACTCCCTCCCCCATTTCTAAATAAATATGCAGAGAGGAAAGTCCTGAGAGGAGGTGGAAACCCAGTGGATCCCAGTTGACCCCAAGGAGAGCCGAAGGAAGGAAACCTGAACCCTCGTGTGAACCTAGCATAATATAATAGTAAGATATTCTGTATATTAACCCCTTAAAGACAAGGCCAATTTTCATTTTTGCATTTCTGTTTTTCCTTTCCCACATTCCAAGAGCCATAACTTTTTCATTTTTCACTTTACAGAGTTATATGATGGCTTATTGTTTGGGAACAAATTGTAATTTTAAATGGCTTCCCTGCACAATGTACTGGGAAGCTAGAAAAAAAATTCAGAATGTGGTGGAATTGGGAAAAAAAGACATTTGAGCCAATTTTATATGAATTGAATTTGTATGGTGGTCACTGTGCGGTAAAAATGAAATGTTAGGTTGCCTTCACACGGAGTAATGCCGGGCTTGTAAAAATTCTCATTCACAGCCGTACACGCGAGTGCTGCGGAAAGCTCCCGAACACTTCCCATTCACTTCAATGGGAGCGCTCGTAAAGCCGGCGCTACGAGCTCTCCCATTGAAGTGAATGGGAAGTGTTCGGGAGCCTTCCACAGCGCTCGCGTGTACGGCTGTGAATGAGAATTTTTACAAGCCCGGCGTTACTCCGTGTGAAGGCAGCCTTACTCTGTATTTTGTGCATCAGTAAGATCATGGCAATACCAACATTATGTAGTATTTTGTAATGTGATACATTTAAAATTTGGAAATCTTTGCAAAATAGAAAAAAATGTATGTGTCACCATGTTCTGACACCTATAATTTTTTCAAATTTACAAGTATGGATATGGCATCTTATTATGCAGGACAAGATGACATTTTTGTTTATACCATTTGGGGAAGGTCTGATGGTTTGATCACTTTTCATTAATTTTTTTTAGGAGACAAAGTGTTGAAAAAAAACCACCATTTGACTATTTTGATGTTTTTCCCCACTGTGTTGTCACCAATCACAGCTGTATTACACAGCTGGTATCCGCATCCACTGTGTATGTAGAGAGTTCAGCTCCTGAGCCCTCTCCATACATCCCCATGTAACGCCCTTGGTTGTAAAGGGGTTAAACAGCTAACAGATCCTTGCCAATATGTTTATTATGCCATACACTATTTCTCTTGGTTCAGTGTGTTACAGAATATTTAGTCTGAGGCACTGGAATATGCATTAGAGAGCTTGAATTCAATTGTCTGCAAAGTCTTTGTTGAGAGGTATAAATGGAAGGAATGAAAAGAGTCTGAAGCAAAAATAGAACCTGGTATATTTGGAGTCCAACAAAAATGATTTACGCCTCTGGGTTTGATAGCAAATCAAGTGTAAAGTAAATGTCACATTTCTGTCATGAGTGTTCCAGATGAACGAAAATAGTGAACACAAAATGATTGGCCTCACTGACTGCACATAGTTAATACTAAAAATACGTTTTACTGGAATGAAAAAAAAGTATTTGTATTATTCTTAAAATATACGAAAGATCAAGAAATTCTGCAAGTAGCAGACTACTGTAGTCAGGAGATATTTGGTGTCGTAATGATTTGTTAATAGGGAGCTACAGATTACATACTATAAGTTATTCAGTTACTGTCAAACATAATATGCAAAATAAGATGCAAAATAAGATGCAAAATAAGATTACTGTCAAAAATAGAAGTGTTAATAGTAGAGATGAGCGAACACTAAAATGTTCGAGGTTCGAAATTCGATTCGAACAGCCGCTCACTGTTCGAGTGTTCGAATGGGTTTCAAACCCCATTATAGTCTATGGGGAACATAAACTCGTTAAGGGGGAAACCCAAATTCGTGTCTGGAGGGTCACCAAGTCCACTATGACACCCCAGGAAATGATACCAACACCCTGGAATGACACTGGGACAGCAGGGGAAGCATGTCTGGGGGCATAAAAGTCACTTTATTTCATGGAAATCCCTGTCAGTTTGCGATTTTCGCAAGCTAACTTTTCCCCATAGAAATGCATTGGCCAGTGCTGATTGGCCAGAGTACGGAACTCGACCAATCAGCGCTGGCTCTGCTGGAGGAGGCGGAGTCTAAGATCGCTCTACACCAGTCTCCATTCAGGTCCGACCTTAGACTCCGCCTCCTCCGGCAGAGCCAGCGCTGATTGGCCGAAGGCTGGCCAATGCATTCCTATGCGAATGCAGACTTAGCAGTGCTGAGTCAGTTTTGCTCAACTACACATCTGATGCACACTCGGCACTGCTACATCAGATGTAGCAATCTGATGTAGCAGAGCCGAGGGTGCACTAGAACCCCTGTGCAAACTCAGTTCACGCTAATAGAATGCATTGGCCAGCGCTGATTGGCCAATGCATTCTATTAGCCCGATGAAGTAGAGCTGAATGTGTGTGCTAAGCACACACATTCAGCACTGCTTCATCACGCCAATACAATGCATTAGCCAGTGCTGATTGGCCAGAGTACGGAATTCGGCCAATCAGCGCTGGCCAATGCATTCTATTAGCCCGATGAAGTAGAGCTGAATGTGTGTGCTAAGCACACACATTCAGCACTGCTTCATCAAGCCAATACAATGCATTAGCCAGTGCTGATTGGCCAGAGTACGGAATTCGGCCAATCAGCGCTGGCTCTGCTGGAGGAGGCGGAGTCTAAGGTCGGACCTGAATGGAGACTGGTGTGGAGCGATCTTAGACTCCGCCTCCTCCAGCAGAGCCAGCGCTGATTGGCCGAATTCCGTACTCTGGCCAATCAGCGCTGGCCAATGCATTCTATTAGCCCGATGAAGTAGAGCTGAATGTGTGTGCTAAGCACACACATTCAGCACTGCTTCATCACGCCAATACAATGCATTAGCCAGTGCTGATTGGCCAGAGTACGGAATTCGGCCAATCAGCGCTGGCTCTGCTGGAGGAGGCGGAGTCTAAGATCGCTCCACACCAGTCTCCATTCAGGTCCGACCTTAGACTCCGCCTCCTCCGGCAGAGCCAGCGCTGATTGGCCGAAGGCTGGCCAATGCATTCCTATGCGAATGCAGACTTAGCAGTGCTGAGTCAGTTTTGCTCAACTACACATCTGATGCACACTCGGCACTGCTACATCAGATGTAGCAATCTGATGTAGCAGAGCCGAGGGTGCACTAGAACCCCTGTGCAAACTCAGTTCACGCTAATAGAATGCATTGGCCAGCGCTGATTGGCCAATGCATTCTATTAGCCCGATGAAGTAGAGCTGAATGTGTGTGCTAAACACACTCATTCAGCACTGCTTCATCACGCCAATACAATGCATTAGCCAGTGCTGATTGGCCAGAGTACGGAATTCGGCCAATCAGCGCTGGCTCTGCTGGAGGAGGTGGAGTCTAAGGTCGGACCTGAATGGAGACTGGTGTGGAGCGATCTTAGACTCCGCCTCCTCCAGCAGAGCCAGCGCTGATTGGCCGAATTCCGTACTCTGGCCAATCAGCACTGGCTAATGCATTGTATTGGCGTGATGAAGCAGTGCTGAATGTGTGTGCTTAGCACACACATTCAGCTCTACTTCATCGGGCTAATAGAATGCATTGGCCAGCGCTGATTGGCCGAATTCCGTACTCTGGCCAATCAGTGCTGGCCAATGCATTCTATTAGCTTGATGAAGCAGAGTGTGCACAAGGGTTCAAGCGCACCCTCGGCTCTGATGTAGCAGAGCCGAGGCTGCACAAGGGTTCAAGCGCACCCTCGGCTCTGATGTAGGAGAGCCGAGGGTGCACTTGAACCCTTGTGCACCCTCAGCTCTGCTACATCAGAGCCGAGGGTGCGCTTGAACCCTTGTGCACACTCTGCTTCATCAAGCTAATAGAATGCATTGGCCAGCGCTGATTGGCCAATGTATTCTATTAGCCTGATGAAGTAGAGCTGAATGTGTGTGCTAAGCACACACATTCAGCTCTACTTCATCGGGCTAATAGAATGCATTGGCCAGCGCTGATTGGCCAGAGTACGGAACTCGACCAATCAGCGCTGGCTCTGCTGGAGGAGGCGGAGTCTAAGATCGCTCCACACCAGTCTCCATTCAGGTCCGACCTTAGACTCCGCCTCCTCCAGCAGAGCCAGCGCTGATTGGCCGAATTCCGTACTCTGGCCAATCAGCACTGGCTAATGCATTGTATTGGCGTGATGAAGCAGTGCTGAATGTGTGTGCTTAGCACACACATTCAGCTCTACTTCATCGGGCTAATAGAATGCATTGGCCAATCAGCGCTGGCCAATGCATTCTATTAGCGTGAACTGAGTTTGCACAGGGGTTCTAGTGCACCCTCGGCTCTGCTACATCAGATTGCTACATCTGATGTAGCAGTGCCGAGTGTGCATCAGATGTGTAGTTGAGCAAAACTGACTCAGCACTGCTAAGTCTCTGCATTCGCATAGGAATGCATTGGCCAGCCTTCGGCCAATCAGCGCTGGCTCTGCCGGAGGAGGCGGAGTCTAAGGTCGGACCTGAATGGAGACTGGTGTGGAGCGATCTTAGACTCCGCCTCCTCCAGCAGAGCCAGCGCTGATTGGTCGAGTTCCGTACTCTGGCCAATCAGCGCTGGCCAATGCATTCTATTAGCCCGATGAAGTAGAGCTGAATGTGTGTGCTTAGCACACACATTCAGCTCTACTTCATCAGGCTAATAGAATACATTGGCCAATCAGCGCTGGCCAATGCATTCTATTAGCTTGATGAAGCAGAGTGTGCACAAGGGTTCAAGCGCACCCTCGGCTCTGATGTAGCAGAGCTGAGGGTGCACAAGGGTTCAAGTGCACCCTCGGCTCTCCTACATCAGAGCCGAGGGTGCGCTTGAACCCTTGTGCAGCCTCGGCTCTGCTACATCAGAGCCGAGGGTGCGCTTGAACCCTTGTGCACACTCTGCTTCATCAAGCTAATAGAATGCATTGGCCAGCACTGATTGGCCAGAGTACGGAATTCGGCCAATCAGCGCTGGCCAATGCATCCCTATGGGAAAAAGTTTATCTCACAAAAATCACAATTACACACCCGATAGAGCCCCAAAAAGTTATTTTTAATAACATTCCCCCCTAAATAAAGGTTATCCCTAGCTATCCCTGCCTGTACAGCTATCCCTGTCTCATAGTCACAAAGTTCACATTCTCATATGACCCGGATTTGAAATCCACTATTCGTCTAAAATGGAGGTCACCTGATTTCGGCAGCCAATGACTTTTTCCAATTTTTTTCAATGCCCCCAGTGTCGTAGTTCCTGTCCCACCTCCCCTGCGCTGTTATTGGTGCAAAAAAGGCGCCAGGGAAGGTGGGAGGGGAATCGAATTTTGGCGCACTTTACCACGTGGTGTTCGATTCGATTCGAACATGGCGAACACCCTGATATCCGATCGAACATGTGTTCGATAGAACACTGTTCGCTCATCTCTAGTTAATAGTTTATTTTTATCTAATTCATATAAATATTTGGTGAGACTATCTTTTTGAAGAGGAGTCCTGGAAGTGATTCTAAGGAAGCCTTCACACAGAGTTTACGCTCCGCTCATTCAGACACATAAACACGTGTCAAAGTGATCAATGTAAAACACAATCCCATAGACTTCAATGTGTGCCACTCTTACGCATGCTACACATTGAAATCAATGGGTTTAAAAGCCTCCCATTGATTTCAATGTGTAGCACGCGTAAGAGTGGCACACATTGAAGTCTATGGGATTGTGTTTTACATCGATCACTTTGACGCGTATTTACTAGAGATGAGCGAACACTAAAATGTCCGAGGTTCGAAATCCGATTCGAACAGCCGCACACTGTTCGACTGTTCAAATGGATTTCGAACCCCATTATAGTCTATGGGTGAAAATGCTCGTTTCAGGGGCACACAAAATTCAATAAAATTATACTTACCAAGTCCACGAGTGATGGTCGGGCTGGATTCTCCTTGAAGTGTTCTCCCGGGGCAGCGTCCCCCCCGGCGTCTTCTGGCTGGAATTAACTCTGCCTAGGCATCGGGTCCTAGGTAGAGCCGACTGCGCATGAATCACACCCTTAAACAGTAACATACAGTTAGGTCCATAAATATTTGGACAGAGACAACATTTTTCTAATTTTATTTCTGTACATTACCACAATGAATTCAGATGCAGTTGAAGTTCAGGCTTTCAGCTTTTGCTCAGTGAGTTGAACAAAATGATTGCATAAAAATGTGAGGAACTAAAGCCTATAGATAAACACAATCCCTTCACTTCAGGGACTCAACAGTAACTGGACACATTAAATAACTGAAAATAAAATGCTAATTTCTAACACTTGGCTGTTCACCCTTTGTTGGCAATAACTGCCTGAAGTCCTGACCTCATGGACATCACCAGACGCCGCTTTGTTTCCTCCTTTTTAATACTCTACCAGGCCTTTACTGCTGTGGTTTTCAGGTGCTGTGTGTTTGTGGGCCTTTCTGTCTGAAGTTTAGTCTTTAACAAGTGAAATGCTGCTCAATTGGGTTGAGATCAGGTGACTGACTTGGCCATTTAAGAATATTCCACTTCTTCGCTTGGTTGTGTTGGCTTTATGTTTTGGACCATTGTCCAGCTGTATTTTGAGACGTCGACCAATCAGTTTGGCTGGATTTAAGCACACAGTATTTTTCTAAATACCTCAGAATTCATCCTGCTGCTTCTGTCCTGGGTCACATCATCAATAAACACTTGTGACCCAGTGCCACTGGCAGCCATGTATGCCCAAGCTATCGCACTACCTCCGCCATGTTTTACATATGATGCTGGTATGTTTTGGATAATGAGCTGTACCACGCCGTCGGCATACTTTTTTCTTTCCATTGTTCTGGTGGAGATTGATCTTAGTTTCATCTGTCCAAAGAATGTTCTTCCAGAACTGCTTTTTTAAATGTTTTTTTTCAGCAAAGTCCAATCTAGCTTTTTTATTCTTGAGGCTTATGAGTGGCTCAGACCGTGCAGTGAACCCCCTGTATTTGTTGATATGTCTACATCCTGGAGAGTGTTATCCACTTGGTTGGCTGTTGTGAAGGGGTTTCTCTTCACCATGGGAATTATTCTACGATCATCCACCACTGTTGTCTTCAGTGGGTGTCCAGGTCTTTTTGCACTGACTAGATTTCTCCATTCCCAATATTGTAGCAACTTCACACTAGACCTCAAGCAGCTTGGATTGTGTATAGCAGCCTCTCCACTCTTCCTCCAGACCCTGGGACCTTGGGACCTTGATTTCCAAAGGAAATGCAAAATTTACTTTCCTCTGAAAACAAGACCATTGACCACTGAGCAGCAGTCCATAACTTTTTGATGATATTCGAATTTATTGAGATGCACTAGTATGCCCATGTCCATTATATAACTATAAGTTGAATATGTTTCAGTAAACAGGTAAAGAAAAGCAAAATTTCAGTGTACAAATGTACATAGACCTAACCTTATTGTATGTGTGATATAAGATAAATACGCACTCTATACATGGGGTGAAATGAACACTTTTAGTGATACAAAGTAGCGTCTACATGTGCCCACTAAGATCCAGAGAAAGTGGAAGTCCTTTATTTAGTACATGCAATACATGATACCAAACATTAAAGAGTTAAAAACAACTCCATAGTAAATATCCAACAGTTAGAAAGTTCGATATACACAAAGGTAAATCTGAAACAGGGCATCAATACTCTGTCCCCCATACAATATGTGTTTGAAACCCATAAAATATATGTAGGGCTATCTCACATGTAGGTGGAACACGGGAATATATAGCGATCAGAGCCTTGTATTGTGCATGCACACAGAATTCAGTGAATACAAAGCCCAACAAACAGCTGAGACTTAATAGATCCACATCTCAGTGTAGGTCTATATAACAAGATAGACTGACATACTGCCAGGTCTCAATGCGTTTCCTC
This sequence comes from Leptodactylus fuscus, assembly GCF_031893055.1. Lineage (NCBI taxonomy): Eukaryota > Metazoa > Chordata > Amphibia > Anura > Leptodactylidae > Leptodactylus > Leptodactylus fuscus. The sequence goes on from NC_134267.1 coordinate 140,077,695, forward strand.
TAGGATATCAGTCCCAGGGTTCATCAGGAGACCCACATGAAAAGTAAAAAATGTCCCATTACAGATAAATCAAAAGCTTTCTCAAAACTGATCAGAAAAATACATAGGTATATGCACCTACACTATAAACCAAAAACACTAAATAAAGGTGCAATAAAATGTAACTTTTATTAGTTATTTTTATAAATGTATACATTACAGCCGGCTAGCATACTTATCACATCGTCGTACTAGCTGGGAGTCGGACCATCACCGCTCCTAAGCGTCTACCCGCCTTGTCTCTGATGAGCTAGGAAAGATATACTAGCAGAAACGCGTCAGACTATATAGGGATCTTCACTGATGTGCGACCTAATCTCTGGTGTGAATGAATGATTTACTTAGGTGATTGTTAGCTTTAGTGTCGGGGGACAAAAAGGAGCCCTCAAGTTTAGAGATCAGTTGGGGTTTTAGCGTTGCCCCACTGGTCTTAGCAAGTGTATGGTTGTTAACCCCTATTGGGTGTATGTCAGAAGTGAAGTGAGATATAACTATCTAGACTGCACCTATTGGTAAACTTGCACTAGCTACTCAAGCAATCACCTAGTACACCCTACCCTATTATTTTAAACTTCATTATTTAGGAGGTTTATATCAGCTTTTAAAAATAACTAATAAAAGTTACATTTTATTGCACCTTTATTTAGTGTTTTTGGTTTAAATCAAAAGCTTTGCATCAAAAATGTTTTTTCCTAGGTCCTGGTACTCAGATACTAACCTCAGTAACTGTGATACAGAAATAAAATCCAACTGTGCTAGAATCTGTGAAGAAAGGTCCACCTTAATCATTATATTTATTCTTTATTTGTGTGTGTGTGTGTGTGTGTGTGTGTGTGTGTGTGTGTGTGTGTGTGTGTGTGTGTGTGTATAAGCAGTGTTTTATTGAATATTATTAAAAGTTAAGTTTTTGTGTATTGTAGCCCCACTTTCTGACTAGTACTAATTTTAATTAACACTAAGTTCACACCTGCATTTGGGTTTGTTTTCTGGGGGTCCGCTTGGGGACGGAACAGAAACCTAATCCTCTTAAAAAGCAGTCAACCCAAAGACTATAATGGAGTCTGCCAGGTTTCCACCCAAAAAGGGTGAAAAATGCAGAGAGAAAAGTGCTGCTTGCACTTTTTAGTGACAGAAACCCCGAACAAGTTCGAACGTTGGTGTTAACCCAGCATAAATGAGATAAACTTCAGCCATCACATTTGTTGAAAGTATATATGTCTTGCAGTTGCTGTAATATCCCATTTTGAGACAAAAGCAGGAGTAGAAACTACACAGAGATAACCTATAAGGGGTCGATTTGAATCTGCTTATTTTTGGACCCTGATGTTTTCAGCTTACAAACACAGATGCAAAACACTGACCAAAACGATGAAATGTGAATAAAGCCTTGGTGACAGTGTGTTGCATTTTTCGCCTTACCCATTCTTAGGGTCCTTTCACACGGAGTAAACGTGCTCTCATTTTGACAAAATACACGTGTAAAGAATACACATGTAAAAATAAGACTCCCATTGACTTCAATAACATTTTTTACACGCATTTTTTTAACACGTGTAAAATATGTCATTGAAGTCAATGGGAGTCTTATTTTTACACGTGTATTCTTTACACGTGTATTTTGTCAAAATGAGAGCATGTTTACTTCATGTGAATGGACCCTTACATGGTTAATGAGTTCTGCCTACAGCAATTATGAATAATACAAAAGAATAATCTACCATTTTGATTACTTTATATAATTTTTTCATTCTTTGTTTTTTTTTCTTACTAGTGACTAGAGATGAGCGAACACTAAAATGTTCGAGGTTCGAAATTCGATTCGAACAGCCGCTCACTGTTCGAGTGTTCGAATGGGTTTCGAACCCCATTATAGTCTATGGGGAACATAAACTCGTTAAGGGGGAAACCCAAATTCGTGTCTGGAGGGTCACCAAGTCCACTATGACACCCCAGGAAATGATACCAACACCCTGGAATGACACTGGGACAGCAGCGGAAGCATGTCTGGGGGCATAAAAGTCACTTTATTTCATGGAAATCCCTGTCAGTTTGCGATTTTCGCAAGCTAACTTTTCCCCATAGAAATGCATTGGCCAGTGCTGATTGGCCAGAGTACGGAACTCGACCAATCAGCGCTGGCTCTGCTGGAGGAGGCGGAGTCTAAGATAGCTCCACACCAGTCTCCATTCAGGTCCGACCTTAGACTCCGCCTCCTCCGGCAGAGCCAGCGCTGATTGGCCGAAGGCTGGCCAATGCATTCCTATGCGAATGCAGACTTAGCAGTGCTGAGTCAGTTTTGCTCAACTACACATCTGATGCACACTCGGCACTGCTACATCAGATGTAGCAATCTGATGTAGCAGAGCCGAGGGTGCACTAGAACCCCTGTGCAAACTCAGTTCACGCTAATAGAATGCATTGGCCAGCGCTGATTGGCCAATGCATTCTATTAGCCCGATGAAGTAGAGCTGAATGTGTGTGCTAAGCACACACATTCAGCACTGCTTCATCAAGCCAATACAATGCATTAGCCAGTGCTGATTGGCCAGAGTACGGAATTCGGCCAATCAGCGCTGGCTCTGCTGGAGGAGGCGGAGTCTAAGATCGCTCCACACCAGTCTCCATTCAGGTCCGACCTTAGACTCCGCCTCCTCCGGCAGAGCCAGCGCTGATTGGCCGAAGGCTGGCCAATGCATTCCTATGCGAATGCAGACTTAGCAGTGCTGAGTCAGTTTTGCTCAACTACACATCTGATGCACACTCGGCACTGCTACATCAGATGTAGCAATCTGATGTAGCAGAGCCGAGGGTGCACTAGAACCCCTGTGCAAACTCAGTTCACGCTAATAGAATGCATTGGCCAGCGCTGATTGGCCAATGCATTCTATTAGCCCGATGAAGTAGAGCTGAATGTGTGTGCTAAGCACACACATTCAGCACTGCTTCATCAAGCCAATACAATGCATTAGCCAGTGCTGATTGGCCAGAGTACGGAATTCGGCCAATCAGCGCTGGCCAATGCATTCTATTAGCCCGATGAAGTAGAGCTGAATGTGTGTGCTAAGCACACACATTCAGCACTGCTTCATCAAGCCAATACAATGCATTAGCCAGTGCTGATTGGCTAGAGTACGGAATTCGGCCAATCAGCGCTGGCCAATGCATTCTATTAGCCCGATGAAGTAGAGCTGAATGTGTGTGCTAAGCACACACATTCAGCACTGCTTCATCAAGCCAATACAATGCATTAGCCAGTGCTGATTGGCCAGAGTACGGAATTCGGCCAATCAGCGCTGGCTCTGCCGGAGGAGGCGGAGTCTAAGGTCGGACCTGAATGGAGACTGGTGTGGAGCGATCTTAGACTCCGCCTCCTCCAGCAGAGCCAGCGCTGATTGGTCGAGTTCCGTACTCTGGCCAATCAGCGCTGGCCAATGCATTCTATTAGCCCGATGAAGTAGAGCTGAATGTGTGTGCTTAGCACACACATTCAGCTCTACTTCATCAGGCTAATAGAATACATTGGCCAATCAGCGCTGGCCAATGCATTCTATTAGCTTGATGAAGCAGAGTGTGCACAAGGGTTCAAGCGCACCCTCGGCTCTGATGTAGCAGAGCTGAGGGTGCACAAGGGTTCAAGTGCACCCTCGGCTCTCCTACATCAGAGCCGAGGGTGCGCTTGAACCCTTGTGCAGCCTCGGCTCTGCTACATCAGAGCCGAGGGTGCGCTTGAACCCTTGTGCACACTCTGCTTCATCAAGCTAATAGAATGCATTGGCCAGCACTGATTGGCCAGAGTACGGAATTCGGCCAATCAGCGCTGGCCAATGCATCCCTATGGGAAAAAGTTTATCTCACAAAAATCACAATTACACACCCGATAGAGCCCCAAAAAGTTATTTTTAATAACATTCCCCCCTAAATAAAGGTTATCCCTAGCTATCCCTGCCTGTACAGCTATCCCTGTCTCATAGTCACAAAGTTCACATTCTCATATGACCCGGATTTGAAATCCACTATTCGTCTAAAATGGAGGTCACCTGATTTCGGCAGCCAATGACTTTTTCCAATTTTTTTCAATGCCCCCAGTGTCGTAGTTCCTGTCCCACCTCCCCTGCGCTGTTATTGGTGCAAAAAAGGCGCCAGGGAAGGTGGGAGGGGAATCGAATTTTGGCGCACTTTACCACGTGGTGTTCGATTCGATTCGAACATGGCGAACACCCTGATATCCGATCGAACATGTGTTCGATAGAACACTGTTCGCTCATCTCTACTAGTGACAAAACTATTTTCTTAATCTTGTTGATATGTTTATTTGTACAGATGCTACCATATTGCAATAATACAGGTGGATTCTGGGCCACCATATGCTACGGATCCAAGGTTTATTAATTGCATTTGTTCCCATTTAACTACAGTAATTATAATACTTATATTGAATACTAAAACTACCTTTTAATGCACATTGAAGAAAATAATCTGGGAATATAACAGGTGGCAGTTTTATTTAGGACTAAAGCATTTCAGCATATGAAGATGCTTACAATTCATTTTAGCTTCTAAAGCACCTATAAAACTTTGTCATTACAGAATAGCAAAATGCACTATGCATATTCATATTTGGTCTGTGGGACTCAGTTGTAATACCCTTTTAACAAGAGTGGTGCTGTTTCTAGGAAAACCAGTTTTTTTCAAAATCTCATACAATTATGTCAAACTTCTGTATTCTCACATTTAAGCCTAAACTCTAAACTCTTGGAACGCCTGGTCTATTCTCGTTTAATCTGCTATCTCTCTGCTAACTCTCTGCTTGACCCCTTACAATCTGGTTTCCGCGCTCTGCACTCTCCTGAAACGGCTCTCACAAAAGTCTCCAATGATCTCCTAATGGTTAAATCCAATGGTGACTTCTCTCTTCTTATTCTTCTGGACCTCTCTGCAGCTTTTGACACTGTTGACCGTCAACTCCTCCTCACTATGCTCCGCTCCGTCGGCCTCATGGACACTGCACTCTCCTGGTTCTCCTCTTATCTCTCAGACTGCACCTTCAGTGTATCATTTGCGGGCTCTGTTTCCTCCCCTCTTTCCCTTGCTGTTGGGGTTCCTCAGGGCTCGGTCCTAGGCCCCCTGCTCTTTTCTCTCTACACAGCCCCCATTGGACAAACCATTGCCAGATTTGGCTTCAGGTACCATCTTTATGCTGATGACACCCAATTATACACATCTTCCCGTGACATCACCCCTGCACTCATACAGAACACCAGTGACTGTCTCTCTGCTGTCTCAAATATAATGTCCTCACTCCATCTGAAACTAAATCTCTCTAAGACTGAACTACTACTGTTTCCAACATCTAACAGATCTGTCCCTGATATATCCATTGTAGTCTCAGGCCTTACTATAACTCCTAGGCAGCAGGCCCGCTGCCTCGGGGTCATGTTTGACGCAGACCTTTCCTTCACCCCTCATGTTGAATCACTCACATGTTCATGTCACCTCCACCTCAAAAACATCTCCAGAATACGCCCTTTCCTCACCAGAGATACACTAAAGACACTTATTGTCTCTCTGATTCATTCTCACCTTGACTACTGTAACTCCTTACTTATCAGTCTTCCCCTCACTAAACTCTCTCCTCTACAATCTATTCTGAATGCAGCGGCCAGCCTTATCTATCAGTCTAGACGCTACAGCGATGCCTCTGGTCTGTGCCAGTCGATACATTGGCTGCCTATTCAATATAGAATAAAATATAAAGTTATCACTCTCATCCACAAGGCTCTCCTTAATGCCGCACCTCCATACATTTCCTCCCTCATCTCTGTCTACCGCCCAACCCGTGCCCTCCGTTCGCTCAATGACCTAACACTTACATCCTCTATTATCAGAACCTCCCACGCTCATATACAAGACTTCTCCCGAGCTGCACCACTTTTCTGGAATGCTCTACCCCGGACAATCAGATTAACTCCCAATTTCTACAGCTTCAAACGCAAACTAAAGACGCATCTTTTCAGATAAGCCTTGTTAGGAGTATTTAGGTTAATTGCTTTCTATTTTTCTTACCTGGGGAATTTTTGGCTGCGCGGTGTCTGGGGTGGCATCCTGGCGCTGCGGGGTTGTCCTGTCGTGGATATTGGTGCACACCTTCTGACTTGCACGCGCGCACTGCTGGTAGGCAGCTTTATTTCCTGGTTGATTAGTCTGTCCTCCCATTTGCACCTGGGAGGAGTGGTCTCTACTCTGTATTTAAACCCATGCCTCCCATGGTTCTGTGCTGAGTGTCGCTTTTACAGAGCTAGGCCTTAGCAGGAGGAGTAGGTGGTTATCTGGGATAGAGGAAGTTCCGTGGTTGGTTTTTGGGAGGTTTGGGTGAACGAGTTGGTTTGTGTGTTTTCCCTTCTGTGTTCACCAATCCTTCCTCTGTGTGTAATTGACTGTGTGAGTGAATTGCCTTATCCTTTGATTTCTACTCAGTTTCCCTGTGTTTGTTTCCTAGTGTAAAGTTCCTTCCCATATTGGTTTGGGGAACCTTTCCCACATGTTTCCTGTGTGCTGCTTGTGTTGTTAGTCAGCGCACACCCTTGTCAGTCCCTGTCAGTAGCAGCTTCACTTGTTCGTTGGGGTGACCCCCTTTAGTCTCCAGTCCCTAGAGATCTTATAGGGCATTCCTTCTCCCACTTCCCTCTAGGCCTACGGTATCAGTGAGAGAGGAGCTGTCGGGGTCAGGCTTAGCCTGGAAACAGCCGACCCACACCCGTGAGGCAGGGACCGGGATAGCTAGTGGGAGTAGTGCAGGGCAAGATTTCCTACTGCTATTCCTTAGCCCCGTTGCAGCTACCTGGACTGACATAACAAGCCTATCACAATGTCTAACGTAAACCCTTAACCTTCCTCTGTCCCCACTCCCACATTTCCCCACATGATATGATGTCATCTCAGGATAACTTTATCTGTCCAAGCTCCATCCACATGTTAAAGGACATGACTGTTGATGGCTCATAAAGTTTCATGTTTGTGTAATGACAGTCACCTCTATTACAAAAGTGTCTGACCTCTGCATAAGCAATACCGCCCCTGCTACCTTTTGTGTCACCCCCTCTACCTCATAGATTGTAAGCTCTTGCAAGCAGGGCCCTCAGTCCCATTGTGTGAAACGACTTTCTTTGTAATGTATCTTTCTGTCTGTATTTGAACCCTACAAATTGTAAAGTGCTGCGGAATATGTTGGCGCTATATAAATAAAATTTATTATAATTATTATTATAAGCCAGGCACCTATGCGTTTCACATTACCTACAAATTGGATGCAATTCTGGCTAAGCCCATCCACGCATTGCAGAAAAAAATCCACAGTGGAAAAACTGCGTTTTCAAAAACAATCGCATTTTTGAGAATTGCAGCATGTCCATTATACCTACAGAAAAATCATAATAAAGGTAGAAAGTCCGCAGAGGAAAACCCTGTTGACTTTCTGTGAAAAAAAAAATGTGATGTGATTCCGTCAGTCTTTTCCATACCATTTTTTTGGCTTCAGCTGGCTATGTCGGGATTTAGCTTAAAAGGTGATTCTTTAAATTAGATCTGATCAGCAACCATAGTCCAAGATTTATTCCTATAAGTCACATGTGTTAAACACAAGGGTGAAGTTCTGAAGCCAGCTATCTGTGTTATTATATGAGGGCCCTGAGGGCCTCCTCACTTGTTTAGGTCTCTCACTGTCCCCAGAGGAAGGACTCCATTTGCATTATTTGCACATCAGCCAACGAGATCTCTTATGCAGTGATCGGCAGAGGGGGTGGTGTCTACATAGAGAGAAATGAGCAGGAGCCATCATGGCATACAGAAGGACACACATTGCAGTAATTATACATCAGTGTAAAGGGCCGTCTCCAGCTTGTGTATTCCGCTGGGTTTCTGTCTTCAGCCCTGAGAAAATGGACAGGGGACAGAAACCTGGTGGACAGTTTTAAAACCCATTCACTTGAATAGGTTTGTAAAGGTGACCGCCGATATCCACCTGTGGCCTGACCACGGGGAAATCGTTTTTTTTTAAACCGGGCACAAAGTCCTGCATGTCTGACTTTGTATCCAGCTAAAAAAAACAGTTTCCCCGCGGACAGGTAGCAGACAGACACCGGCAGTAACTTTTACAAGTGAATGGGTTTTAAAATTGACCACTGGGTATCCATCCCCTGTCCAGTTTCGCCGGGGCTGAAGACGGAAACCTGGCGGAATGCACACACTGGACACCAAGACAAAGTATGAACAAAGCATAAGGCCATTGTCAGGATTCGGAGACGCCGTGGCATTCCTGCTATGCGGCGCATGCCCCGGAGGCGTGTCAGTGACTCCTCTGGCTGTTTTTAGTGCACTAAGGGGTTAAGTTGCCTCCTTGGTGTCAGTTTGACTGGCAGGCTGTCTGGCCAGTCATTCCCATCTGTGATGGGTGGGGTTGTAGCCCTGTTCCTATTTAACTCCACTTGCCCATCTTCATTTGCCTGCTATAGGTTCTATATAGTTTGGTATTTCCAGGTTCTGTATACTTGTACACTTGCTACAAATACTTAATCTTTGTTTTCCCTTCCTGTTCCCTGCCTGTTTAGTTTTCCTGTTTATTTCAGTATTCTACTTCTTACCTATACCTACTACTGGTCTAGCTTGTTCTCTGTCACCTGCCGTTACTAGTAATTCTCTGTTTACATCTCAGCCCACTGGTAGGGTTATTATAGGGAATCTATTTAGGTTCCTGTGAGGGGCGCCCTTGTAAGGACGTTACTCTGACGCTAGGCAGGTTCAGTCAGGGGTTCTTATAGGGAAAGTTTCCCAACCTGTTTCCGCCCACGTTCCAGGACTTGCACCCAGCCGTCACCAATCCAGGTCAGTGTCTTACAGCCATTTTCTAACAAGTGGAGTTCAGAAATAAGCCCATAATGTTTAAAAAAAAAAAAAAAAAGAGCAAAACTGATGCAGAGAGAAGGCAATTTAATGAAAGATGGGAAAGTGAATACTTCGAAAGAAACCATAATACTAATGACGAAAATGTATTTCACACCCGTTCTATAAGGCTTAGATTCTGTGAGGTAAAATTACATTATATTACATTCTTCTGAACTGCCTGGGAATGTACTAGTTAACATCCTGGACAGGTGCGTAAGAAAAATGGTAAGAAATATAACACTTGCTTTTTTTCAGTGAGCGCTATCTGAAATGTGCAAACATAGTGAAGATGATATATTCTATCAGATGGCACAATAAGCTTGGCTGGTTCATTTGCAGGTGTAGCATTGTGTTAATATTGTGCCTTGTGGTAAAAATAGTTTATCATGTTTTATGGTGATATCTTTCCTTACAATTATTGTAAAAGTTGGGGATCTTAAGAATTAAACAAGAGCACATTAGACTATATAATTTCTTAAGAAATGCTACAGCACATTTGCAAAACTGAATATGAATCCCGCATAAAGATAAAAAATATCAAAGTTGGTGGACTATACTGTAACAACCTTAGAAATCAACTAAATGTGATTGTGTGCTAAAAATGATGGAACAAGGATCCATAATAGATTCATGACAATATTATGTAATGAGATTTAAAGCTATAGTTCAAAATTGTAAATGTATGGATAAGTAAGAACTCAAAAAAATTGTAACAGTACTCCACAAGCACCAAGAGCATCATTATATAAGAATACCTATTGTACATAAGAACATCTTAAAATTAAGTTCTTGGTTTTTACACTTTGATCAAGTTGTAATTGTAAGCCCATCTGCCACAAGAAGGTATCCTCTGTTAGATGGGTTCTACACTACAATGACTTACCTCTTATAGAGCCTTGGAAATTAAGGGAAATGTTTTTTCCAGCCATATCATGTCTTGCATAGACCACAAATAGCCTTCTCTCTCTGGATCTGTGGCCTCTGAATGAATAGGGGAGTGTAGCTCACCCATATTATGCTCTAATTAAAGTGAGCCTTGGAAGGATAGATGCACAAACCAAAATGGAGGTTAGCCACACACCCCCAAAAGCACAAGACAACAAACACACAAAAATCGGTCAGCACTGCCAAACAATATGAACAAGAAATGCTTGTTCATTTGAGTAAATTCATCCGTACACACACACACACACACACACACACACACACACACACACACACACACATTTTATATATATATATATATATATATATATATATATATATATATATATATATATTAAGCAATCCGGTCTGTCAGCAACTTGTATGGATGGGAAATGTCCTTTTATTGGAAAAAGCAGTACACCACGTATTGGTCCACACTGAGACCTGCACTTGAGAAAGGTCCCAATGTGGACCGATACGTGGTGTACTGCTTTTTCCAATAAAAGGATATTTTCCATTCATACAAGTTGCTGACAGACTGGATTGTTATTTCTATTGCAAACCCTTTTTGCCTGGAGCTGCTGCAATTATTTTTCTTTGATATATATATATATATATATATATATATATATATATATATATAATTTTTTTTTTTTTTGTCAGGGTCTGGGGTTGCTCGGTGTGGTGGCATAGACACAAAACTCCAGTTTCTTTAGTCCAGAACAAAGGTAGAGTTTATTTTCACTCAAAAAGGTAGTGCAGTAACAAAAGGAAACAATACAAAAATAAATACCTGCCCGGCTGGGCTCTAACTAAACATAGAATAGGTTACCTCACCTAGAATAACGGAAATCAAAAGCCAGTAGAATCATTCAGGACACAGCTCCAAAAATATGATCTCTCTGTCAGCTCTCCAGCCAAACTCTGCCCAAGTGTTGCTGCTGGAGCAATTTCTTAAGCCTCCTGAAACTCTCTGCAGATGAGTTGCTGCCAGAACATCCCCAAAGTGTGGACTGGAGGGGGGTGGAATGACAGGTCCCACTACCAATCCTACCTGCCATTCCTAAAAATCCAGCCCAGTAACTGGAACTTTGAAATAACTCTCAGCAGACAATAATTATCTGCTGAGAAATGTTCTTTCTGGAGTTTTCCTATCTCACGCACCTTAGTAGTCTGGGTGAGATGTACACCCCCTCCATTACCTGACCAGCCATCGGCTTACAATATATATATATATATATATATATATATATATATATATATATAACAAATGTCATACAGTATTTCTCAAAGTGACATGTTAAAATGAATTTGTTTGCATGAAAATCAGTATCAGACTAATGACAGTATCTAACAGGGCTGCTTCTATACTTTCCAAAGATTCTTTTCTTATTCTGCATTGCAGCGCCATTTTCATGAAAATCTATGTTTTATGCAGATTTGCTGAAAAGGGCTTCAGGTTAAGTTCACACGGGATTTTTTTGGTCAGCTGGCATCTGCTGTACTAGTGCGTCGGATGTCGGGAAGGGGTTAAGCAACAGGAATCAAATAGCTAAACAAGCAAATGTGATTTTTGACATGTTATGTTAATCGTATATTAATAGGGATCACATGCACCATTCTACACTCTTCTAATTTCAGTCTTTTTATGACATTGACAACTTTCTCTTTTATTTATGTTTCGGGGAAGTTTCTCAATGTGTCTCACTCCTGTAGCTAAACTTTGTTTGAGAGTTGTAAATTTAATTAGCAGCGTCTGTTCTTTAACAATCATAAACTTGTAATTTGCTCAAGTCTTGCCATAAGTTCTATGACAGCTGCTTAGCATAGATGTTAGCATGACATTAAATCATTCTACCAAATCATCTTCTTTCAACTGAGACACCATTCATGACTGATTTATTTGTGAATTTTAATGTAGACTTCTTGCAAACCCTGATGTATAGGCCAAGGTAGATGAAGTATTTTATGCCTGTCAAATATTACACCTCTAATCATGAAACTACTTATAAACTTTTCATTTTCAAAGGGCGTAATAAATTCATTTTTTTTAATTTGATTTGAATGTAAAAAAAAAAAAGCCTACTGGAACAAGCTAGTAATAACACAATACAGAACAGATACAGTAGAAGGTAGATAAATACAGATAAAGTATACCCCTACATTTTGGGAAGGGATTAGGTCCCTTATACTAGAAATTTTAATGTGGACTACTTTAGAGTGCGCCTCACCTAAGCTGACATATAAATTTATATCATGGGTACAGAGAGAGAGGATATATATATATATATATATATATATATATATATATATATATATATGATGTAGTCTTTCAAATTGTAGAAAAACTGATATCATGGGCTCTTCAATTATTTTAGCCCCATTCATGTGAACCAAGTGAGATGATGCTCATGCAGGTGTTAGTACATGACTGTGAGCAATTATGTCTCTTCCTATTCATTTCCTAAAAGGTATAGACACCACAGCTGTATCATATTTAAAGCTGAATGTTATTAAACCATAGATCCAGCAATTCAATGGTGCCAAGAGAATTATTTTTAATGACATCTACTAAGCTTTATTTATACAAAGGTCACTAATTAGCAAAAACTGCAGCGTTTCTGTTTTTCCACCTGTTCCCTGGCACAAGGCTGTGAAAAATTAGTGTAATCTGCTACTAATTTGTGTAATTACATGGTTTTTTAATTTTTTGGATTTTTTATTTAATATATTTTTGCATTATCCAGTCTGTTTTTAATGCTTGTGACATAGCATTCTGTAATAATCCCAAAAATAGCGTAATTGGGCAGTCAAAAGTACATAGTTCTTGTTATTCTGATATCTTGTGATTTCAATATTCCACATATTTTTTCATGAATGAAATTGGAAGAGAACAAAAAAAAAGTTGAATATTCTTATCGCCATTTAGCTTCATCTTGATTTTCCTTTGGAGAGAAATGCTGAATTAATTTTTAGTGTCATGTCAGTTCTCCTTTTAGAATGATGAGTCCCCTTGGATCGCAAAGGGTGAAATCTGTGGAAAAACAAACAAACAAAACAAACAAAATAAAAACAGAATAAGGATAAAGGGCAGTTCACACAGATGAAATTTACCTAGCTGAAAAATTCAGCTTCAGGAATTTGAGGCTAAGGCCCCACATAGTGAATCACTGCTATAAAAAATAAACGCTTAGGAAAAGAAGCATTTCCATGGCAGATTTTCTTCTGTGATGTGTGGATGGGATTAGCCAGAATCCCATCCACTTTGCAGGTAATGTAAAACACAGCATTTTTTGCTGCTGTGTTTCTGTTGAGGCCAAAATGCTATATTTTTGCAATGTGGAGCCCAGCCTCAAGCTGAATTGCTTGTTCAAATTCTGCATCACATGCCACATCAAAATTCTCACCTTCCTTTCTGCTTCTCATTCACATCAAAGAGAGTTATCAAGGAGAATAGGAAAAATCAGCATTTGACTTCCATTGAAATGAATGGAGGCTATTTTTAGGCAGAATACACCTCAAGTTCAGGGCCAAATTCCTCAATGTGTACATACCCCAATAGAGCATGTTCTGGATATTTTAAGATATGCAGTTTGCTACCCCAGTTCTATAACCAAGACTTCTTATGAGTTGTACCACTTCTCTGGAATTCTCTATCTTGGACAATCAGATTGACTCCCAATTTCTACAGCTTCAAACGAATCCTAATCACGCATCTTTTCAGACAGGCCTATCACAATTCCTTATCTAATCATTTCTGCAATGTAATGTAAACTAACCCCTTCCATTCACTTTCCCATATTACCCCATAGGATACAATGCTGTATCGGGCTGTAACTTTATTTGCCCTGGCACCATCCACATATTAAAGGACACAACTGGTGAAGGCTCATACAACTTTATGTTTAATTAAATTAACCTCTATTCCAAAAATGGCCTGCAAACTCTATAGGCAATGCTACCTGATATGCTGCCCTTGCTACATCTTGTGTCACCCCCTCTACCTCATAGATTGCAAGCTCCATATTTAAGATTGGTAGGGGTTCCAGCAGTTGGACCCCAACTACAAAACTCATTATAGGTTCAATTTTCAATTAAAAAAGTTATGTGAATAGTTGCTAGGAGTAGCGCTGAGTCCTTCTTTCAGATTTTTAGCACTTCACTTTATTAGCCCCATGCTATCTCCGTACTGTATTGTATGTCATAATAGACAATTCATAGTTTATCTTAAAAATGCAAATACAATTAAAAACTTATAGTAACAGAGTAAAATCCATCATGTCTATGGAGATACTTGTGAATCAGTGTCAATTAGCAGCCAGTTTATAGTAAAGACAATGCACCGCTTTCATGTTTTTCAGTCGGTGCATTTATAGCAAAACATATTCCCGGGCCACAGCACACAACAAATCTGAATAGTAATTAAATCTTTTCTTACCTAAGCCATACATAAACCCTGTCTGTCTTTTATAGGTTTTAACTTTTTTTCCTCCCCAAAAGAGGATAAATATCAACCGATTTTAACCACAAATATGACTTTTATAGCACACTGTTTATTTTATTAATGGTGTGCTATTAAAATGATTTTCTTCCAGATGCCTGCTCTGTTTAGTACTTGAAGCTTAGATCAAAAATTAAAGCAATCTTCTGAAGTGTTTAGATGAATAAAGCAGCACATTTTATTAAGATATAATTGCAATCTTTCACTCAGAAGTGTTACATCTTTATTAAATTCAAATTAAAAAGAATAGTTGTCTAAACATTTTCCATATTAAGCTTTTTGTGCATCGCTTCGTTTTTAACACTCCATGTGCACAAAGCTGTTGCAAAATGACAAGGCTGTCGTCCTACTCTTCTAAGTGAACTTATGAGTTTTAGAGGAATATGCGTTGCTTTATGATGCATGCATACGCTTTGCTTTACTTTGTAAATATATGCAATATGTTCAATGTAGTAAACTATTCCCTGCTGACAGTAAGATTTCCTTTGTCAATTTTAATATAGGCATAGATGAAATGGAATTATGCAGTGGCCAAAAATGTTAAGCAATTCAAAGCTATCTCAGATTTTAACCTCTCAAGATAGCCAGCTTTGACTTGATGAAAGCTTTACCAACTAAGATGAGTTCACACATTGTACATATATATATATATATATATATATTTATATATATATATATATATATTATTTACACATTACTGTTTAACATTTTACAATGCAGTTCTGCTTTTACACTCCAAAAAGTCCAAAAATCATCAACAAGTGAATGTGTTTTTGAAATGTGACCTTAATTTGCATCCTACTGTACATACTGTACTGCGCCAAAAATCTGCTTCATTTTCTCCCAGCAGACACTGTCACACCCTGGCACGTTCTGCATTCTTGTTTGTGCAGCTGTGGATGTGTACTCCCTTCTATTGCCGATTCTGCAGTGTAAGAGCTAGCATGCATACCTTTTCCTGTGGCCTCTTATACAAGGGCCCGTTTGGGATCAGGAAAATGGCCAACAGACATGCGCAGATGTCACTTTTGGCTGAAGATGCGGCCAATGACCTGGCACAAAGGCGGTCCGGAGAAGAAGACAAAGGCAGCGCTGGAGAGTTTTCGCATAGCAAAGGGGACACCCCCTGTGCTGTCTGAAATCTCATTTACATATGGAGGAAATAAGAAATTCTTCAGGAATGGCGGGGCGGATCAGAAAAAGAAAGGTAAGAGAAGAATAGCCTTTCTTAAGGCTATTCTGACGTGTACTTAGTTAAAAAAAAAAGGGATTCTAATGATAAAATCCCTTTAAGATGATCATTTATTCATTTCCAAATTATTTAAGGACTCCAGCTTCTCATGAAACCAATGCAACTTACGCTAGGTTCACACTAGCGTTCACCTGTCCGTTCTGAGCTTTCCGTCTTCTGCATGCCAGAAGTCGGAAAGCTCAGACCGGGTCCGGCCGTGAGCGGCGGTGAGCGTTTTATGCGCTCCGCCGCGAAACCGGATTTTTTTATCCGGACACAGAGTACTGCATGTCCGACTCTGTGTCCGGATTATAAAACCCAGTTTCGCGGCGGAGCGCCTAAAACGCTCACCGCCGCTCACGGCCGGACATCTTTCTCACCCATTCAAATGAATGCAGGTTTCCGTCTCCTGCTCTGTTTTAGGCAGGAAACGGAAACCTGAACTACGGAGAGGAGAACGCTGATGTGAACGAGCCCTTAATATATTGACATGCTAACATAGGCCTCGAAAGACTGTAATTCACATCCATCAACTGGATGGCCACATATAGATACACACAGTATAGTTAGCCTATCCCTTTATGTTAATTTATTTGAATTGTTTTAAAATAAAGCTGTTTATTCTTTGAAACACATACAGTGTACAAGAACAGATAAGGATGAACACATCTATATAGCTATACTTTCTATATATTTTGACAAAAGCAGCTAAAAGGTCATTAATAGAGATGAGCGAGTAGTATTTGATCGAGTAGGTATTCGATAGAATACTACGGTATTCTAAATACTTGTACTCGTTTGAATACTGCTCCTATTCGCAGTAAAGATTTACAGTGTATAGCATTCGGCAAATCAACGCTGGTTCTGCAGCAGGCTCTTCTTTGCTAGTCGGAAGAGCTGGCAGCTAGGGTTGAGCCGATCTTGAAATTTCAGGATTGTTTTTAAAATCCAATTTCTGATTATTTTCCATTCTAACCCAATTCCGATCCCAATGCAAGTCAATGGGATTTTTTTTAATAATCGAAAATCAGATTTCAAAAACAATTCCTATTCCTATCCTAATCCTATTCACTACACAGCATGGAGTCCAAAATTGTCATTCCTATGGGTGCGTGCTCACTCATCTGATAATATAGCTTTTCCCACAATGATTGGCTAGTAGCCAAGCATTGTGAGAAATAACCTCCGACCTCGATCCTGCTGGAAAAGAACGGGATCAGAATTCCAATTGAGATCATGAAATTTACTCAATCGCCGATCGGAATCCGAACATTTCCGATCCCAATCGCTCAACCCTACTAGCAGCTTTCGGTTAAGCGGGAGCTGGCTTTTTCTCATAGGAATGCATTGACCAGCGTTGATTGGCCGAATACTATACAGTGTACAGTATTCAGCCAATAAACGCTGATTCTGCCAGAGGTTCGTCTGTGACGAGGCAGAGTCTAAGATCGGACCACAATGGAGACTGCTGCCTCCTCACAGACGAGCCTCCTGCAGAACCAGCGTTGATTGGCTGTATAGCATTCGGCCAGTCAACGCTAGTCAATGCATTTCTATGAGAAAAAGTCAGCTCCTGCGTAACCGATACCTGCCAGCTCTCCCGACTAGCAAAGAAGAGCCTGCTGCAGAACCAGCGTTGATTGGCCAAATGCTATACACTGTATAGCATTTAGCCAATCAATGCTGGTTCTGCAGGATGAGTAAGTTCACATTAGTGCAGGAGGACCCCCCCCAAACAGAATATCAGCGCAACTACAAGCGCTGTGCAGTTAAAGTGCACAGACCCGTTATAGTCTATGGGGTCTGTGCGCTTTAACTGCACAGCGCTCCTCCTAAACACTCTCCTCCTGCTACTCGTGGACTTGGTGACTCTCCTTTAGTCGAATAGTGGTTTCCCCTGAAACGAGCATTTTTTCCCATAAACTGTAATAGGATTCGATATTCAATCGAGTAGTCGAATATTGAGGCTCTACTCGAATTGAATATCGAATCTTGAATATTTCACTACTCACTCATCTCTAGTCATTAACCCTCTCTATGCTGGACCCTGTTGCCATGCAAATTAATGCTTTCCACTGGGTGGATTCTGTAATGTTATGAAGAATTGCTATCTGAAGCCAGCTATTGCATTTATTATCTATCTGGTGCAAACCTTTCTTGGCGCCTGAACAGTTGCTACTTTGCATTTATGATCCCCAGCCTACTTCCTGACTTTTGTATTGCCACAACATTCAATTAAAGATTTCAGAGGCCAACGTGACTTGGAGGTTCCATTTTACAAAGTACAGTTACCTGTAAAGCGGTTAAAGGGTATAAACCAGGGACTCTCTTAGACTCCACATTCTGGTGTAGCTAATCGCATCGAGCCTTTAGGGGTGCATTAACACTTCTCTCTTACATAAATGACATAAGATACAAGAATGGTCTCATAACAGAGTATACAGACAGTAAAGTGCAAAAAAAGATCAATGATGATGAAAACTCTCTATTAATAAAAGGAGGCTGGAGGGGAACGGCCCAGCTGGTTAAAGCTGACAACTCACCTATCTGTGTTTTAAAACAATGCTATACAGAGTATATATTATATTATAATTTGAACTGAAATGGGTTGTAATGGCTGATCATGCCAAATAAGACTCACAATAGCAATCTATAGTGACAGCCGTTATCACTAAGAATAATTCTAAATGTGATCCATTAACTACTGTAAATTGCCATTTATTTCAGCTCATAACACTAACAAATTTATAAAACACATCGCTGTTTTATTTAATTATGGAATATCTCAGAAGAGTTAATTAATCAAGTAAGCATTAGAGATATAGTGTGTCCAAGAAGAAAAACTTTAGCCATAGAATAATGAGAGAAATATTTCATTTCAGCTCCTTCTGACACTATAGGCCGTCATTTTAGAGATTTAGCTCAATGACCCAACAGCACAATTCAATTTATTTACTGATAATTCAGGTTAATCTCCATCTCTTTTTAAATAGATTTGGTTCAATTCCACAGGAAAAAGAAGAATATTGTAAAATGATCAAATCATCTAATGTAAATTCTGTGTAGAAAAAACACACCTAGGATTTCTACCCTGAACTTTACTCAGGCCATAACATAGGTTTAACCATTGCTTACTATGCGGTACTCTACATTTTCATTTATCAAAGTGTTACCATCTTGTTATCCTCTTGTAGCCAAATCACCACACGGAAAGTCTACACGCCATCCAAAACTGTGGCACACAAACAAATATTTTTTGATGTGGGAATAAATGACATTCAGCCTGCAGCAAGTTACAGATGTCTCAAGTTGATCTAGGGGATCTAGATAGTGACCCGGAGATCTATCACTATTAGAGATGATGAGCGAGTAGTACTCGATTGAGTAGGTATTCGATCGAATACTACGGTATTCGAAATACTCCTACTCGATCGAGTACCACTCGTTATTCGAATGTAAAAATTTGATGCAGAACCAGCATTGATTGGCCAAATGCTATACAGTCAGCCAATCAATGCTGGTTCTTCTCCTACCTTTAGAAGTCTTCTCCGTGCAGCTTCCCCGCGGCATCTTCCTGCTCTTCATTCACTCTGCCAGGCATCGGGCCTGGGCAGAGCCGACTGCGCATGTCCGCTTGTAGTGCGGGCATGCGCAGTCGGCTCTGCCCAGGCCCGATGCCTGGCAGAGTGAATTCAGAGCCGGAAGATGCCGCGGGGAAGCTGCACGGAGAAGACTGCTCGGAGGATCCAGCCCGACCCTCACTCGTGGACTTGGTAAGTATAATTTGATCGAACGTTGCCTACCCCTGAAACGAGCCTTTTCCCCCCATAGACTATAATAGGGTTCGATATTCGATTCGAGTAGTCGAATATTGAGGGGCTACTCGAAACGAATATCGAACCTCGAACATTTTACTGTTCGCTCATCTCTAATCACTATCCAAAAACACGCAGTTTCACATGTAGTATGACAATATAAACCACACATATGGAATCTTCAGAATGAACTTCCAGTGTATTGAAAAGACAGATAGCATTGGGATAGTTCAGACTTTATTCTGAATAGATTGGGATGGTATTAAAGTAGTCTCTGAAGATTAGTTCAGGGATACATGAGGAACAGTGCTTGTAAGTCTAAAGCCCCACGTGGCATTCTACGCGTCACTCTTGGGCCAAAATACGCTTGCCATGACTGTCGCGGCTTCTGACAGTTGTGGCTTCTCCCTCCAGAGTAGGCTCAAATGAATGGGCCGACTGCGGAGGTTGCTGCTGCGAGGTGGACGCCACAGCTCAACGTGCCATGGAATCCACCTGAAGAAAGGGCATGTCTTTGGTCTCCATAGACCACCATTGTGAAGGGGCGAATTATCACGTGGATTCCGCCCCTCTGTGTCAGTGTGGACAATGGGATTTCACAGACTTGGCCTGATCAGTAACAATGGGAGATCATTTTCTTCTTAGTCCTGCTCTGTGCCCAAACAACACATTGTGAACACATATATCACATTGTTGTAACGGGGACAATATCTTTAAAAATTTTAGGTGTGCATATCTTTGTTTCTTCAAAGTGGGCATAACATAGGCCAAAATAGGCTTTAAATGTGCATGGTGATCTTTCAGATCTCATTTGTTTCATATTTCCATTGAAATAATTTGAGCCCCTACATGTGAACTGCTCCCTAAACATGGACTGCTCCATTATTTGGCTACAGGCTCTTTTTTTTACTGTGTAGTTTATAACTGGCATGAAAGGCTCATCAGAAGTTGTACCTTATTGTCCGTGGCGTAACTAGGCAGAGGCAGCTGCCACAGGGCCCAGGACATTAGGGGCCCGGTGACAGCTGCTACCGCTGCTATCATTATACTCGGGGGGGTCTTTTCAGACCCCCCGAGTATAATGATCGGCGGCCCGGGAGAGGTAAGAAACATAAAAAACACTGTTACTTACCTTTCCACAATCCGGGCAGGCTTCGGCCTAGTCGTCTGACGTCTCATGACCTCGGCCTGCGTCCCAGGTCATGTGACGTTTGACGTCACTGAAGATGGACTACTGCGGAGGCCAACAGCGTAGGAGCTGGGAGATTGGTAACAGAGTTTTTTTTAATGTTTTTCTCCCCCTGGGTTTCCGATTAATGTACTCTGGGGTCTGAAAAGACCCCAGAGTATAATAATTGTTTATGGGTGTCCACAGTGGGACATAATATTGTGTGCAGGGGCCACTATGGGGTACAATACTGTGTGCAGGGGCCACTATGGGGGATAATACTGTGTGGAGGGGCCACTATGAGGGATAATACTGTGTGGAGGGGCCACTATGGGGAATAATACTGTGTGCAGGGGCCACTGTGGGGTATAATACTGTGTGGAGCGGCCACTGAGGGACATAAAAGTGTGTGCAGGGGCCACTAAGGGACATAATACTGTGTGCAGGGGCCACTATGGGGCATAATAGAGCGCGCAGGAATGCATAGGAGAGGGTCGGTTGAGGTCTTCAGCGTCGGTGTCGGTCATGGGGGGGGGGCCATGTCAAAAGTTCGTCACGGGGCCCCGCCATTCCTAGTTACGCCAATGCTTATTGTATTACTTATTGTACACAACAAGTTAAGAAAATGTTCACATTTTATATGGAAGTTTAGAAATGATATTTCATGAATGATAATTTATAGTTCAATACGTTAATATCTTCCTGTTCGTCGAGGTATTATTATGTAGCTGTAGCCTTAAAGGGTTAGCTATAATTTCATAGCAGTGTGGCACTTTCTATTGCTATCAGTTAATAATAATTCCGACAAGGATTTAATTACACATGCATACTCTGGCTCTAGACTTTATATATCAAAAACGATATGTTTTCAGTAATGAAAGGTAAATGATAGCAGAATGGCTTTTGGAAGCATTTGTTTCACAAAACCTTTTTACACTGTATCTTTGTAATAATCTTCAAGGTTCATTCTCTGGGAGTATATTTGTTTATCAGCATTTGCATGGCTTTTCTATTTTATTCATAACCTGGAGCTAACATGTTTATCTTTTAATTACAAATCCGGCCTCAAAAGCATGGTCGCATTGTCTTGGAAAAGTCTGTTCAATGTCATATAAACAATTTCTAATGATAATAGCTCTCCGCACCTTTATATGATTTGTTGCAGTTCTTTTGTTTGAAGCCATTGGTGTGAAACTACTTAGTGGTGTTCATCAATGAGCGGAGGAAAATTATTCCTATCTTTTCACTTTATGTATTTATGAACTTTAATATGATACAGGTGACATGTTTAACTTTAAAGTAGTAACTTATTAAAAGGAGTCTGTGACCAAGAAACTCAAACCAGCCACAGAGCCTTGTAGGGGACATTATGCGGAGTACCACCATACTTTTAGAGTTCTAACGCTTCCAAATATTTTATTCTTCTGCACAATGGAAATGCTACCAGTTTCAGTTTTTGAGTCATTGAACAGATTTCCAAACCCATTAGGAGGTGGTGATTGGCGAAAAAAAATTGTTAAAAGGTGAAGCATTTAGGATGTTTAAATTATGCTTTTTCCCTTTGGATTTGCCGTTTTTACGGAACACTTTATGCATCATATGACCTTCTTTTGTGTGTTTTTTGTGTTTTTCTTTTTGACATATAGACCTGAAGCTGTGTAATTATTGGAAGTTTTGGCATTCCTTTGTGTTGGCGAGAGAGTGTTACTGTAAGGGAATTGCTAGGACAGCAATTCCCAGTTACTGTTTAAACCCTGGGAGGGGCACAAGAGACAGTGAGCCCTAAGCTGAAGCCCCCAACTTTCCCTTCCTATTGCCAGACCCTATCCTAGGTAATAGGCGGCACCCACGAAGACGTTCCCTCCCTGAATACGTGAAACACAAAACGCAGACAAGACAAACAAATCTGGATTTATTTTCATCATTGTGATACATATGTTGTGAGGGGATACGGTGGGTCTGCAGACAACCAGGGGGTAAGTACACTCATATTTTTTCATTTCTTTTGGTTGTATTTTTTAATTTGCTTTAGAGTATAAATTTACGTTTTTTTGTATAGCCTTTGATTATTTGGTGACTTTATTATTGTTGCAGCATATTTATTCTGATGCCATGCGATCTAATGGGGGGTGTTTTTTTGGTTTTATAGTGTGCAGTGGTGAACCTAGCCTCTCTGCTGCCTGAGGCAGATGATCGAAAGACGCCCAAATCCCCCTTCCCCCCTGGATTGAGTCCCCCCGGGAGGGGGGGGGTTAGTTGTTCATCTTTGGATTGTCTGCCTCAGACAGCACGGGATGGGGAGGGGGGGGCATTACGACATTACAATAAATACAATGCAGTGATACTCACAGGAGACGTCTCCCTACAATTCCCATCTCTTCCCTTTGGATCGCCATGTCCACTTCTTTCAGCTGTGACTTGACTCTGTAAAGTTTGAAACATGGACATCTTTGATTCCTCACTTCTCCACGCACCCGACCCCTAAGTATATATATATATATATATATATATCCCACAGCAGCCCCTGCAGCCTATATTATGCCCTATATTATGCCCCCGAGTATAATAATCAGAGCCCCAGGGAAGATGAGGGAACATAATAAACACTGTTACTCATCTCTCCGGGATCCGATGTTAAAGAGGACCTTTCATGGGTTTGGGCAAAGGCAGTTTTATATACCGCTGGAAAGCCGAAAGTGCACTGAATTCAGCGCACTGTCGGCTTTCATGATCTGTGCCTTGGGTGAAGAGCTATCGGTGCAGGTACTGTAGCTCTTTAAAGTCAAAAGGGTGTTCCTGACACTCTGTACAGTGTGAGCGGGGAGGAACGCCCCCTCCCTCTCCTCACAGTGCTCATCCATAGATGAGTATTATCAGGAGGGGAGGGAGGCTTTCCTCCCTGCTCACACTGTACAGCGCTATAGGTGCTGCTGGGAAGAAGGATGTTCCTGACAGACTGTCGTGATCGTGAAGGCTGACAGTGCGCTGAATTCAGCACACTGCAGACTTTCCAGCAGTATATAAAAATGCCTTTGTCGAAACCCATGAAAGGTCCTCTTTAATCCTAGCAGGCTTCTGGCTGGTAGCGGCCTATTATAAAACAAAAAGTTATTATACTTACCGATGTTGCTGCTGCTGCTGCCCCCTACTGCCTCCGCGATCCTCTTCTCTTGGCAGTCAGATGTCTACATATCAGCGTAGGTGGCGTGATAACGCCGCCTACGCTGATACGTAGACGTCTGAACCAGCGCAAGAAGAGCGGCACCTGCGCTGGTTCAAAGAAAAAAAAGTTAAAAAAAAAGAAAAATTGCCCAGGCTGCTGCCCCACTCCGGTCCAACGCCTGAGGCGGCCACCTCACGTCGTGCGGCACTGATAGTGTGTTTGCTTAGTTTGTTGTTTCATGCCATGAGTAAGAGACGTAATGTCTCGAAATGCGTAGGCTGCTTTGTATAGACTACTGAACCCATGGATTGTAACATCTTTCTTTTTTACTAAATAATTAAAAGTTCTATTTTATTATAAAATACTTTTGTTTTGGCGCTGAAATATATTTGTCAAGCTGTGAGGACAATGACAGTGACAATGTCTGTAAAATGTTGCAGAGTATGTTGGCATTATACAAGTAAGAGAGATAAATAAATGCAGATACAAGTGAGAGTTTGGGTGTTTTATAACCCTCTTATTATCTTAGATTTCTCTCCCTTTCCTCCTGCTTGCGGTGATAGCTCTTTCTGCATTGTGAGATGGAGGGAACAGCAGCTTTACTGTATGCCATTGATCTATCATCTGTGTATTCCTAGTTAGGAATTAGTGGAGTACTTACAATGCGCAGAGATTTAGCCGGGGCATAATGGGAAATGAAGGCTGCAGGGCTGACCACGAGACAGCAGTAAGGGGTCTATATCAGAGTCCCTACAGTATATGGCAGACCAAGAGGTACATGTGCAGAAGGCATACGCAAGTCTCAATATTTTATTTTTTTTTAGAAACAACTGATGCTACAGTATATACTGTTAGCAGAAAAAAATGCTCATGAGTATCTTAGATTCCAAGATATAAGTGTAATAAATTATCAATTATGATTTTTTTTTATAAAGTAATTTCATATAACAGCATTTCACAATTTTTATTATGATCATTATTATTAGGTCATTAATAAAGCCAAACCAGGGTAACATTTACTTTTATTAGTAATAATAATAAAACTGTACAATGACACAGCTTCATAGGAACTTCCACAATGAGAGGTGATGTGTTACATTTATTCACATAGAGCTTTTAATGGATTCTAGAAGTCTCTAAAAAGTTACAACAAGGTGCAGTATTGTCCCAAAACTGGCTATGTGCATTGTATTATGTATCTGAGTTACAGTGACCCCTAGCATCTTAAAGGGATATGAAATGATAGTACACTTTTCTGAGGATAAAAATCCAGCAACCAGCGGCCTTTTTTAAAAAAAAATTCATAATTTATTGAAAATCCAAGTTTAAAAAATGCACAACGAATACATTAGGCAATTACTCCCTTGTACAGAGGAAAGTCAGTAACTGACGCGTTTCGGAAATTGTTCCTTATTCTATTTTTATGAAATGCTAGTAGGTGGTAAAGGGCTGGTCTTTGGTTTATTTTAGTATTTAAACATTTTACTTTTCTTATAATGTGAAAAATAAGGGTTAATTGTAGTGAAATTCAAAATGATTCTTTTTATCTCATATGTTGCTTACAGATTTAAGAAGTGAACTGGAAAGCTTTGCTTTGTACTTTATATGTATATCATGAAAGAATCAATTTAAACAAATTAAATTATACAAAAAGAATATATCCACAGTCCAGTCACATTAATGTGACCACCTGTCAAAATCCATAATAACCACCTTTTGGCAGAGCGGACCGCTGCGAGACGTGCAGGAAGAGAGGGGATGTTGTGATGATGTTCACTGGGATGTTGAGCCATGCCGACTCCAGAGCCATGGCCAGCTGCGCTAGGTTACGCGGTTGAGCATCCATGGCGCGAACAAACCCGTCGAGGTGGTCCCACAGATTCTCGATTGTGTTCAAGTCCGGGGAATTTTCTGGCCAAGGGAGTACAGTAAACTCATCCTGGTGCTCCTCGAACCATGCACGTACACTGCGAGGTTTATGACATGTCGCATTGTCCTGCTGGTAGATGCCATCATCCTGAGGAAAAACAATTCACATGTAGCGGTGAATATGGTCCACAAGGATAGATGCATACTTGTGTGGAACCATCGTGCCTTCCACAATGATGAGTGCACCCAGATGGCGGATGACACGTGCCTTCTGCGATTGGTTATTTAATGTTGACGTCAAAAGTAGGCGGTGGTCACATTAATATGACTGGGCTGTGTATTTGGGATATGTATACTAAGAAGATCCATTGTATATATTATATAAAACTATTAGTTGTAAAAGATAAAAGATAGACTTAAAGCTCTCACAAAAGAAATGTTTCTGGGGAAAAAAGCAGACTTTTTCTTTTTAAATTCAAATAATTTAAAAAGCAATGATTATTAGTCTCAATTGTTATAAATAAATATAAACCAATTGTTAGGAACAGAGGGAATTCTGTTGCTGCTTTGTCACCTCCTACTTATTAGTTTAATGCTGGGGTTTGTAAGGGCATGTCACACAATGAATGGTACTACTCATGGGCATAACTAGGAACAATGTGGCCCCATAAAGAGCTTATGACTGTGGCTCTCCTTACAATGCCTCCTTTTCTATCCCCCGCGCGGGATAATGCCCCCTATATTGATCTCTCAAACAATATATTGCCACTTTATTTGCCCCGATGCAATTTACTGCCTCTTTTATTGCCCCATACAGTAAGTCATTGCAGTCAAGCTAGTGGTTGGTGTACACTTCTGATAGACTATGACTGGGAAGGTTAGTAGGCAGTTAATGAAAATTTGGTGATCTGCTGTTATGGCCAGTAGGGACAGATTAGGCCTATGATTTATAGATATTACTTGGTGTGGAGTGCAATCTTGTTCCATTCCAATGGGTTCCCTTGTTTTTCCAGTTTCCAGTTGAAATCAGCTGCTTTTTAACTTAATGGTATTATTTCTACTTATAGCTTTATTTAGCTTGTTTGTTTTGTTTTTTTTCCGAGTACTAAATGCTCCACAGTTATCAGTTTTAGGGTCGATATTGCAGATTATGGCTTCTATTAGGCATGTCTTTAGGGACAGTAAGGGTCAGTGGTATCAGGTGTTAGGATCAGTGTTTAGGGATTGATCTAAGGAAAGAAATGTCACAACCAGTTGTTGTTTGTTGAATCACCTGTTCACCATATTGTCACTGTCTGATACAATCACTAATTTATTCCAGTCATTCTTCTTCGTGAGTTCCTATATTCCTTTTATTTATGTTACTGCTACTGTTGTGATAAATGCTTCATGTTTCTAGTTTATTCAACTTGCATCATTTAGCCCAGTGGCATACCTGGCAAAAATTGGGCCCCAAGGCAAACTTTTGACTCAGGCCCCTGCAATGCTCACACAACACAGTGCCCCCTTTCCTGGCTCCTACATGGTATAATGCCACATTTACCCACACTATAATGTCCCATAGCGGCCCTTCCATAAAGTATAATGTTCCATGGTGAGCCCTCCACACAGCATTATGTCCAAAAACGACCACTCCACACAATATAATGTCCATAGTCGTCCCTAAATACAGTATAATGTCCCATTGTGACCCTTCCACACAGTATAGTATCCCATATTGGCCTTTCCATACAGTATAATGTCCAATAGCAGCCCCTTCACAAAGTATAATGTCCCATAGTGGCCCTTCCACACAGTATAATGTCTCAAAGAGGCCCCTCCACACAGAATAATGTCTCATAGCAACCCTGTCACAAAGTATAATGCCCCACAGTGGCCTCTTTTCACAGTATAATGTCCAATAGTGCCTCCACTCCACACAGTATTATGTCCCACAGTGTCCTACTGTGTTTCATTGCAAAACTTTCAGGTTCAACAGACCTCAGAGTTACTTACTTCTCCTGAACTCATCACAGACATCGGTTACACTGGCACGATTATGCCATGATGCCAGTCTGATCAATGTGATCTCTATGACATCATTGAAGAAGACTGCATTGAACTGTGTGAGCCCTGAGGATAACACTGGGAGTATGGGAAGATACTATTAGGGGGATTGCTGTAAGTAAAGTCCTGCCAACTTATGTCCAGCTATTTTTATTTCATTCTATGGGAGCAAAAACATCAAAAGTTATTTTATCCTTTCTATATGTACATAATAATGTCGGGTAGGGTGCCGATCTTTTCATAATACACTGAAATACAAAGTATTGCAGCTCATTGCAGAAGCATTCAATTTCATATTTAAGTCCCCAAAGGGGAACAATAAAAAACTGTTTGAACAGAATAATAGAAAAAAAAATCACAATGTATGAATGGCCATTTTAAACCATTTTGTCTTAAAAAAAAAAAAAAGTCATATCCCTAAACAAAACCTTAAGTCCTGTAAACAAAAAAATAATTTACACCGCTAAATAGATTTAAAGGGTCTCTATCAGCAAAATCATGCTGATAGAGCCCCACATATGCGTCAGTCACCGTATATGTTATATTAAACTACCCCCCCCGTTTTAAAATAAAACCCTAAAACAGAATGTGATAAACTTACTGAACGTGCACGGGGGGCAGGCATTCAGGGTGCGCCTTCTTCTTCATCCACGCCTCCTCCTCCTCCGATGTCCTTGGGTCCCGTCTTCCTCCGGCGCTCGCGAACTGACCTACAGCAATGTAGGTTTTTACAGCAGCTGTGCTTGGTAACACAGCTCAGCCGATTCATGTGAATGGGACTGAGCGAAAAATAGTTCATGTGACCAATTAATGTGACATCACAAGACTGGTTACGTAGAAGTGGAACTCAAGGAGCATGGCTGGTGCTTCAAACAACCCATTTGTTGGGGGGGACACGTTTCAGACCCCTACTAATCTAAAATTGATGACCTATACTAAGGAAAGGTCATCAATTGCTAAGGCCTGAAAAAACCCTGGAAAAAACCATTATTGTCAAATGCTAAAGAAACAGCTACATTTGTAATAATGGACCAATATATTGTGAACCTAACCTTGTCTTATTGCATCAGTGTTCCATTTGCTTTTCTTTTGAAATTCGTCACAAGCACTCATATGGAATCCATCCAAACATGCTCTAATAGGTTTAGAAGAGATGTATCCATAAAAAACAAAGCTATGATCTTGCCTAATGGACCACTAAAACTCTTCAGTATGTGCATTCATTACTTTCTTTTTTTCTATTAAAAAGGAAAACAATTGCATAGTGCTATCTAATTCAGTTAATAAGTGCTATTTACAACTTAACCATACCATTATCTAAAACTAGTAAGAGGATCTGGCTAATCTTCATTTCAAGTATATTTTCCTATCTCAATGTTTTTTTTAGTGAGAAGTAGCATTAATAAAAACATTGTTTCATTTTGTCAATATATTTTCGATACATATATTTACCAAACTCTTGCACCCTGCTTTTACAGGTCTCCTAGTAGTGGAAGCAGACCACAGAAATACGTGTGGAGGAGAGACAAATTGGTACTCCAGTGTAACACTAAGCACCTTAACCCCTTCCCGCCTGAGGCATTTTTTCAATTTCGATTTTAGTTTTTGACTCCATGCCTTCCAAACCTGATGACTTCATTTCTTTTTGTGAATAAACAGAGCCATATGAGTGCTTAATGTTTGTAGGACAAATTGTTCTTTATAATGGTATCATATATATTCTGTACAATGCACTGGGAAGCTGGAAAAAATTCAAAATGGGGAATTGGAGAAAAAGTGCATTAGTGCAACTTTCTTATGGGTTTAGTTTACGGCATTCACTGTGAGGCCAAAATGACGTCACCTGTATTCTATGTTTTGGTACAATTCTGGGAATATCAAATTTATATAGTTTAACACTTTAACAAAAATCTAAATCCAAAAAATGTTATCTTAAAGTTGCCATATTCAGTCGCCCATCACTTTTTTTATATTTGTATGGGGATGCAGGGCAAAACCGACTGCTCATGCCCTCCGGCCACAAGAAAATGGCTGCTTACACAGTATTGTAAGCAGCCATTTTGATGTGGCTGGCGGTCAAATCTGAAGTCACAATTGCTGATGCATTGCTACTGGATTTATGTTGAAATACTAATTTTCCTTTAAAACTAAAGACTATCAGCCTTGGAATAAAGAATGTATTATAAGATGGCGACGATTGTTATGTTTTGCTAAATTCTTTAGATTGTAACCAGGACTACAACTTGCTGTGCGTCACGCACCAGAACCAATCATATGAAGAATTTCACGTTATATTACGCATTAACCCTTTCTTTTCCTTTCCTGTATAACTATGTGTGACGTGAAATAAACTTAGTTCAGTGCTGCTAGCCGAGGATAAGAGAGCATGAGCCGAGAAGTTTTGAAGCAGCTTGATTCATTTCTTAAAGCAATGGTGCACACACATGCTCTCACTAATTTGGATCTGACTGATTGACCCGTGCTGTCGAATTCGACCCTGACACTATGTTTTGGTACAATTCTGGGAATATCAAATTTATATAGTTTAACACTTTAACAAAAATCTAAATCCAAAAAATGTTATCTTAAAGTTGCCATATTCAGTCGCCCATCACTTTTTTATATTTGTATGGGGATGCAGGGCAAAACCGACTGCTCATGCCCTCCGGCCACAAGAAAATGGCTGCTTACACAGTATTGTAAGCAGCCATTTTGATGTGGCTGGCGGTCATGCCCAGTCAGCTGCCCGAGGCCTAGAAGTTTGAAGCCACCTCCAGAAGAAGACATGAACATTACAAGAAGACGTGAACGTTACATTGGCTGCCTATTCATTATAGAATAAAATATAAAGTTATCACTCTCATCCTCAAGGCTCTCCATAATGCCGCACCTCCCTACATTTCCTCCCTCATCTCTGTCTATCACCCAACCCGTGTTCTCCGTTCACTCAATGTTATGGTCTGGGGATCCCTGACCACGGACTGGTCCCTGACTGATAACTTCTCAGTCTAGTAAAGGAAAAACATATATAAAAACAAACAATAATAAGTATGAGCAGTTTGGACTTCTAGTGTGGATACTCCTACACACTGCCTCGCACAACTAGAAGTAGCCGTGGGCCCGACTAACTTGCCTGAAGGGGCACAAGCACAGCCGGAGAAGTAGCTAACCTACAAAGGGAAATAGAGCCCCTGTCTAGCTTCATGTTTACGAAGGAGAGGCAGATACAGAACAAGCCCCCCACGGATGTCCAGACTTGGACTAACGGTGAACATGAGTAACGCAAAGCATAGGGAGAAAATAACCGTGAAACACAGAATAACTGAACTAAGCAAGGGATAGGAAAAAACAGAACTGAGTATCACACACTATAAAAAAACCCTACCAAAAAAATTCCAAACCTCCAAACAGAAAAAATACCTAGGGCTCGCTGCGCCCGGAACATTATGTCTGGAAAGGAGCTCAATACTTAACGAACCAGTCCTGTGTGAACAGGAGCAAGAAACTGGATGGGCTGGGATGCAGATGGTAGCAGCTTCAGACAACAGACCATTACTGGAGCACAGGTACAGAAGTTTAAGACCGGCCTCAGATAGCATGTGCAACAGCCTTATATAGTAAAGAGAAGGCCTCGCCCATGGCCTGTAAAGTATTCAGCACTGCAGAGAACTTAACCCCTTGAGAGGCCAAGACACACCAGGCACTGATCCACCAGGCAACTCACCACGTGATCCATGCCCGAGTGCCAGAGCAGAAACAGCATGTCTGGTGTGAACATTCCCCTGCCGTGCATCAGGTGGTCCATGCGCTGAATGCCGTCCGGACACTCTGCGCCCGAACCTAACAGGCCGAGACTGCTGAGACCGGGTCATAACACTCAATGACCTAACACTTACATCCTCTACTATCAGAACCTCCCATGCTCGTATACAAGACTTCTCCTAAGCTGCACCACTTCTCTGGAATGCTCTACCCCGGGCAATCAGCTTAACTCCCAATTTCTACAGTTTCAAACGCAAACTAAAGACGCATCTTTTCAGACAAGCCTATCACAATTTCTAACGTAAGACTGCATTTTTAGTGTATTATTTCTGGGCTCTGTCTTTTCCCCTTGCCATTGGGGTTGCTCAGAGCTTGATCCTAGGCTCTCTGCTCTTCTCTCTCTACACAGCCCCTATTGGACCAGATTTCTAGTACCATCTTTATGCTGGCTGACGATACCTAACCATATACTTCATTCCAAGACATCTCTCCTGCACTAGTACATAACACCAGTTATCTGATACTGAATTTTTCAAAAACTGAACTACTGCTGTTTCCATCAACTGACAGACCTAACCCTGATATCTCCATTTCAGTCTCTGGCAACATGCTACAGTGATGCCTCAAACTGTGCAGTCACTGCATTAGCTGCCTATTCAATATATATTACAATATAAACTTATCTCCCTCATCCACAAGGCTCTAAATAATGCTGCATCTCCCTACCTTTCCTCTTTCATCTCTATCACCCAAGCCATGTTCTCCATTCAGTCAATGACCTAAGACTAACATTCCCTGTCATCAGAACCTCCCATTCCCATAATACAATACTTCTCATGAGTTGCACAACCTCTCTGGAATGCTCTACCACAACCAATCAGATTAACTCCCAATTTCTACAGCGCAAACTAGAGACACATCTTTTCAGAGAGGCCTATCACAATTCCTAATGTAAAACCTTCTGTAGTCAGTATCCCCAAAACTAACTCTTCACTGTTCACACTCCTAAATTATCCCTGTGTTATTTTTATAATACTGTATTTATTAGTAAAAAGTAAATATGGCAAAAGTTTCAGAGTTAAAAAGGACACTTTCTAATATATTCTGTATTCTATATCAAACATATAGTTACATACTGATAAATTACCAAAGAGAGATATCTAGGGACGTAGGGACATTCTTGTGTGCAGCAGGTAAAGTCTTATTACTATTTCACACTGCTGTTGAACATCGAGGAAAATAAAAAGTAATGAAAGGAACTGAACAGCAGGAAAAAGCTGTAATAAATATATTGATAGTGCTGCATATCCTGAATCATGCAACTAAGAAGAACATTGCCTGGAGGAATAATAGCCATCCGTCACACAATCTTGACTTATCTACAGAGGCTTACTGGATAAGTGCTGGGTTTCAGATTGCTACTATGATAATGCCAAATGTCACTTTCACTGATTAAAATAGTCAGTGATTATTTTTAATTACTTATTAACTCCACATACTTTATGTACATGAACATCCATTATTGAGAAGTGTTAGTTTATTTCTACTTCTGGCTTTAAATATTCATTAGTGTACTCGACGAGACTTTGCAATGTATCTGAAGAAGTGGTTTATTTCACTTTCTTTCTTGGCCATAGTTTCTTCTAGAAACATACATAGTTATCAAGAAATCAGCACTGGGGAATTGCAGGACATGACAACAAAATATTCTTATTAAAGCCTGTTTTATGAAGAACACAGTCATTGAACAATTTCTGTGCAGGGTATTAAAAAAGAATTATTTTTGACAACCAGACCGTCCAGAGTCTCTAATATGGTTATTGGGGAATAATACATATATAAGTTGATTACAATGGAACAAATTCATCATTGCCTCTACACCAGGAAACTGGAGTAGCGGGATTATATTGAGATCCACGTTTGTGCACTTGTTGTCCCACCTAAGGCAGTATGTAGGCGATGTGGTGCGGAGATTGGTCCGACAGACTTATTAGAATGTTATATTGGAAAGCTATGCCATTTCCTAACTGGTGTAGATTT
Source organism: Leptodactylus fuscus (assembly GCF_031893055.1). Classification (NCBI taxonomy): domain Eukaryota; kingdom Metazoa; phylum Chordata; class Amphibia; order Anura; family Leptodactylidae; genus Leptodactylus; species Leptodactylus fuscus. Next base: position 140,111,193 of record NC_134267.1, read on the forward strand.
CCATTCTGATTGAAGGATGGCAGACAGGTTTATGAAGAAGCCACAGCCTATTCATAAATCTCTTAGTCCGTATGACAGTCGGGCACAATACACCAGTCTTAATAAATTTGCCTCACTGTATCTTCCATGTCACAGCAAGGCACAAAGCACATTAAACATTAATATTGTGAGATCCTTAACAAGAATGCCCTCATAGTTCAGCTTGAATTTAAAGGGGTTTTCCCAAGACATACTTGTTACTTATCCATGACATATTGTATGTGACACCAATAAAAAAAATACAGAAGTCACATTTCCCCCTGTTTGAACAAAGTAGTGGTAAATAGAGATGAGCGAACACCGTTCGATCGAATAGGTATTCGATCGAATATCAGGCTGTTCGAGGTATTCGTTCCCAATCGAATACCACGCGGCATACGCAGTAAAAATTTGTATCCCCTCCCACCTTCCCTGGCATGTTTTTTGCACCAATAACTGTGCAGGGGAGGTGGGACAGGAACTACGACAACGGAGGCAGTGAAAAAAATTTAAAAAACCCATTGGCTGCTGAAAACATGTGACCTCCCATTTATAAGAACGTCCGCCGCCATATTCGCCAGATTTGCGGTCAGAGATAGGGAGAGAAACATATCTGCTGAGAGATAGATAGGCATTAGCTTCAGATAGGCAGGGAAAAACTGAAGAACAACAACAACAGCTCTTTTCAGAGCTATACACTGCAGGGATAGGAGTGGAGCTTTCCACGGACGGTGGAAAACAGGGATACAGAACAGCTAGTTGTTGCTATATACGTGCACACCAGCTTTTGTTAGGGGTGTCCCCACACCAAATAGCAGGAATCCACAGCAGTTACTTCTTGCAATATACATGCAAACCATCTTTTCTTTGGGGTGTCCCCCCACAAATTTGCAGGAATACAGAGCAGTTACCTGCTGCTATATACGTGCAAACCAGCTTTTATTTGGGGTGCCACCCCCACAAATTTGAAGGAATACAGAACAGTTACCTCCTGCTATATACGTGCAAAGCAGCTTTTATTTTGGGTGTCCCCCACAAAATGGCAGGAATCCACAGCAGTTACTTCTTGCTATATACGTGCAAACCAGCTTTTCTTTGGGTTCTTGTTGGTATGCTAATGAGCTCTCTCGCAGCATCTTCCTCCTATTCTTCCGGCGGTGGGTTGTAGCTTCTAAGGCCTCGGGCCTTAGGCGGAGCAGTCTGCGCATGCCCACAGGTCACGAGAAAATGGCAAGTGACCATTTTCTCGTGGCCTGTGAGCATGCGCAGACTGCTCCGCCCAAGGCCTGAGCCCCTAGAAGTTACAACCCACTGTCAGAAGAATAGAAGGAAGATGACACTGCTGAAGAAGAGGAGTCAGCTCTGGAGAGAGCTCTCTGGCAGCATTAGGGACGCTCCCAATGCTGCGAGAGAGCTCATTAGTATACCGACAAGACTCGGGATTGTAGGCGAACGGCGGCACGGAGAAGAGAACGAAAGGTAGGATATGATTAGCCTTTCTTAAGGCTATTCCGACGTGGTACTTAGAAAAAATTATGTCTGAGTGTTAGGATCCCTTTAAGCACTCTTTAGCTCTATGCCAAGTGACCACCACTGACCAACTGCAGAGATAACAGTCTGTGACTTGTGAGTGGAAAACAGAACCTCCATCCCTTATGTAGCTGATTTTAGACACTTCTCCTGGTATTCCACTTAAAGATCTGGTCTTGGGTGAGTTTTGCTGAGGTGGAATAAAAGAGGGTCATGAAGTTGTGAAAAAGTTTATCTTGGAAATAAATATTATTTAGGCCTTTTATTCCTAAGGAATAAGTGAGCTTTCCAGTGTAAAGTAACTTTTGTGAAATCCCTTCCCCACTGTGCATCTCTGCATGTAGACTGCAAGTGATACTTGAATCTGTGTAGGTATCCTATATGTTGCACAGACTAATAGTGAGTGGAGCCATATGTGGATTTGAGTACTGCTGCAATTTCTACATATAGTGCAGGCAAGGCCAGTGCCCAGGGCTCCTTTTCCCAAAGGGGCCCCCAGGATTTTGAGCATCAGGATTTCAGCTGACTCGAATCAGTGGAGCTCTACAGCTGTATCAGCGGGCAGTGCTGTGCACACCAATATTTTTTAAGCCTATGACTGAGCAAGGAGCTGAAAAGCCATAGACTGACAGTAACGCACAGGACAACACGGAGCAGTTGGTGTGATGACATCACTACATTGCACCACCTGTGCTAGTCCTGCAGGGAGAGACTACCGCTGATTCATACATAAAGGGATTGTGGTAAGGTAACTGACTAACTGGTCTTCACAACCCTGTGTAGAACCATTATCTACCATTATACAGTCACCATATAGTGATAATGTTGGTATACCTGAGTTGGGGGCCCACTTGAATGTGTTGACCCCCCTGTGCTGAACCTCTAGCTAGGCCTCTGCCCAAGTGTATGAGGCTCAAGATGCAATTTAATGTCTATGGTTGGCAATAGAATCTATAATGATTGGCTTATGTTTCACTCTCAAAGTGTAGAAAACCATAAGAGAACTTGTTTTTGTGGGACTCTATAATGGTAACATTTTCTTACAGGTTTTTCTTCCATTCATTTTGCAGTAAATTTGAAACAATATGGTAATGAAAAAGTACAGTAAAAGCGTCCTTGGTTGTCACTAATAATAGTAATAATTTAATATATTACATTTTATAAACTACATTTTCTCATACAATATATTACTTTAAATGACACATTCTTACATTATTAAAATAACACAAGATTTAAAGGTAGTTTTATTATGAAATATGGACACCACTCTAGATAATTGAGCTTGCTTGTTAGGTTTATTTACAGCATATACATTCCATGTTAGGAAAAGTGTTACGAACTACAATATCTCATACAAGGTTTCATATAAACGTAGATATTATAGAAACGTTGCGTAGATATTCAAGAGCAACATTTCGTGCTGCAAAATGGTCCTGTAAGGAATCCTAAAGCGTGGGGGGCAGAGACGCTCCCTAACACAACAAGCTCCGGATGGATTTAAATGGTCACTTACTTTTCAGGTAATAGAGCATGTGATTCTGGACCAAAATGCAATACATTTTATTAACCTGAAAAACCACTTTAAAGTTTTAGTAGTCTCCCTTCTAGCTAGTTTGCTTTCACTAGGGAAGTCCCAATCATAGATATTATTAAAAAAGCAAGATGTATTGAGTGAAGGGAGAAGGGACTAATCTCTTTATACAGTGAATGCGGAGGGATGGGGTTGTTTCCCTCACGGTTTCCACACACATCTGCAATCTGTATTATCTGCCCACTGGACTGACCATTCTGCAGTAGCTCATAATTCACAATGTATGAAAAGTCTAGTATGCACTTGTATCTCCTTCTTACTGCTCATAATAATGCTGATAAGATGTTAGCTATAGACTTCATGCAGATTTCATTGTTGCGCCCAAATTTCACTTTTCCTGTGTCAGGGATCTTTCCAGCTGCATCATCACCTGTATTTGCCGTCCAGTGCCCCTTGATCTCCTAAATTATGTTCTTTTGGTGTTTTCTCAGCCTTTTGTTTCCTATTTTACAGTTACTCCTGGTGGAATTACATGTAAGGGATCAGTAGTAGTCGTAATGGATAGGGAAGGTGCAGATAGCCCCCTATTGTACACACCCCAGATATTAACAGCAGAGAACACAATGTATGTTTATACAACCAGAGAACAGACTGCCCAACAAGACCCTACAGATATTTCAAAATTTCATGAAAACTCAAGGACCCTTTGAAGATAAAGTAAAGTAATCTAGATTTTTACCTAAGTGTACAATAATACAACTATTATAAAACCTATATAGTTTAGAAATACACTAAAATGTGAAACTGTAAATAGAAATGTAATAGAATTAGGCTAATGTAACATAATATTATTATAACATATTTATTCATAAACCTTCTTTAGGCTAAGGCCCTACATAGCAAGCTGCTGTGAAAAAGACTGCAGCAGAAATGCATTGTGCTTTTCACTTTCTGCTTCTATTATACCTATGGAAAATGTCAGCGTTTCCATAGGTATAATTAACAAGCTGTAATTTACAAAAACGCAATGGTTTTAGTTTTCTGTAATGCATGGATGGGATTAGCCAAAATCCAATCCACTATGCTAGTATAGTAAAACACTTCAGTTTTTGCTGCTGCGTTTGCATTGTGGCTAAATCACAGCATTTACTGTACATGGGGCCCCAACATTAAATTGACTTTCACCTTCCTGTAAGCTAAAGTTTATGTATAGGGTCTATGACAACTAAAACCTCTTCTATGTCACGTATGTGCTGTTTTAGGGGCAATTAGTGATAGTGAACATATATTTGTATGTCAAAATGCAATTTTGCTGCTGAGAAAATCAACTTTTAATGCCCATGTAAATTGCTGCATGGCACCGCCCCATAACAAAGATTTGCCACAAACACAGGTGTAAATTGGTGCTATGCCTAAGATATAACCAACAGCTCTTTTATATGTGTATTCAAATTTGACTTTTTCTTGCCAGCAAGGTTGTATGGCATAAAAAACTATATCCATTATGCCATTAACAGTGCAATACAACAGTATATAATGTAATTGTTTTAGCTGAGAGGGGACTGCCTTCAGTAATAGATTGGGTCTGAACCTTGGGGCCACTAAAGATCACCAGAATATTTACTTGCACAGGGCATTTCAGGGAACCACAGTGCAGCTCCATATGCTTTCTAAGTGCCACTACATCAACAGAAGAAGGGACATTGGGGGGATAGAATATATCAAGTCCAACATATTTTATGTCATGCTTGATGTCCACTACTCCAGCTCAGGGAGTATGATGAGATTGCACCAAGGAGCCATAGATTCTGATGATATTTACGTCACTTGTAAGGCATAAATGCTGTTGAATATGATGCTCTCGACCTTTCTCACTTTTGAACTAGTGAAGTCTGGTGTAACAATACCATTAGAGACTATTGTAGTCACAAGTTGCAATAAATGGTTGCAAGTCACCAATTTTCAATTATTGTACACAATTTTTGTGGCATATGGGATTTGATATATCCCTTCAACATGGTTTACTGGTATACGCTAGTGATGTTACATAAATTAATAGGGAGACCCCTGTAAGTGTTTGCAAAATCCAACATAAAACCGCAAAAAAAATTGTGATATCATTATGAATTAAAACAAATGGTAAAGACAGCTCTGCTACATTTGTATATTTATAGAAATCTAAATTGACATCCTATGTTCTCTTTTTCACATTTATATTATGAGAATTCTGTGATACAGTTTTACTGCTGTAAGCCATCACATCTATTTCCGTGTTCGCTTCAACCTGAAAAATAAAGAAATTAAGTTCAAGGCAAATTCAATAAGTATGCTAACTAGCTATACATACATTTGCAAACGGACTGAAAAGTAAACATGTGAAGAGGTGAAACTTAGCTCAGTTTTGGAGCCTCACCAAAGTCAATATATTATACATCATAATCCCCAATAGCACAAAACTTCTTAAACCTATCTGTAAACCCACTTTCAGATGGCAGATATTTTAAAGGGATCCTGTCATCAGGAATTGACAACCTGAAAATGTGTTCCTGATTCTTCTCATGCATATACGCATTAATCAGAAGAAGCCAGGGAACATTCACTAGGGGGACAGTGCATATGGTGGGAACAAGAATGTATGACCATGGTGCATGTATCGAAATGTCAGGACAGTTGTGGAAGGATTTCCCTTACTTAGAGACCTCAAACAAACTATGGGGGCTGCTTTGGGGCATGAAGGGCCTGAGTTTATCAGCTTACTCTCAACCTCTTTGACTTTATACAAGTATTTATTGACTAAAACTTCTTTTAACATATGTGGAAACACTGGGGCATCACAGGGGGACCTTTATGACACTCTCTAGCTGCCATATATGGTACTAGGACTGTTCTGAAATATTAATAGAGTATATAGACCAGGGAACCATATGTACTAGACCTATCACCAATGTAGACTATAAGTTTGGGTCAATGTTGTTCATTTCTATACACAGCCGTGGTTTTTTAAGTCATGTAAGAATAAACATGTTTTAGAACTGATAATTACAAACATTTTATTCCACGTTTTGACATTCACTTACCATTCTATATTGTGGAAACAAAATAACCCACTTCATTTCATTACAAAGGAGAAAAGATGAGTCACAAAATCGCATGAAGATTTTTTCAATACTGAGCTACTTCACAGACATAACAACCCATATGACTTGTTCTATTACTATGGATAAACTGGCTTAAGCCAAATCTTACAACGTGCCTCTGCCAGACCTCTGTGAGCATCTAACAATTACAACATCACTCAGATGCTGCTATAACTAGTCACTGAATGCTGGCTCCATTGTGCTATCATCAAGATTGTGTTAGTTCCAAACATGATTCTGCTAACGCAGTTCGTCTGTCCAACAGAAGCAGTCAAGCATTGGGTTCAATGAGCCCAGAGTATACACAATATTGCAAGCACTGTGAAACATTCCAAGTACTAAACTTACAATTTGTTCTAGCAAAGAAACTGCATTGACAAGCTGTTGCTCATGGCAGCAGAACTACCGATGTGAACAAGCCCCGTGAAGGACCAGCTGTGTCCAAAACTCATAATCATTGTACTTCTAACATGTAAATAACTTATGGCAGTCTGCATGCTGACGAGAGATTCACTACAGGATGGATGTCTAATACTATAGAACATTTCAGCACTTCATAAGGTACAAGCTTTCTAGGAAATGGCATATATTCAGCAGGAAAGAAAGTTCTATAGATTGCCACCTACTGTAATGTACATAGTAATAGAGAGCTGTAAGGCTGGGTTTACGTGGTCAAGGTTTTGAATTGATGCAGGTTTTTTTTTCATTTTGTCTTTAAAAACTGAATCAGCTCTCCTTACCTTGCGAAATCACGATTAAAAACTATTCAATTTTTTTTTTTGCAATTTTTTTTCTTGCTGTGCTTCGGTTCCTGGGGTCTTAGCCTTAGTGTGAGGTTTTTGGGGGTTTTTTGGGCTTGTTCACTCAGGGAAAGAGGGGGTGGATTTTAATGCCGAATCCACCTCAAAATCCGCCCCCTCACAATAGAGGTCTATGTTGACCGCTAGCGTTCTTTTTGCGCTAGTGGTTTGTTCCTGCTTGCGCAAAAAAGAAGCGATCTGCCCTTTCTTCAGGTGGATTCCGCAGCTGATTCAGCCGCAGCGTCCGCCTCGTGACAGCACCCTCTGGACTAGGCCAATTCATTTGGGCCTAATCTGGAGCGGAAAACCACGACGGCATGCCGTGCACTGTACCAGCATCCTGTCGCGGCAGCCATGACGGAATGTGCACAGGCGGAATCCCCGTGTGAACTAGCCCTTTCTGTGCACTATAGATCAGTTCTGGCTCTGTGTCAGGAACTCTTGCTTTCTTTGACATTTATGTTATTTCCCTTTTTTTGGTAATGTAAAAAACCTTTACTATAGATAAAAAGTTAAAAATCTGCATCATCCAGTCTACAAGTACAGATGTAAAATGCACAAGGTTAAAGGAGACTTCTGGGACTGCAACTAAGACACTAAAGTGTACTAATGTACAGTAATGCCAGAAGCCTGAACAAGACTGGGAATTAGAAGCAACAATGCTAGAAGATAGATAAGACATAGTGGTGAAAAGCAAGATATGGTTGGATAACTGATATGACTGTGCATTTAATATATAGGGACATAATCCATATATAAGATTGGATAAATAAGAGAGGGCTAGGGATTTGCTTCTATATAAAATCCTGCATAAAGCCTATACTGCAGGATGACTTTTGGTAGGAAAATGAAGATGTAGAGTTACTATGAGTGGAAATAAGGAGAGGAAAAATAAAATAATGAGTTTATTATAAGTCTCCAAGTATAATGGACGAAGCATAACTGTTACTAATGGGATAAACAGAAGTCAGCTAAAATAATGAGGTGATTATTATGGGGGACCTCAAGTAACCTAACATAAATTTGCAAACAGAACTCTGAAGGTTCAACAAAGGTAAAAGGTTTTTGGTAATTAAAGATAACTAACTACTTTTCCCAACTAGTGCAGGACCGAACATGATGGAGATGGAGACTTCAGTATCAATGAATCACTTTAGGTACTTTTTAAGGAAAATTAGTTCCTTCTAGGACATTATCCAAAAATGTAATTCTAAGACTTCTGTTAACATTAGGGCTCAAAAAGTAAACAACTTTTATTAATAAAATGATTAAAATATATAGGTCCAGACAAGACAAAACAAGAAAAAAGTCTGCCTCAAATCTAAATACCTCTTGGATATATATATATATATATATATATATATATATATATATATATTAGAGGGAGGACCCGGCTTCGCACGGGTATATTACATTTTATGTTTGTGTAGTGGCCCCATAAGAATTGTCCAGTTTTGCACTGGTGTATGTTGTATGTTGTTTCTGTGTATGTTCATAAGCGTCATGTGATTATGTGTATCTCATTTTGAATGTCAGTGAAAAACCTGTGATCAGTTGTTATGGATACCTGGAGTAAAGCTGTATCTAATCCTTCCCCGTGTAGTACTGTGTTTAGATGCAAGTATCCAATCCTTTTTGGTGTGGTACTTTGTGCAGATGCACATATCTAATCCTCCCCGTGTGGTATTGTGTGAAGAGGCGTGTATCTAATCCTCCAGTAAGTGAAACTGTGTGCAGACGTGCATATCTAATGACTCTGGCGTGCGGTACTGTGTGCAGATGCGCGTATCTAATACTCTGGCGTGTGGTACTGTGTGCAGATGTGCGTATCTAATCCTCCCCATGTGGAACTGTGTGCTGAGACATGTATCTAAATCTCTGGCATGTGGTACTGTGTGCAGAGGCCTGTATCTAATCCTCCAAAGTGTGTTACTGTGTTCAGATGCACATATCTAATCCTCCCCTGTGTGGTATTGTGTGAAGAGGCGCGTATCTAATCCTACGGCATGTGGAACTGTGTGTAGACGCGCGTATCCAATCCTATGGCATGTGGTACTGTGTGTAGATGCATGTATCTAATCCTCTGGAGTGTGGAACTGTGTGTAGACACGTGTATCTAATCCTCCGGCATGTGGTACTCTGTGCAGACACGCGTATCTAATCCTACGGAATGTGGTACTGTGTGTAGACACGCGTATCTAATCCTCTGGAGTGTGGAACTGTGTGAAGACGTGCATATCTAATCTTACGGCATGTGGTACTATGTGCAGACTCACGTATCAAATCCTCTGGCATGTGGTACTGTGTGCAGATGCACGTATCTAATCCTCTCCCATGTGGTACTGTGTTCTGAGACACGTATCTAATTATCTGGCATGTGGTACTGTGTGCAGAGGCATGTATCTAATCCTCCAAAGTGTGGTACTGTGTTCAGACGCACATATCTAATCCTCCCCTGTGTGGTATTGTGTGAAGAGGCGCATATCTAATCCTACGGCGTGTGGAACTGTGTGTAGATGCACGTATCTAATCCTACAGCATGTGCTACTGTATGCATATGCGTGTATCTAATCCTATGGCGTGTACAACTGTGTGAAGATGTGCGTATCTAATCGTCTGGCATGTGGAACTGTGTGCAGACGTGCTTATCTAATCCTCTGGTGTGTGGAACTGTGTGCAGATGCACGTATCTAATCCTACGGCATGTGTTACTGTGTGCAGATGCACGTATCTAATCCTCTGGCATGTGGTACTGTGTGCTGAGATGCGTATCTAATTCTCTGGCTTGTGGTACTGTGTGCAGAGGCATGTATCTAATCCTCCAAAGTGTGGTACTGTGTGCAGACACATATCTAATCCTCCCATGTGTGGTATTCTGTGAAGAGGCGCGTATCTAATCCTACGGCGTGTGGAACTGTGTGTAGACGCGCATATCTAATCCTACGGCATGTGATACTATGTGCAGACACGCATATCTAATCCTCCCAGTGTGGTACTGTGTGCTTAGACGCGTATCTAATTCTCTGGCTTGTGGCACTGTGTACAGAGGCATGTATCTAATCCTCCAAAGTGTGGTACTGTGTGCAGACACACGTATCTAATCCTCCCCTGTGTGGTATTGTGTGAAGAGGTGCATATCTAATCCTATGGCATGTGGTACTGTGTGCAGATGTGCATATCTTATGCTCTGGTGTGTGGAACTGTGTGCAGATGCATGTATCCAATCCTTCGGCATGTAGTACTGTGTGCAGATGCGCGTATCTAATCCTCCCCCGTGTGGTACTGTGTGCTGAGACATGTATCTAATTCTCTGGCTTGTGGTACTGTGTGCAGAGGCATGTATCTAATCCTCCAAAGTGTGGTACTGTGTGCAGACACACATATCCAATCCTCCCCTGTGTGGTATTGTGTGAAGAGGCATGTATCTAATCCTACGGCATGTGGAACTGTGTGTAGATGCATGTATCTAATCCTACGGCATGTGGTACTGTGTGCAGATGTGCATATCTTATGCTCTGATGTGTGGAACTGTGTGCAGATGCGTGTATCCAATCCTTTGACATGTGGTACTGTGTGCAGACGCATGTATCCAATCCCCCGGCGTGTGGTACTTTGTGCAGACCCATGTATCTAATCCTTCGGCATGTGGAACTGTGTGCAGAAGTGTGTGTTTAATGCTCTGGTTTGTGGGACTGTGTGCAGACGCGTGTATCTAATCCTCTGGCGTGTGATACTGTGTGCTGATCTGTGTATCTAATCCTCTGATGCATGTATCTCAGTTTAGATATCAGTGTTGGGTTGTGTATGTGGAGTGACCGTGTGTATTGCAGTTGGAATATGAGTGAAAGTCTTGCAGGTTTGTATTGGCTAAGGGGGGGGGACATTATGTTTGGAATGCTGTATCTCAGCAACGGAACGTCTGAGCGAGTTGGAGTCTTGTCTTAAACCTTCCCGGATACCTGAAGTATCTCTGTACTAAATTTGGTGAAGATCGGTCCAGTCATTTGGTTCGCATTAGAGAACAGACAGACAGACGGACAGACAGAAATTCATTTTTATAATATAGAGAGATATGTACATATATTACACCAAAAACGAGGCATAGAAGAGAAAAAAATTATATTCTTTCATATACACACGAGGACAAAATTGCTGGTACCCCAACTGAGTGTGCAGTAGGGTTCACATCTCCGGTGTAGCAGTGCTGAGAGCACGGCTAGCACTGCTACATCTCGGCATAGGAATGCATTGACCAGCGTTGATTAGCTGAATGCCATACAGAGTACAGCATTCGTCCAATCAACGCTGGTTCTGCTGGAGGAGGCGGAGTCTAAGATAAGTCTATAGCAATCTCCATTCTGGTCCGATATTAGACTCCTCCTCCTCAAAGACGAGCCTCCGGCAGAACCAGTGTTGATTGGCCGAATGCTGTACTCTGGCATTCGGCCAATCAACGTTGGTCAATGCATTCCTATGGGAAAAAGTCAGCTCCCACATATTGCAAGCTGACAGGGATCCCGACATAATACAGTGACTTGGGCATGTTAGATGCCCCCAGGCATGCTTCCCCTGCTGTCCCAGTTGCATTCCAGGGTATTGACATCATTTCCTGGGGTGTCATAGTGGACTCGGTGACCCTCCTGAGTCGAATAGTGGTTTCCCCTTAACAAGCATTTTTTTCCCCATAGACTATAATGGGGTTCGATATTCGATCGAACAGTCGAGTATTGAGCAGCAACTCGAATCAAATTTCAAACTTCAAACATTTCACTGTTCGCTCATCTATACTTATAACCTGTAGTTTAGCAAAAGTACTGAAATATAATATTCATAAAAATAGCAAGATTAATTTAAAACCCACAGGACTGACTTGTCTACAAATCAACATAATTGGAAGTTAAAATAAAGTCAAGATGAAGGATTCTATCCAGCAGACACTCTCATGTTACCTTAGATTCACTCACAATAAGTAATATGATTTGACATGCAGTCTTTCTCCAGGAGATAAACACAAGCCTTAAGCCGTGCATGTTGTAATAAAATGACGACAGTGAAAAATCAACATGTAAAGAAGAGAAAAGACTATAAAAACATTTCTTACCATTGGGGAGCAATTATTCCCAACAATGACAACAAATAAAAGTAACATCAGTGTCAGTGTTCATTGCTTATTGCCTGATTTTCTTTTCATTGTCTAATACTGTTTGCGGTTGAACTTTTATTTTTTTGCTTCAAATGGAGACACAGTATAAATTAATCTGGTTGAACAAAGGTTGACAAGCATATGCAATCTTATTTTTTTGCTTTTCTCCTACCAACTCTTCCTTAAATAATATGCTACAAAGGTGTATCTTTATGTTGCACAACCACAAATGTATTAGGTCATTTTACACAATATTTAAAATATCAAACAATTCAGTAAAAAATATTAGACTTGGTCATTTATTTCTGCAATAAAATGATCTAACATCACATATTTGTGAATGAAAAAAACATGTGAGCTTTGACTAGTCCATTTCAATACTTTAACATTATTCTTGAACCATTCTTTGGTAGAATGACTTGTGTGCTTAGCGTTGTTGAATGACCGACATGACCTACATTGTCTTGGGATTCAGCTCAAAGACAAATATCTTGACATTTTCCTTTACAATTTCCAAGTATTATTACGAATTCAAAGATGTCAAGACATCCTGACCTAGATGCAGGAAAAGAGGCCCAAACCACGACACTACTGCAACTATGTTTGACAGATTGCATGAAGTTTTTATATTGGCATTGAGTGTTTTCTGTTCTCCAAATATAATGTTACTCAATTAGACAAAAAAAATCTATTTTGGTCTCCATTCACATAACATTATCTAATAGCCTTTGGGTTGTCTTATAGCAAACAGAAAACAGGCAGCAATATTCTTTTTGGACCAAAGCAGTTTTTTTTTTTCTTGTAGTCCTGACAATAGACTCCTGAATATTAACATTAGCTAATGTGAGAAAGTCCTTTAGTTGTATAGAGATGTCCTTGGATTCCTTTGTGACTTCTCAGACTATTATACAATTTGATCTTGGACAAATCCTGAGGAGGGTAATAATGGTCCTGAAGATGAAAACAATCTGTCTGTGCATTGGTGGAGTTCAAACTATTTACGGTTAGTTTTGTAACCTTTTCAGTTGGCTAAGTATCAAGAGCTCTTCTTCTGAGGTCCTCATACATTTCCTTTGTGCCTGCTATTATTTGCTTATTCCATCCTTTATTGAAAACACCAGTCTTGATTTTAACTAGAGATGAGCGAACAGTGTTCTATCGAACTCATGTTCGATCGGATATTAGGCTGTTCGCCATGTTTGAATCGAATCGAACACCGCGTGGTAAAGTGCTCCATTACTCGATTCCCCTCCCACCTTCCCTGGCGCCTTTTTTGCTCCAATAACAGCGCAGGGTAGGTGGGACAGGAACGACGACACCGGTGACGTTGAAAAAAGTAGGAAAAACCCATTGGCTGCTGAAAACATGTGACCTCTGATTTAAAAGAACAGCGCCGCCCAGGTTTGTGTCATTCTGAGCTTGCAATTCACCGGGGACGGAGGTTTCCGTCCATTTAGCTAGGGCTTAGATTCTGGGTAGGCAGGGACAGGCTAGGATAGGAAGGAGAAGACAACCAACAGCTCTTGTAAGAGCTAAATTCAAGGGAGAAGCTTGTCAGTGTAACGTGGCACTGACGGGCTCAATTGCCGCAACCCAGCTTTCCCAAGTCCCCTAGCAATAGAATTGGGGCTATATACACCCACTATGTTTGCTACTTCCATACAGTGCCATTGTCTGACTGGGAATTCAAAGAATATATTGGGGTTACATATAACTTCAATTCCAGGGAGAAGCTTGTCAGTGTAACGTGGCACTGATGGGCTCAATCGCCGCAACCCAGCTTTCCCAGGATCCTGAATGGAATACACTGACAGTGTATTCCCGTATACCCTATATATACCCCCGATCCCCGTTCCAACGCTGTGCCCCCCCACCTTCACCCCAGAAATACACTGCAAGTCCCCTAGCAATAGAATTGGGGCTATATACACCCACTATGTTTGCTACTGCCATATAGTGCCATTGTCTGACTGGGAATTCAAAGAATATATTGGGGTTACAAATACCTTCAAGTCCTGCCACTGCCATATAGTGCCAGTTTCTGACTGGGAATTCAAAGAATATATTGGGGTTACAAATACACTCAAGTCCTGCCACTGCCATATAGTGCCAGTTTCTGACTGGGAATGCAAAGAATATATTGGGGTTACAAATACCTTCAAGTCCTGCCACTGCCATATAGTGCCATTGTCTGACTGGGAATTCAAAGAATATATTGGGGTTACAAATACACTAATTTCTTGCTACTGCCATATAGTGCCAGTTTCTGACAGGGAATTCCAAGAATATATTGGGGTTACAAATACCTTCAAGTCCTGCCACTGCCATATAGTGCCAGTTTCTGACTGGGAATTCAAAGAATATATTGGGGTTACAAATAAACATATCACTGAAGTAATTTTTTTCCCTTTCCCCTAATATAAGAAAGGAACAGACATTAGACCTAGACCGGGGTTCGAGGCTTGTAAAAATCCAGTATTATTTGTTCTCCATGATGTGAAATATGTGTTAGACTCTTGAAAAGCAACCCAAGATGAAGTCAGCCATGTGTGCCAGTGTGTTACTTGGCATGCCTTTACTGGCCCCAACTGTAAGGGTCACTCTCCATTTCCTCCATTTTCCACTCCCCTTCACACCATTTGTGGTGAAGCAATGGGATGCACTGAAGTGCACCCTCTAGCCTCGTGTGGGACAGGGACATCAGATGCCACTCCAACCCCCTCGTCTTCCTCCGCCAGCCAACGGTGCGAAGATGAGAGGAGTGTGCTCTGAATGTTTTCTGCCTAGCAGAGGCTAGTTCTCACTTACGAAAATGGACCCACTTTGACCTGTATATCAGGCACAATGGTGTAGGTTTCAAAGAAACATGGCACCAACAAGTTGAAAATGTGGGCCATGCGTGGACCGTGTTTGAGTCTGGCAAGCTCCAGATCTGCTACCAGGTTCCAGCCATTATCACAGGCACAAAAATGCCAGGCCCCAGGTGTAGCAGGGGAAAAAAAATGCCATCTCAGCCAGGATGGCATCCCTGACCTCGGAGGCACTGTGCTGTCTGTCCCCCAAGCTGATCAGCTTCAGCACGGCCTGCTGACATCTCCCCACACCAGTGTTACAGCGTTTGCCACTAGTAGCTGGGGTGGAGGTTGCAGCGTCGTAGAGTTTCAGTCTACTCCTGCCATGAATTTTGGCCTGGGAGAGGAGATAGGCCACCCCAGTTTGCACCCGGGGACCAGACTCCACCACATTCACCCTGCCTGTCATTAAAGATAAGCACTGCAGCATCCCTGACCACAGGCGCTTGTCCATGTGTCGGTGGTCAAGTGGACCTTGCAGCAAAGCGCAGAGCTCTGGGCCCGACTGATGTTATGGGACACATGCAGGCACAAGGCAGGGACAGCACACCAAGAGAAGTAGTAACGGCTAGGCCCAGCATAGGGAGGTGCCCCAGCTGCCATCTGCTGACGGAAGGCCTGGGTATCCAGAAGCATAAACAAACACCAACATCTCCAGGGCCAGCAGTTTATCGATGAGGCTGTTAAAGGCTTGGGCATGGGGGTGGGTTGTGTTGTACTTCTGCCTGCAATTAAAAGCTTGGGAGATGTGGAGTGGCTGGGAAGAGGCGCATGATGGTACAGGCCAAAAGGGCGCATGAGGGTGAACTCCCCAATGTGTCAGAGATAGGTGTGTAGGTGTCCTTGCATCATATACTTGCACCATATTTGGCTTTGGAAGTTAATTTTGTGCCAAAAAGTGGTTAAGACAGCGATCCCTCAGCTACTCCCGTTACACTGTCTATTGACAACTCCAGCACTGAAGTTACCATCTGTGGAAGTGGACCACCACTTCTAAGATCCCAAAGGAAGTAGGCAAGAGATGTGCAGTGCAGAAAAGAAGATGAGAAAATAAGTGTAGGCTGTAGAGCACAGAGGGATCGGAGAGGAAAGAGCTGGTGTCGGCCAGGTATTCCTACAACATACGCCTATACTTGTCCCTCCTGGTGACACTAGGCCCCTGAGTGGCAGTAATTTGTCCAGGGGGGCCATTAACGTCTTCCAGACCTAGGAATAAGTCTTCCAACAGGGTAGAGTTTTGCATGCTTAGCTTCCCTCCACATCTACACTGCTTTCGCCCCTAAACATCACCCCAGTTTATGCATCTGCTTCTACCCTGTTTTTTTGTTGAATTAGCTTCCCTCCACATCTACACTGCTTTCGCCCCTAAACATCACCCCAGTTTATGCCTTTGCTTCTACCCTGTTTTTTTGTTGAATTAGCTTCCCTCTACATCTACACTGCTTTAGCCCCTAGACATCACCCCTGTCCATGTGGGGTCGGTGGCCTCGTCATCCACCAACTCCTCTTCCAATTGCGCACTGCCCCCTTACTGCAAACCGCACATGACCACAGCTTGCCCTGATGGCAACTGTGTCTCATGATCCCCACTGAGGTCCAGACAAGTCGGTGGCGGGTCCAAAACCCCAAAATTGGAAGGAAATGGCGGATGCTGCAGTATTTCTAACACCTGTTCCTTGTGCTCGGGCCTGGTCTGTGTTGTACCCTGCACCCTGCTTAACGCAGCTGCCATATCCGGAGTTGTGATGAGCGCATGCTAATGTTTCGTGTCCAGTGCAATGGATGGGATGGGATTTCACATAAGTCTGCCACCCATGGCCACTCATGGTTGAGCAACTGAGGGAGTTGACTTTGACGAACCCGAGGGTTTTGGAGTTGGAACTACATCAAAGGTCTGTGCTGCTCACACACTCTGCTCAACACATGATATGTTTAGTGCCAGCAGCGTGGAGACGTCGCACAACAGCCGTTGTTCCAGCAGGTACAGGCGTTGTAGGAGTGCATAGAGGTTAGCAGCGGCAACTATAGACTTTAAAAACTATCCGCACAAGCGCCACACTTTCACCAGTAGCTCAGGAACATTGGGGTACCTTTTTAAAAAGATTAGCAGCAATGAGTTAAAAACGTGACCCAGGCATGGAATATGTTGCAGGCTGCCAAGCTACAGAGCCGATCCCAGGTTATGGCTATTATCACACATGACAACATGCCTGGGCCCAGGTGCAGTGGCAAAAACCACATTGCCGTCTCATCGAGGATGGCATGACTCACTTTGTAGGCAGTGTGCTGTCTGGCCCCCAAGCTGATGAGCTTCAGCACGGCCCGCTGACGTCTCCCCACACCAGTGTTGCAGCGTTTCCAGCTCGTAGCTGGGGTCAATCTAACAGCGGAGGAGGGTGGTGTTTCAGCCTTCCTCCCAGGAATGTTGTGTGGGGAGACAAGTCAGGCCACCACATTTTGCGACCCGGTCCACGCCTCAACTACATTCAACCACTGTGCCAAAATTGAAAGGTAGCATCCCTGTCCGCATGCACTTGTCCATTCGTACCTGGTTACGTGGCACTTTAGGGCTAAGCGCTGAATTTAGGGACCGCCTCATGTTTGGTGGAAAGTGCTGTTGTGGACGGCACAGTGCGGTGGCGCAGTAGACACTCTGCCCAAAAAGGGCAGAGTGTCCCCCAGCTGGGACTCCAACATCTCCTGGGCCAGATTTCTTGAGATGAGGCCGTTGAAGCTTTGGGCATGTGGGTGGGTTGCGCTGTACTTTAGCATGAAATGAAAGGCCTGGGAGATGGGGAGTTGCTGGGAAGAGGCGCATGATGGCGCAGGCAAAAGGAGAAGTGGCAGGAAAAGGTGAGGATGAGGGTGAACTCCCCAAAGTGTCAGAGGCAGATGTGGAGGTGTCCTGGCTGCTGGTCTGGACTGCAGCACCAGCCCTGTCAACAGTGGGAGAGGCAGTGGCCGCAAGGCCAAACAACGATTATCCTGCGATTGCTCTCACCCACTGAGCCCAGGGCTTGCCTTCCAAATGATGGCACACGCAAGAGGTGGTGAGATTCCTCTCTGCAGATCTCCAAACCATCTTGGACTTGCAAATTGCACTAAATTTGTCATGTAACTGACATGTATATGATGAGTCTATCCATTGTCTGTTCATTTTGGTGAAAGTCAGCCTGTCAGCTGACAGACAGCTGTGCTTGTCAGTGATGATGCCACCGGCTGCTTGTACCCCCAGTTTTTGCTGCTTAGCTTGCCTCCACATCCACACTGCTTTTGCCCCTACACATCACCCCTATCCATGCCTGTGCCTCTAGCCATAAGTCTGCCACCCATGGAAACTCATGGTGCAGAAAGTGAGGGAGCTGACTCTGAGGAACCCTTGGGTTTTGTAGCTGGTACTCCATCAAAGGTCTCTGCTGCTCACACACCCTGCTCAACATACGGTATCTAGGGTTAGAGCGTGTGGTGACCTCGCACAACAGTAGGTGCTTCAGGCAGATGTAGGCCTTGCTGGAGTGTATTGCGGCTAGCTCCAGGTACTGTAGACTTGGGAAAGTGGGTGTCCAAGTGCCGCACTTTCACCCTTAGCTCAGCTAATTTGGGGTATGTTTTTAAAAATCGTTGCACCACTACATTGAACATGTGGGCCAGGCATGGAACGTGTTGGAGGCTGGCAAGCTCCAGAGCCCTCCAACAAGACAAAAAAGCCTGGCCCCAGGGGCAGCGGGGATAAACAAATTGCCATCTCATCCAGGATGGCATCCCTGACCTCAGAGGCAGTGTGCTGTCCGTCCCCCAAGCTGATGAGCTTCAGCCCAGCCTGCTGACGTCTCCCCACACCAGTGTTGCAGCGTTTCCAGCTCGTAGCTGGGGTCAATCTAACAGCGGAGGAGGAGGGTGGTGTTTCAGCCCTCCTCCCAGGAATGTTGTGTGGGGAGACAAGTCAGTCCACCACATTTTGCGACCCGGTCCATGCCTCAAGTACATTCAACCACTGTGCCAAGATTGAAAGGTAGCGTCCCTGTCCGCATGCACTTGTCCATTCGTAGCTGGTCACGTGGATCTTTTGGGCAAAGCGCTGAACTTAGGGACCGCCTCATGTTTGGGGAAAAGTGCTGGTGTGGACGGCACAGTGAGGTGGCGCAGTAGCCAGCAGGCCCAAAAAGGGCAGAGTGTCCACAAGCCGGGACCCCAACATCTCCTGGGCCAGAATTTTTGAGATGAGGCCGTTGAAGCATTGGGCATGTGGGTGGGTTGTGCTGTACTTTAGCCTGGAATGAAAGGCCTGGGAGATGGGGAGTCGCATTGCAAAGTGTGTAAACCACACTCAGTTTGTCCTCGACCTATACATTTAGAAATTATCTCCCCCAGCGAGGAACGTGGCCTCGATGGGGGAATTTTTTTTAAGGAAGCTAGAAAAGAGGGCATCTTGGGCCTTGCTGGCTCAGGTCTAGCTTCTGTCATGCAGCTGTCTTCTGCCTCTGGACATCCCTTTGCCTCTAGCCACCTTTTTCCCTGCTTTGCTTGCCTCCACATCCACACTGCTTTTGCCCCTAGACATCACCCCAGTCCATGCCTTAGCTTGTACCCCCAGTTTTTGCTGCTTAGCTTGCCTCCACATCCACACTGCTTTTGCCCCTAGACATCACCCCAGTCCATGCCTTAGCTTGTACCCCCAGTTTTTGCTGCTTAGCTTGCCTCCACATCCACACTGCTTTTGCCCCTAGACATCACCCCAGTCCATGCCTTAGCTTGTACCCCCAGTTTTTGCTGCTTAGCTTGCAAAGCTTAGCTAACTCATGGTGCAGAAACTTTGGGAGCTGACTTTGAGGAACCCTTGGGTTTTGTAGATGGAACTCCATCAAAGGTCTGTGCAGCTCACACACCCTGCTCAAGATATGGTATTGTAGGGTTTCAGCGTGTGTGAATGACGGACAACAGCCTGTGTTTGGACAGATGTAGGCCTTGCTAGAGTGTTTTTAGGCTAGCAGCGACTCCTGTACACTTGCAAAAGTGGGCGCACAAGCGCCGCATTTTCAACAGTAGCTTCTGTACATTTGGGTATGTTTTCAAAAAACGTTGCACCACTAAGTTAGACGTGGGCCAAACATGGAACGTGTTGGAGGCTGGCAAGCTCCAGAGCCGCTACCAGGTTCCAGCCATTATCACAGGCATAAAAATGCCAGGCCCCAGGTGTAGCAGGGAAAAAAAAATGCCATCTCAGCCAGGATGGCATCCCTGACCTCGGAGGCACTGTGCTGTCTGTTC
Organism: Leptodactylus fuscus; assembly: GCF_031893055.1. Taxonomy (NCBI): domain Eukaryota; kingdom Metazoa; phylum Chordata; class Amphibia; order Anura; family Leptodactylidae; genus Leptodactylus; species Leptodactylus fuscus. The sequence continues at coordinate 140,131,472 of NC_134267.1, forward strand.
CCCAAGCTGATGAGCTTCAGCACCGCCTGCTGACGTCTCCCCACACCAGTGTTTTAGCGTTTGCCGCTAGTAGCTGGGGTGGAGGTTGCAGCGTCGTAGGGTTTCAGTCTACTCCTGCCATGAATTTTGGCCTGGGAGAGGAGATAGGGTACCTCAGTTTGCACCCCGGGACCAGACTCCACCACATTCACCCTGCCTGTCCTTAAAGATAAGCAGCATCCCTGACCACAGGCGCTTGTCCAAGTGTCGGTGGTCAAGTGGACCTTGCAGCAAAGCGCGGAACTAAGGGCCCACCTGATGTTAAGTGACACGTGCTGGTGCAAGGCGGGGACGCCACACCGGGAGAAGTTGTGACGGCTAGGGATGGCATAGTGAGGTGCCACAGTTGCAATCAGGTCCGGGAAGGCGGGAGTTTCAACAAGCCGGAACGCCAACATCTCCTGGGCCAGCAGTTTAGCGATGTTGGCGTTCTAGGCTTGCGTGGGTGGGTGGTTAGCGGTGTATTTCTGCCGGCGCTCCAATGTCTGAGAGATGGTGGGTTGTTGTAAAGAAGCACCTGATGGTGCCTTTGATGGTGCAGGAGAAGGAGATAAGACAGAAACAGGGGAGGATGAGGGAGAAGTCAATAAAGTGGCGGAGGCAGATGAAGTGATGTCCTGGCTCGTCCTCTGGAGTGCATCGCCAGCACTGTGAGCAGAGGCAGTGGCATGAACGGCGGGCGACGTTTGTCCTGCCGTTGCTGCCTGCCACTGATTCCAGTGCTTGGATTCCAAATGACGGTGCATTGAAGTGGTGGACAGGTTGTTCTTCTCAGGGCCCCTACTCGATTTCGAGAGGCAAATTGTGTAGACGACACTATATCTGTCCTCAGCGCATTCCTTGAAAAAACTCTACACCTTCGAGAAACGTGCCCTCGATGGGGGAGTTTTTCTGGGCTGGGTACAAAAGGGAACATCTTCGGACATTCCGGGTCTGGCCTGGCTTCGGCGAAGCTGCTGACCTCTGCCTCTAGCTACCCTTTTTGGTGCTGCACCTGCCTCAACATCCACACTACTTTCCCAGCTTGACATCCGCCTTGTCCAGGTGGGGTCGGTGTCCTCGTCGTCCACCACCTCCTCTTCCAACTCCTGTCTCGCCTCCTCCTCCTGCACAATGCGCATGTCAACTGGCTGCCCTGACAGCAACTGCATCTCGTCGTCGATGAGGGTGGGTTGCTCGTCATCCGCCACCAAATCGACCGGAGATGGAGGAGACTCTAGTGTTTGAGCATCTGGACACAGATACTGGTCTGTTAGGTCTGTGGAATCGCGAAATGGAGGGGCAGGTTGCGGTACAGTCAAAGGAAGGGAGAACAGCTCTGGGGAGCAGGGACAGTTGGGGTTATTGTTCTGGGAAGATTGAGAATTTTGGGTGGAAGGAGGACAAGACTGTTGGGTAAGAGGAGGAGAGGAGGTAGAGGCTGACTGGCTGGTGGACAATGTGCTTTAAGCGTTATCCGACAGCCATTGCTGGTTCTCGGGCCTACTAAGGTTTGTACCATTCAGCCTAGTTAATGTGGAACTTTTGTGCAAAGCGCAGAACTTAGGGCCCGCCTGATGTTAAGGGACACACGCTGGTACAAGGCTCAACTCACCCTAAGGGCCAGAAACACTGCTGGTGCAAGGCTCTACTCATGTCAAGGGCCTCAATCTCTACTGGTAGCTCAGCTTAAGGTCCTGTAACTTTGTTTGGAAGGGCTCATGTTAAGGGCTAGAAAAGTCAATTTTGGAAGGTCTTACCACATCACACACACACACACACACACACAATGACAGTTGTGGGTGAGGACTAAAGGATTTCCCATTGCCTATTCCATCTGTGGTTGTCATGGTTTAAAGGGGTGGTTGTTACTGTTTGTTGAGCTTAAATTGGGGTTTGTGTCCATCCATTTGGGGAGTAAAGAAGGTTTCCAGGTATTTTCCCACTTTAATAGAGGTTTTTTTGAATGTGGAAAGTGTGTAGTTGTTAGGCTGTGATGTTGGGGTAATAGAGGGTCTTTGGTGTGTTAGATCCCCCAGACATGCTTCCCCTGCTGTCCCAGTGTCATTCCAGAGGTGTTGGCATCATTTCCTGGGGTGTCATAGTGGACTTGGTGACCCTCCAGACACGGATTTGGGTTTCCCCCTTAACGAGTATATGTTCCCCATAGACTATAATGGGGTTCGAAACCCGTTCGAACACACGAACAGTGAGCGACTGTTCGAATCGAATTTCGAACCTCGAACATTTTAGTGTTCGCTCATCTCTAATTTTAACCCTTCCATCCTAAAGGTTCTCATATTTTTGCCACTCGCAAGTCCAAAAGTTTCATATATTTTTGCTGAAAACTTCTATATGCTATTGAATAATTTTCTGCCATAAGTAAATAATCAAGTCTAATATTATTTAAACATTTGTTTTAAATGGATCCCTTTAAATACATTTAGGACTTGTGTGAAAATCTTTTCTAATTTCAGGTCATAGTTATACAAAAATCTAGAAAATTCTGAATGATTCACAGACTTACAAGTATCACTGTAGCGGCAGTGCATGTGGTAAAATCTAAATGAGTGATAGCAACATCAAGGAGAAGGAAATACTGAATACTCTGTATTAGACTTAGACTCCTCCTTTATAAGTCAATGGAGTGTGTATGTTTGGGGGTCTTAATGCATTACAATTTGAAAAAAAAAGAAAAATTAGATTTTAAACATCTCTAAAAATTTAATCGTAGATCAATGGAATATAATGTAGATGGTTTGGGTAGCCCACTCCAGCCCGAGGCTCCTGGGGGGCCAATGTCCACGCAAACTTCCCACCAATTAGCAAGAAGTATCTACTTCTTCATACATCTGTACTAGCTCCTGAAACATATGCTGTAGATACCTTGAAGAACCTTTAAGTTTCTCAAAGCATCTCCCATAATTCTTCAAACCTTTACCATACTACAGAAAGAAGACAGAGAATGTTTAAAGGTAGCTTTTTTTTTGTTTAAGTCTGTGTACATGTCTGTGCGCCTGTTAATCTGTGGACATGTATATGTGTATGTCTCTGTGGGTGTCTGTGAATGTCTAGTTCAGTTCATATCCAATAAATAGCCCCTGCACAGTACCACTTATTTTACCCTGCTTACAAGGGCGTAACTAGAAAATACTAGGTCCCATAGCAAACTTCTGACTTGGGGACCCCTCCCCAGAGTATAGTGCCCCATTTCCTGGCCCCATTTCCTCTGGTTTGCTCAACAAATACTCTTGATGTGGCCTTACTTACCAATCCTCGCTCCTGCTCCAGGGCGCCTCTGCTTCCCTCCAGGGGGCCACAGAGACGTGATATTGGATGCTTGGGGTCCCCCTGGAGGGCAGATAGGTAAGCGGAGGTAGCTGTGAACAGGAATGGAGATCGCTAAGTAAATAGGGCCCGTTATTTACTGGGGCTACTCCAGCAGGTAACAGGCAATTTTTAAAAAGTGACAGTGGCCCACCAGGTCCCCAAAGGTCACGGACCTGTGCTAGCCACTACTGCTGCTATATATTACAAACTTTCTTTTCGTTGCTTATAGATTAATACATTTGCTGTAAAGTTGCAGACAATTTTAATATTTACTGTCAACAAATATAAAAACTAAATAGACTTAGATGTTAATGTTTTTATATGAGAATCAGACAGACATGTTTTATTTTTCCCTAGCGGTCTAATAATTACTTATAGGAATGGACAATATTTGTAACTATACAACACACTTGTTTATTTGAGTAATAGCCATAAACTGTTGCATGGCAATTTTCAGTATTATCAAGATTGCAAAAGAAGTATGCTTTATAAATGTCAGAAAGGGAAGTCACTATTGAAAGCTGACGCTTGTCAAAATCAATTGTGTTTGTGGTTCAGTAGTTGCCTTTGCATACATCACCTTTCTCCACACTTTTATATTTCATCTTTTCTTTTGAAGATTCTGCTTTTTTCTGTTCGTGTCGATATCTAGATGGTTTACTAGTTGCAATCACCTGGTAAAATACAAAAGTAAAATAAAGCTAAAAATTAATGGGTACATTGGTTTATAGTACATATGCAAGGTTTTTGCATGCTCAAGTGCAACTAGTTGGAGGATTTTGCTCTTTAGTTAAATAAATGGCGCCCAAAATGAATGAGCAACTGTAATAATAAAGTGCATAGGGAAAATGCTTGCTGTCCACTAATAAAGCTTAAGGTGACAGGACTGTGATAGGACTGTTTTGTGCAACAAGCAACATTCACAACCTGTAGGAAAGAACAGGAACTGAACTCATCTGAACTGTTCTACAACAGGAACAGATCAGATGAGAAAAACAAAAAGAGAAAGCACCGCGCTACACCTAGTGCATTATCACTTGGTAACAGAAGATTCTAATAACAAGTGTAGGGATAATCACCTTATTCAGCTGTGATATGTCACAGCCCAAATATAGCTAGAAAAATAACACAGGGTAATCTCAGCAGCAGATCCAGCCGTATAGAAACGTAACAGACCAGAAAAGTAGGACCAACTTCATATAAACTCTATTTGCCACAATATGAGTTAAGAAGTAAAAGATCCGCGCTTACCCTCAGGATAGTTGAATAATCGCCTTTATTTAAAAATCACAAACAGGGATCTTCATCACTACGCATTACAGGACACCCTGGTCCCTTTTTCAAGTGCAAAAATAGATCAATGTTCAGATGAGAGTCCATGCTATGAAATTTGGCATAGCATGCTCTGGAGAATAGAAGACATAATGGGGGATCTATTCAGACCTTTTGAAACCTTTATGCCAGAAATAAATATATAAAAGTTACAACTTCTGATACAGGTTAATTTTTTTCACCATGATAGCAGTCACGGAAAGCCTGGTTCCCTGAATGCTATCCCCGCTATACATCACAAGCAGCAGAGCACTCATCTTTGTTGTCTGTTGACAGTAGTATTAATGGAAAGGGGCCCAGCGTCATATGATGCATGTTGCATCCTTTATAATAGAGGCCAGCCCAGCAGAGATGAGTAAAAAAATAACAGATGCTTATACTCACCTCTCCTGGGCTTCTGACACTCTCCAGTATCCATTTCTGGGTTCTTCCGGCCCGTGGATCATGTTATGCATCTTGGGGTAACTGCTGAGGCCTGAGATTTGCTGGTCATGTGACATCATTACACCAGTGTGTTCCACATGACCGGTGAGGTCCAATTACATACCCTAGTGGTGATCCGGGAGGCGAGTAATGTCAGTCACAGGTCAGAGAGGCTTGAAAAAATTGGTACATTTTTATCTATATTAACTATATTGATATTAGTACTATTGCACCAGATTTCTTGAGATGAAACAATGATCCAAGGAACAATTGAACTGAGCTGTAATAACCTGGTCCAGCCCCTACACAAAGGACAAAGCTTTCTCCAGTGTATTAATTTCAGGTGTTGGGTGTCAGACCCCACCAATCTAATATTGAAGACCTACCCTAGTGATAGGCCATCAATATCTGTAATCTGGAAAACCCTTTTCATCAAGAAGTGTCCAAATTTAGCTTAGTAAATCTCCCTCAGTGTTTCTCTAATGTAACAGTATCAGATCAGAGGATATGATCAGCTGTTAAAACTTCCCGTTTACCCAAAATACCAACATTGTACTACCATGAACATCAGGGCATGTGTTTGGGTCCTGTTGTACTATTTTATTTAGCCATAGGATAGGTGACATATCTCTGATTACTAGGACCCCACCAATAACTAAAATGAGGGTCCTGAGTCCCTATTTTTAGCTCACTGGTCAAGGAATTTGAAAGAAGTGTTTTCAATTATCCTGATGCTTCACGCAAGATCTTAGGGGCTGATAGAAACAACCAAGTATTGTACTCATCTGTAGAGTAATATCGTATATCGTCCATTGAGGGACTTCCTCTTAGCTCCAATAGATTCAATAGTGAATTATTTTGTATCACTTAGATTGAAAGTAAACAAAATGTATATATTCTTATATTAAGAAGGCGACATAACAATATTAGATTACTCATATGTTGTAGCTTGTTTTTCTGTTCACAAAGAAAGTATATAATAGATAAAACAATTGAGTACAGAGCTTATGAGGTTAAATAGTTGTTTGCTTCCTACTATAACCTTCAGTATATTTGAAAAGAATAACTTTACAATTGATTTATTTGTTTCAGCATATACTATGCATTTTATTTTACCTTTCTAAACTGAGTAACCTTTTATTCCAAATATGCAGCAAATCCCCAGCTTCCATCTGAGGTCGTAGATTTTCAAAGGATTTATACAATGACACCATTATGCTGTCACCTTGTCATCTATATCCTGCTTTATGCATGATAATATCTTATTATTTTCTGCAGCTGTTCTGTGACATTGACAGTAAGACACAGCCAGCTGCTTCTATGCACTTTCAGTCATTCGTTATCAGACATTGACCTTATTGTGCCCTGCTTAGTCCCAGGCATAGTACATGTTTTGTTCTACTTACTGAACACCTGAAGTTAGACTGTAATATTAAGACCTTACATTATTATCCTGTTTTATTACCCCATACAATTCAGACTATTTATCTATAGTAAATAGATTATTCCACTGTTCCCATAGCAGTAAGACAACCAGCATTACATCATCCTTAGTGTCTATGATGTCATCTAGAACTAATTGACAGTTTAAAAGGGTATAGTATTCATGTCTCAAAAAATAATAACATACCACTAGAGATGAGCACACCTTTATGTTGACAAATATTCACGAGGTCTGTCTGTCCCGATTGTTTGGGGCTGAATTTTTTTGGCACAAATTAGAAGTGCTATTATTATACTTTGAGGTCTCCTCAGACCCTAGAGTATAAGTGGAGGACAAAGGTAGGTGCTTCATCATAGGTGAGGCAAGGCAAGTATAATTGGTTATGATGTTGTGACACCTCCCCTGGGATTTCACTCATTATATTCTGGGCTCTAAAGAGACTCTAGAATATAATAGTTATTTATGGGTGATGAACCCCAAATGTTGAGGGTTTGGGCCAAGCCTGAAACTTTTGGAAAATTTGGGTCAAATACAGTTCTATCCAAACTGGTTTGCTTATCTCTATGTACTATTATGTGATTACTTTAAGATGGGGTGAGAGGTAACCTCTGGAATCCCCATAAATTCTGAAATTAAAGAGACCACAGTGCTGATAATTTTAGTAAATAGGGCCATTCAGCTGTTCCAGTTTCCTGTAGATTGGAAAATTGTACAGCTTTTTTGTAGCATTCTTGTCTGTTCAGACTTCTGCACAATCCTCTGGCCACAGGCTTGTCCACATATGATTCCCTGCTCCTGGGCCTCCTGTTGTATTCTATTAGTGCAGCTGAGAGTTTGTTTCACGGTAGTTGATATCTCCCTTTCCAATAATGTCTGGAGCAGATTCAGGGCTTCCCATATACCACCCATTGGTCCACACTTGGGTGCTTGCTATTAGTCTCTTAGAGCAGGCTAGCATATTACTTTCTTCTCTGATTATCTGTATTTTAACCTTCGCTTTGACCTCTTGACTTTTCTTCTTGAGTACGATTTTGTACCTAGTTTCCCATCTGGTTCTGACCCCTTGGCTAGTTTGACCTTCCGTTTTTGTTGTTTTGTCTTGCCTGCATTCAGTGTTTCACATATAATAGGAAGAGACTGTCGCCCAGTTGTCCTCTACCGTATACGGTAGTTAAGGCAAATAGGTATGGGGTGGGTCTAGCATCAGGGCTCAGTGTTCCCGTTTTTCCCCTCATTACAGGTTCCAGCAGCAGCTACTGGAGAATTGCTTAACAGAGAATTCCCTAACATTTTTATTATACAATCACTAAATTATTCTCTCAATATTGATATGAATAATAATAAATAGAGATGAGCGAACAGCGTTCTATCGAGTACATGTCCGATCAGACATCACACTGTTCGCAATGTTCGATTCGATACGAACACCGCGTGGCAAATGCACTTAAAATTCATTTTCCCTCCCACCTTCCCTGGCGCTTTTTCTGCACCAATAACAGCGCGGAGGAGGTGGGACAGGAACTATGACAACAAAGGCCATGAAAAAAACTAGGAAAATGCCATTGGCTGCCGAGGACATGTGACCTCTGATTCAAACAAATAGGCAGCATTATCTCCAATTCATTTGCGGCTTGCACTTAGTTAGAGACAGATATCTGCTGAGGGCTAGATAGGTTTTAGATTCTGCTAGGCAGGAATAGCAAAGAAGAAGAACCACAACAGCTCTTTTAAGAGCTACACTAAAGGGAGAAGCTCAAACAAGCTTGGCATAGTGTCTACCCACAAACGCTAAAGTGGGATTCACAGCAATTAAGCCAGGCTGTATCTGCGCAACCCAGCTTTCCGTGGTTTGGATTGAGCTAAGTGGGATACACTGAAATTCTCAGCCCATATACACTATATACGCTTAATCCAGGGTTCAACAGTGTGTTCCCCCCCCCCCCCTCGAAACTGAGGGGTATACACTGAAATTCTCAGCCCATATACACTATATACGATTCATCCAGGTTGTTACGGTGTGTACCCACAAAAAAGCAGTGGGATATACATTCTAATTCTCAGGCTATATACGCTTCATCCAGGTTGTCACAGTGTGTACCCACAACAATCAGTGGGATATACATTCTAATTCTAAGGCTATATACACTTCATCCAGGTTCTGATGGTGTGTACCCACAAAAAAAACAATGGGATATGCATTCTAATTCTCAGGCTATATACGCTTCATCCAGGTTGTAACGGTGTGTACCCACCAAACCATCAAAACCATCTAAAAATGCGCAAGGCTACCAGTAAGGGACGTGGACGAGGCCATGGGCGAGGCCGGGGGTGTGGGAATGCTGCTGGGGAGCAAGGTCACTGTGAAGCCACAGCGCATCCCGTGCCTACTCCTCAGGGGCAGCATGCATTCACAGTCCACTCCACAGTCCTCGGCTTGCTAGCCACATTAAGTAGGGTGCAGGGCACAAACCTAACTAGGCCCGAGCACCAGGAACATGTGTTACAATAGCTGGCGGATAATGTTTCCACCACATTATCCACCAGCCAGGCAGCCTCTACTTCAACTCCTCCTCCTACACAACATTCTGGTAAGCCTTCCTCCCAAAATTCCCAATCTTCCCAGCAGAGTAATCCCAACTTTCCCTGCTCCCAGGAGCTGTTCTATGGTCCTTTAACTGTCCCTCTCCCTCTCCCTCCATTTCCCGATTCCACGGAGCTACCAGAAGAGTTTCTGTGTCCAGATGCCCAAACACTGGAGTCTCCTCCATCTCCTGTTGAATTTGTGGTGGTTGACCAGCAACCCACCCTCAGTGACGATGACGAGACACAGTTGCCATCAGGGCAGCCTGTTGTCATGTGCGGTGTACAGGAGGAGGAGGCGAGAGAGGAATTGGAAGAGGAGATGGTGGACGACAAGGACACTGACTCGACCTGGAAAGGGGAAAGCAGTGTCTATGTTGAGGGAGGTGCAGCACCAAAGAGGGTAGCTAGAGGCAGAGGCATGTCCAGAGGTAGATGTCAGCAGGCCGTGCACTCTGCCGGTGCAAGGCTCCACTCACAAAAACGTGAAAAACTCTGCTGCTGCAAGGCTCCACTGACAGAAAGCGCCTAACACTCTACCGGTGCAAGGCTCCACTCAAAGAAAGGGCCTATTACTCTGCCAGTGCAAGGCTCCACTCAAAGAAAGGGCCTAACACTCTGCTGCTGCAAGGCTCCACTCACAGAAAGGGCCTAACACTCTACCGGTGCAAGGCTCCACTCACATAAAGGGCCTATTACTCTGCCAGTGCAAGGCTCCACTCAAAGAAAGGGCCTAATACTCTTCTGCTGCAAGGCTCCACTCACAGAAAAGGCCTAACAGTCTGCTGGTGCAAGGCTCCACTCAAAGAAAGGGCCTAACACTCTGCTGCTGCAAGGCTCCACTCACAGAAAGATCCTATTACTCTGCCAGTGCAAGGCTCCACTCAAAGAAAGGTGCAAAACTCTGATTATCCTGGTTGAACTTGTTCAGTAATGACTAGAGATGAGCGAGTAGTATTCGATTGAGTAGGTATTGGATCAAATACTACGGTATTCGAAATACTCGTATTCGATCGGGTACCACTCGCTATTCGAATGGAAAAATTTGATGCAGAACCAGCGTTGATTAGCCGAATGCTATACAGTCGGCCAATCAACGCTGGTTCTTCTCTTACCTTTAGAAGTCTTCTCCTTGCTGCGTCCCTGTGGCGTCTTCCGGCTCTGAATTCACTCTACTAGGCATTGGGTATGAGCAGAGCCGACTGCATATGCCCGCACTACAAGAAAATGGCTGCTTTGACTGCAAAGTGAATTCATTGCCGGATGACGACGCGGGGGACGCTGCGCGGAGAAGACTTCTCGCAGAATCCAGCCCAACCCTCACTCGTGGACTTGGTAAGTTCAGTTTGATCGAATGTTACCTACCCCTGAAACGAGCATTTTTCCCCCATAGAGTATAATAGGATTCGATATTCGATTCGAGTAGTCGAATATTAAGGGGCTACTCGAAACGAATATCGAATATTTAACTACTTGCTCATCTCTAGTAATGACACCAGCTCAGCATGAGGATCTTCTACACACACACACACACACTTACAATGTGAGTACTGTTGGATTTTCCATTGCCTAGTCCATCTATGGTTGTCATGGACAACGTGATTTAAAGGGGTGCTTGGTAATTTTTCTTTAGCTTAAAATTTGTGTTTCTGTCCACACAATTGGTGAGGAAAGAATGTTTCCAACTATTTTTCCACTGACTGAGAGGTTGTATTGAGTGTGTAAAGTGTGTAGTTGATAGGCTGTGATAGTGGGGTAAAACAGGGACTTGGGCATGTTAGATGCCCCCAGGCATGCTTCCCCTGCTGTCCCAGTTGCATTCCGAGGTGTTGTCATCATTTGCTGAGGTGTCATAGTGGACTCGGTGACCCTCCTGAGTCGAATAGTGGTTTCCCCCTTAACAAGTATTTTTTCCCCATAGACTATAATGGGGTTCGATATTCGATCGAACAGTCGAGTATTGAGAGGCTACTCAAATCGAATTTCGAACTTCGAACATTTCACTGTTCGCTCATCTCTAATAATAAAGTAAAAACTAGCGCCTCAATTGGACAATGTGGTGGCCATGATATGGCTAAAAATCAGCTGCTGCACAACCCAATTAGTTGTTGGTAATAGTAATGTAACCACTGACAATTAGGGTTGAGCGATCGGGATAGGAAATGTTCGGATTCCGATCGGCAATCGAGTAAATTTCACGATCGCAATCGGAATTCCGATCCCGATCTTTTCCGGTGGCATCGAGGTCGGAGGATATTTCCCACAATGCTTGGCTACTGGCTAATCATTGTGGGAAAAGCTATAGTATCAGATGAACAAGTACTATTCCAAACTCCCGTTTTGAATAGCATGCACCCATAGGAATAGGAAAAAACAGAACGCAGACTTTGCCGGCGTCCAACCGCTTAACCCCTGCGTGCCAGCTGCGTCCATTCATTCCTATGGGAGCGTACTACTCTTCTGTTTTCTCCCTGCTGTATTGTATACTCGGCTTTACTACATCTCAGATGTAGAAGAGCTGAGTATACAGTAAAACGGATGAAGCAGAAGAGTGGCAGGCTGCGGTAAATCACTCTGAGCTGCTGTGAGGACAACGAGGCACTTGCCATATATGAATGTGACCACTCGCCATGGCTGAAGTTCATGAGTAGATAGATACTACTGCACATTGACTTGTCTATCTAATCTTCTGCTTCGTCCCTGCTTTACCGTATACTCAGCTCTGTTACATCTGAGATGCAGCAGAGCTGAGTATACAGTAAAGCAGGGACGAAGTAGAAGAGTAGATAGACAAGTCAATGTACAGTTATGGAGATGTAGCAGAGTCCAGTATATGGCACAGCAGGGAGGAAACAGAAGAGTAGATACTATCTATCTACTCGCGAACTTCTCTCAACTTACCTGCACAGATCTGCTGCTGCTCCCCATTCTTCTCGCTCCTCTTCTCTCTAATTGACATGCCTTCAGAGCGCCCTGCGCACCCCCGCCTCCCTAGACTAGTGTTAGAGATGCTGGGAGAAGGCGGGGCTTGTGGTTTAGGAGAGTGTGGGCGGGTACTGGGAGGGGAGACGTGAGTGATGCACTCACATCTCCCTGCCCACACTCCCCTAAGCCACAACAAGCCCCTCCTACTCCCATCATCTCTAACACTAGTCTAGGGAGGTGGGGGCGCGCATGGCACTCTGAAGGCATGTCAATGAGAGAGGATCGTGAAGAACGGGGAGCAGCAGTGACAACGATTTTGTGCCGGTAAGTGGACACCAGGGGCCTCCAAGCCTCCATGCACCCCCTGCATCATACCTGCAAACTGTCCACTCTTTGCTTGAGCTTCGAAAATTCCTCCTCCTCTCTCCCTGTAACTGCCTCCAGTGTCTCTCATATCGCTCAAGTACATTGAAATGTCTGGCATGTGCAGTAACGCTCTCTTCTGAGTGCTAGTGCACATGCCCAAGTGCCATTTTCTTGTGCGCTTACTTCCATTGTCCACAAGAAAATGGCGCTCGGGCATGTGCAGTAGCGCTCAGAAGAGAGCGTTACTGCACATGTCTGACATTTCAATGTACAGGAGCGATATGAGAGACGCCGGAAATCAATTCTATTTATTTGCATGTTTGTTCCTGGAAACCCCTTTAAATATTTACAAATCAGTATTTATATTTAATGTGAGATTATAAATGTCTTCTTCCTTCTGTAGTTTCAGTTGGCTAACAAAGAAGACGACTGACATCCTTCAAATACGCATTTTTACCCATAATAGATGGTGCAGATGTTCTTTTCTTGATGATCTGTGAAGCTTCTTGAAACAAAGTATGTCATTATGCATCATTCCCTCTGAATAATATGGTTATCATTCAAGGGATGTAACTTGATGCTTTAGTCTGTGTCAAAAGCAGATCGCTTCATTTGTGGTGACATGGTGAGCATAAAGAAATGATTTGAACAAAACAGTAGCTAGACATGCCAAGTGTAAAACCTTGTAATGGGCTTTGTGATATTTACATGCACTAGCTATACATGCTAAAAAGTGTAAAAAAAAACCCAAAAAAAAACAGTGTAGTACTTCTCATTCTCTGACTCCAAGACTCTACTACTCATCACAATTACCAGTAATACACTCATTGACAAAAAAATTACACACCAAGATAGAAATGTCAAATTGCTAGAAAACTTAACGTCAGGCAACACAGGTGGCACCAACATTACACATCCATGTCTATACCCAGAGGTGCAGAAGGCAATTTGGTGCCAGTTTGGTGAGTGAGAAATCTGGTCTGGTACAGACTGGAACTGTGTCATCTTTAACAACAAATCCAGGTTCTGTTTCAGATACAGTGATGGTCGCATTAGAATAGGTAGGCCTTGTGGTAAGTGCTTCAATTACATTGCCCCAACAATTGGTGTTACGATCCGGTGAGCAGCGCCGCACCTCCCATGAGGCGACCTGAAGCGAGCGCTTCAGGCGGCACTATGCCAGGGCCTCAGGGAGGGCGGCATTTTTGCTAACCTAAGCCAGTCCAGGATGAGCTGTCCTGGACTGGCTTATCACCGAGCGGTGGTTTGGGGAGGACACTGGAGCAGCGCTGCTCCAGCAGCCTCCCCGCACGCTCAGGCAGAGCGCAGGCAGCCTCCGGGTCTGCTCTCTGCCGGCGAACGGGGATAAGCCCCGCCCCTCCGCTAAGCCAAGCCCCCTCCGCCCCCTCCTCCCGACCGGGGGGGGGCGGCTTTCTGTACTTCGCTCGGGCGGCTAAAGAAGCAGGTTCACCCCTGCCGGTGAGACATCACATATGACAGTCGGTCATCCCTAATATTGATACAAAGGTCACTAACAGCTCAGTGATATGTGCAGGACATCCTGTGGCCACAAGTGTTGCCTCTCATGGCAGGGCTTCCAACTGGCATTTTTCAGAATGATAATGCTCATCCACACACAAGAGTTTCCCAGGAATATCTGCGACAAAAAAGTGTCAATAATATATTTCTTTTAACATTGATAATGTTCTAGTATATAAAGTTACTAGCTGGTATCCGCGACTTCGTCTGCGGTGATTGTAGAAGTGGGTAAATACAAGTGCGGGTAAGGTTTTAGTAGTGTGTAAAAGGTATGGGATATAAAATGTAACTTTGTATCTTGCTTTTGCTGTAATTCTGAGAATACGTGAGACTTTTGTGTTGAATGTAATTTGTATTTCAGCTGCTATTCGGTGTTGTGAAAAACTGTACATAGTGTCTTTGGGACAGAGGTATTTCAAGTGAATATACTTCGATATACGACATTATATGATTTGTTATTTTCCGCCAGTACATGTACGTTTTGGGCACAGGATACTCTTGAGCAAGCAACATAAAGTCTGGCCCTGTGCATGACAGTTTAGTAACTCCATGTGCCTCTTATTAATAGCAATTAACCCCATCATGTCCCTCACATTAACCCTTGTGTAAGAGTTACTGATATGTGAGAGACTTGGAGGTAATAATTAAGTATCTTCATTATTGAGGTCTTTTATTAGTACCTCCATATGTCTCACATATTAGTAACCCTTATATGAGGCACACAGGGGTTAATATGAGGGACATGATGGGGTTTATTCCTATTAATGTGAGGCACATGGAGTTACTAACACTAAACTAATAACCCCAAATGCCTGACATTAACGAGAATAGGAACTAAAGGAAGGGACCTGTGTGCTTTTTACTTTCACTTTGCTAGCAGCTTCCTCTCCTCCTCAGGGAGCCTTTGCAGGATGCAGACGGCAGGAGCTATCACTATAGCAGGCAGAGACCTGAGCGATTAAGCTCCACCCCCTGGGTTTCCTGCACCCCTCTCATTGGAGGGCAGTGAGAGAAGGGGAGTGTCCTTATGCCTCAGCTCTAGCAGAGCACTGAAGGGACGCTCTGACTTCATTTAACTCTTGCAGGTCCTGTGCTGCTGGCGTGCCAGTGAAATATGGCAGGAGTGGCACTCTTGGCACGTGTGCCAGGGGTTGCCGACCTCTGCTGTAGAGGGTAATATGAATTTTGTGGCTTGCTATGGTCCAAAGTGTGTGAGATTGCAGAGATAGTGATGTGAGTTTGGGTTTTGTGGGGGTCCTGGGAAAAACGTATGTGCGCTTTTGTGACGAAAAGTAGCCTATTGCACAATCCTGTGTAGTAACTATGTTTGTGGAAAATTTCAACCAAATTGGTGGAGCGGGTTTTGCGTGATTGAGGAACAAACATCCAAACATCCAAACACACAAACCCACAAACATCCAAACTCACAAACTTTCACCTTTATAATATTAATAGGATATTACTGTATGCCATTGCATTGTATGCTGCAAGAATACTTTTTTAAGCACACTATGCACTGGCCTATAAAAAGGTAATTTGAAAAATATAGAATACTAGCAGGAGGACCCGGCTTTGCACGGGTATATTTAATTTTTTGTTTGTGTAGTGGCCCCATAAGAATTTTCCAATTTTGCACTGGTGTATTTTGTATATCGTTTCTGTTTGTCCATAAGCATCATGTTATCATGTGTATCTCATTTTGAATATCAGTAAAAAACCTGTGATCAGTTGTTATGGAGACCTGGAGTAAAGCTGTGTGTATGTGACCTTGTGTAACAGTGTCATTCACAGTGCCCTGTCTCTTTAAGACTGACATAAAGTATATAAAAAACAAAAAAAAACTTTGCAAGTCTTCAGTAGGTGATACCTTTTTTAATGGCTAACTCATAATGATGACAGAATATGACGTTTCAAAGCTTTCCTCTGAGCTTCTTCTTCAGATATAACTAAAAGACACTTTCTAGAGGCTGCATATTTATGTACAACAGGACACAGGGCTAGAATTACAGGAGGGAGGGGGGAAGAGGCTTATTACTATATACTTATAACAACAAACAATCAATTGCCAGATCCCTCAGTTCTTATCTTAATGGCTGTCTTAATGATGTGTATAAAAAGACATAAACCCACGTGAGATGTTCATCCCATTGTCCAACGTCTGGAATAGGGTCATGGCCTTGTACTCATAAATCAGTCGCTGTTTCCTTGATTTAAAGTTCCCTTTTAAGATCAAGATTTTCATGTCATTGGTGATATTATGATCTTCCTGGCAAAAATGACTTGGCACGGGAAGATCAGTTCTCTGTTTGATTGTATGGCGATGTGAATTAATTCTCATTCGGAGTTTCTGACCAGTCTCTCCAACATACAGATTTTCAGTGGAACATTTGGTGCAAATGATCAAATACACCACATTAGGTGTGTTACAGGTGAACGTACCTGGGATTTGATATTCCCTGTTAGAGTTTGGTATCTCTATCTTGTCAGTGGTCAGTATGTGAGGGCAGGTTTTGCACCTCTTCTGTCCACATGGAAATGTTCCTTTGTTAGTTGGAGGTGACAGTGAGCTGCTAATAATCATATTCCTGAGGTTTGGTGGCTGTCTGTAGCATAGGAGAGGGGGTCAGAAAATATGGATTTTAGACGATTGTCTTTTTGCAGTAGTGGATGTAATTTGCGTGTGATTCCTCTCAGCGTCTCCAGGTGGGGGTTGTATGTGACAACCAGGGGTACCCGAGTGTTCTCCTGTTTGGTATTGTATTTTAATAACTCCGATCTTGGTATCCTGGTGGCTCTGGTGATTTGGTTATCAACTGTTCTTGGATGGTAACCCTGCCTCAAGAATGTGTTTTTGAGGCCCCCAAGGTGTTCGTCCCTATCTGCAGGGTTTGAACATATGCGATGGTATCTGATGGCCTGGCTGTATACAATGGAGTTCTTTATGTGTTTAGGATGAAAACTATCCCATCTTAGGTACGTAGGGCGGTCAATTGGTTTCCGATACAGTGATGTCTCAATTTTGTTGTCCTGTATCTTGATGACTGCATCCAGGAAGTTTATTTCGGAGAAGGAGTGATTGAGCGTCAGGTTGATGGTGGGATGGAACTGGTTGAACTGTTCATGGAAGGTTTTCAGCTGTTCCTCAGACCCGGTCCAAATGATTAGGATATCATCAATGAAGCGATAGTAGGCCCGAGGCCTAATGGTGCAGGTGGATAGGAAGTCACTCTCAAGCTTGGCCATGAAGAGATTAGCGTACTGTGGCGCCATTTTGCTCCCCATTGCGGTGCCGGTCCGTTGTAAATAGATGCAGTCACCAAAGGAGAAGTAATTGTGAGTGAGGATGAATTTTGTCAGTTTCACCACCGATTCAGCGTTCATACCTCGCTTTTCCATGAAAAACTGGCAGGCATTTATACCGTCCTGGTGTGGGATGTTGGAGTACAGGGATTCTACATCCATGGTGGCTAGGATGGTCCCATCTGGAAGGGGACCTATAGTGGATAGTTTGTTTAATAGGTCTGTAGTATCCTGTAGGTAGCTGGCTGTATCCTTCACTAGGGGTTTCAGAGTGCCCTCCACCCATCCAGAGATTTGTTCAGTGAGAGTCCCAACACATGAGATGATCGGTCTCCCTGGGTTCCCAGGTTTGTGCAGTTTTGGAAGCATATAAAAAGTCCCTGTCCTAGGGCTTGCCGGTATGAGGCTGCTTAGGCTTATTGCTCCATCAGATAGGCCGGAGATAACCTTTTTTAGTTTTTTGGAGTACTCCACTGTGGGGTCTGAATCCAACTTGGAGTAGTAGTGTGTGTCATTCAGCTGTCTGTGTGCCTCCTGTATGTAGTCTGATGTGTTCATCATGACTATAGCGCCACCCTTGTCCGCTGGTTTAATGATGATGTCGTTATTATTTCTAAGAGATTTTATAGCCCTTCTTTCCTGGGCGCTGATGTTAGATGGCAGTGCTTTATTTGTATCCAGTATAGTGGATTTGACCATGTGTCTGAAACAGTCTATGTAATTATCCAAATCAAAATTTTGTCCAGTTGGAGGTGTCCAATCAGATGTCTCCTTTTTTGCTAAGATTGGAATCTCTGAAGGGGTAGGTTGAGTCTCCTCTGTGTCATCTGTGTCATGAAAATATTCCCTCAGGCGCAGTCTCCTGAAAAAATCCTCCATGTCGCTGCACAGTTCAATTTTATCCATGGTTTTAGAAGGACAAAATGAGAGTCCCCTGGAGAGTACCCCAAATTCTGCTTTGGTGGGTTCATAGGTGGAGAGATTGATAACACAGTTCTGTGTTTCCAAATCCACATGTGAGTGGTCCCGGTTGTTGTTAGATATATATTTTGCTTTGTGTGTATTCTTGTAGAATCCTGTAGCAAGTCTCAGTCTGTGGAGTTTCTTTCGCTTATTGAGGATCAGAGATTTCTGCAGTTTCTCATAGTATTGTAGTAATGTTATCCTGGAGCTCTCCTCGATATTGTTCCATTTTGTTTTAATCTCCATTTGGATTTTACTCTTGATGCTGTAGAAGTGATGTATGAGGTGATTCCGCAGTCTCTCTGAAGTTCTATAACACAAGTTTTGTGCATAGTGAGTATTATAGGTAGATGCGTTGGGGTTTGTGAGCCTGAGTCCTTTAGGAATTAAATCCCCTTCCAGATGGGACCATCCTAGCCACCATGGATGTAGAATCCCTGTACTCCAACATCCCACACCAGGACGGTATAAATGCCTGCCAGTTTTTCATGGAAAAGCGAGGTATGAACGCTGAATCGGTGGTGAAACTGACAAAATTCATCCTCACTCACAATTACTTCTCCTTTGGTGACTGCATCTATTTACAACGGACCGGCACCGCAATGGGGAGCAAAATGGCGCCACAGTACGCTAATCTCTTCATGGCCAAGCTTGAGAGTGACTTCCTATCCACCTGCACCATTAGGCCTCGGGCCTACTATCGCTTCATTGATGATATCCTAATCATTTGGACCGGGTCTGAGGAACAGCTGAAAACCTTCCATGAACAGTTCAACCAGTTCCATCCCACCATCAACCTGACGCTCAATCACTCCTTCTCCGAAATAAACTTCCTGGATGCAGTCATCAAGATACAGGACAACAAAATTGAGACATCACTGTATCGGAAACCAATTGACCGCCCTACGTACCTAAGATGGGATAGTTTTCATCCTAAACACATAAATAACTCCATTGTATACAGCCAGGCCATCAGATACCATCGCATATGTTCAAACCCTGCAGATAGGGACGAACACCTTGGGGGCCTCAAAAACACATTCTTGAGGCAGGGTTACCATCCAAGAACAGTTGATAACCAAATCACCAGAGCCACCAGGATACCAAGATCGGAGTTATTAAAATACAATACCAAACAGGAGAACACTCGGGTACCCCTGGTTGTCACATACAACCCCCACCTGGAGACGCTGAGAGGAATCACACGCAAATTACATCCACTACTGCAAAAAGACAATCGTCTAAAATCCATATTTTCTGACCCCCCTCTCCTATGCTACAGACAGCCACCAAACCTCAGGAATATGATTATTAGCAGCTCACTGTCACCTCCAACTAACACAGGAACATTTCCATGTGGACAGAAGAGGTGCAAAACCTGCCCTCACATACTGACCACCGACAAGATAGAGATACCAAACTCTAACAGGGAATATCAAATCCCAGGTACGTTCACCTGTAACACACCTAATGTGGTGTATTTGATCATTTGCACCAAATGTTCCACTGAAAATCTGTATGTTGGAGAGACTGGTCAGAAACTCCGAATGAGAATTAATTCACATCGCCATACAATCAAACAACAGAGAACTGATCTTCCCGTGCCAAGTCATTTTTGCCAGGAAGATCATAATATCACCAATGACATGAAAATCTTGATCTTAAAAGGGAACTTTAAATCAAGGAAACAGCGACTGATTTATGAGTACAAGGCCATGACCCTATTCCAGACGTTGGACAATGGGATGAACATCTCACGTGGGTTTATGTCTTTTTATACACATCATTAAGACAGCCATTAAGATAAGAACTGAGGGATCTGGCAATTGATTGTTTGTTGTTATAAGTATATAGTAATAAGCCTCTTCCCCCCTCCCTCCTGTAATTCTAGCCCTGTGTCCTGTTGTACATAAATATGCAGCCTCTACAGAGTGTTCTTTAGTTATAGCTGAAGAAGAAGCTCAGAGGAAAGCTTCGAAACGTCATATTCTGTCATCATTATGAGTTAGCCATTAAAAAAGGTATCACCTACTGAAGACTTGCAAAGTTTTTTTTTGTTTTTTATATTTTATAACCACTGGCTAACACGGTACCAAAACAAACATTTTCCTTTTGACATAAAGTAGTGAAGAAAAATGGCTGGGTTGCTATGGAAACCTGGAGTAAAACTCTAATATGTGGTACTCTGTTAAGAGCCATGTATCTAATCTTTCGCGTGTGGTACTGTGTGCTGACGCACGTATCTATTCCACTAGCATGTGGTACTGTGTGGAGTGGTGCATATCTAATCCTCTAGCTTGTGGTACCGTGTGCAGTGGCACGTATTTAATCCTCTGGCGTGTGGTACTGTGTGCAGTGGCGCGTATCTAATCCTCCCCTGTCTGGTATTATGTGCATTGGTGCATATCTAATCCTCTGGCGAGTGGTATTGTGTGCAGTGGCGCATATGCAATCCTCCGGCATGTGGTATTGTGTGCAGTGGCACATATCTAATCCTCTGGCATGTGGATTTGTGTGAAGACGCATGTATCTAATCCTCTGGCACTTGGTACTGTGTGCATATGCACATATCTAATCCTATGGCTTGTGGCACTGTGTGCAGGCATGCGTATTTAATCCTCCAGTATGTGGTACTGTGTGCAGATGCACATATCTAATCCTCCAGTATTGTATAAAGACATGTGTATCTAATCCTCCGGTTTATGTAACTATGTGCAGACTTGCATATCTAATGCTACGGTATGTGTAACTGTGTATAGACGCATGTATCTAATCCTCCGGCGTGTGGAACTGTGTGCAGATGTGCGTATCTAATCCTCTGGTGTGTGGTACTGCGTGCTAACATGCATATCTAATCCTCTGGCGTGTGGTACTGTGTTCAGACGCGTGTACCTAACCCTCCCCGTGTGGTATTGTATGCAGTAGTGTGTATCTAACCCTCCGCTATGTGGTATTGTGTGCAGTGGCACGTATCTAATCCTGAGGTGTGTGGAACTGTGGGCAGACTTGCATATCTAATCATCTGGCGTGTGGTATTGTGTTAAGACGTGCATATCTAATCCTCCCGTATTTGGTACTGTATGCAAATGTGCGTATCTAATCCTCCGGCGTGTGGAACTGTGCGCAGACGCGCATATCTATTCCTGTGGCATATTTAACTGTGTATAGACGCATGTATCTAATCCTACGGCGTGTGGAACTGTGTGAAGACACATGTATTTAATCCTCTGGCTTGTGGTACTGTGTGAACACTCGCATATCTAATCTTCTGGCATGTGGAATTGTGTGCAGATGCGCATATCTAATCCTGTGGTATGTGTAACTGTCTGCATTGGTGCATAACCATTCCTTCAAGTTTGTGGTATTGTGTGTGTGTAGTGGCGTGTATCTAATCCTGTGATGTGTGGAACTATGGGTAGATTTGCGTATCTAATCCTCTGGCGTGTGGTATTGTGTGCAGACGTGTGTATCTAATCCTCTGGCATGTGGAACTGTGTGCAGACGCGCATATCTAATCCTTTGGCATGTGGAACTGTGTGCAGATGCGTGTATCTAATCCTCTGGCATGTTACTGTGTGCTGACCTGTGTATCTAATCCTTCAGCGTGTGGTACTGTGTGCAGACATGCATATCTAATCCTTTGGGTTGTGGAACTATGTGCAGACATGCATGTCTAATCCTCTGGCATGTGATACTGTGTGCTGACCTGTGTATCTAATTCTCCAGCATGTGGTACTTTGTGCAGATGCGCGTATCTAATCCCATGGCATGTGAAACTGTGTGTAGATGTGCGTATCTAATCCTGCGGCATGTGTAACTGTGTGCATTGGACTGTATCCAATCCTCCGGTGTGTGGTATTGTGTGCAGTGGCGTGTATCTAATCCTGCGACATGTAGAACTGTGTGCAGACGTGCGTATCTAATCCTCTGGCGTGTGGTACTTTGTGCAGACGTGCATATCTAATCCTCTGGCATGTGGAACTATGAGCAGACGTGCGTATCTAATCCTTTGGCATGTGGAACTGTGTGCAGACGCGTGTATCTAATCCTCTGGCATGTGATACTGTGTGCAGATGCATGTATCTAATCCTCCAGCGTGTGGTACTTTGTGCAGACATGCATATCTAATCCTCTGGCATGTGGAACTGTGTGCAGACGCACATATCTAATCTTTGGCCATGTGGAACTTTGTGCAGATGTGCGTATCTAATCCACTGGCGTGTGATACTGTATGCTGACCTATGTATCTAATCCTTCAGCGTGTGGTACTGTGTGCAGACATGCATATCTAATCCTTTGGGTTGTGGAACTATGTGCAGACATGCATGTCTAATCCTCTGGCATGTGATACTGTGCGCTCACCTGTGTATCTAATCCTTCAGTGTGTGGTACTTTGAGAAGACATGCATAGCTAATCCTCTGCTGTGTGGAACTGTGTGCAGACGCGCATATCTAATCCTTTGGCTTGTAGAACAGTATGCAGATGCGTGTATATAATCCTCTGGCGTGTGGAACTGTGTGCAGACGCATGTATCTAAATCCTCTGGCATGTGATACTGGGTGCTGACCTGTGTATCTAATCCTCTAATGTGTGTATCTCAGCTTGGATATCAGTGTTGGATTGTACATGTGGAGTGACTGTGTGTACTGCAGTTGGAATATGAGTGAAAGACTTGCAGGTTTGTTTTGGCTTATTCGGGAAAAGATGCACGGTCCTTTGATCCCTAGGCCACTGATTCATTTTTTTTTTCATCTTTTCCCAAATAAAGTTTGCTTGTTTGACCTGAGAGTGCCGTCTATTGCCTTACTCTCCATTGTTTTTCCCGGTATCCAGTGACTGGTAGGTGTGCTGCTTCCTCCACCTATATTTGGGCATTCAACGTGGTTGTGAACGTTGTTTCGCCACCACTACAGGTGAGAGGCCAACTGGAAGAATTTCTGTATCTTTGTGAAAGTTCAAATCGGTATTTCGTATTTACTACACTATAAGTTTGCTCAGCGTCTACCTCTTTTTCTGACCTAGAACTGATGTCAACTGACTCTCTCCTCCTGTCCTTGGTCTGCATCATGGCAGTATGTATTGGAGGTGGGCCTTTGCCCCTATCAGTATGTCTTTGGAATATGGGATGGAAATCCATGCAAACACGGGGAGAACATACAAACTCCTTGCAGATGGTTTTTTGCCCTTGGCGGGATTTGAACACCAGGCCTCCAGCGCTGCAAGGCTGCAGTGCTAACCACTGAGCCACCGTGTGGCCCCTAGTTCGTCCTTTATATTTGAGGACAAATTCTCCCTAAAAATTGCCACCCGTACCCTGTCTGTCCAATCCAGCTCAGACACTAAGGTCCAAAACTCAATAGCAAAGTCCGCTACCGAGCTCTGGCCTTGACGTAAACGCAAGAGCTTAGTGGCGTAGGTGGACTTAGGCACAGGCCCATGAAACACCAGGCGTAGTGCTTCAAACAGCGATGCTAGTGTAGGCAACTCCACCCCGCCCCGTTCTTTTAATGGGGTGACGCAGGCCAATGCTCTTCCAGTAAGCAAGGAAACCATGAAGGCCACCTTAGACTTTTCATCTGGGAAGAGACTGGCACAGGCCTCTACGTAGGTGTCACACTGGTGGGTGAATCCCCGACATCTCTGGGGCTCACCCGCATATTGCTACGGAGGCAGGAGAGGACACGGAGATGCTGCACGGGTCGGCAGACTACCCACCAACTTAACCATAGCCTGAACTAAACTCTGAGATAGGGCAGAGATGTCAACTGGGGCAGCTGGTGGAAATTGCTGTAAGTAAGACACACAAGGCAGCTCACTACCCAACAACTAATAGTGTGATTCACATGCGCGTGCATGCGTACGCGCGCACGCACGCACACACATATTGCAAATGTGATTTGAGGCTAGAGCATGGACGGCCCAAACTAGCCTCCTTAAATGGAGAGAAGGCGGGACTGATCAGCCAGCCCAGGTGCTCAAGCCAGATGCCGATAGGCTGACACCAGTGTCAGTCAGCAGACCGACCACGCCCATTGGCTGCAAGGGAATTAACCCCATGCATGCTGGACTGAAACATTATAGCAGAAGAGACTGCGAGCCTGACATTATGGCCACACCTACCTCACAGTCCTAACACTCATTTTAAATTAAAGTCAATGGAGGTTGAGGTGCAGTACCTTAGCTCAGCTGATCTGTGCACTGTGTAGTACACACGCTTGAGGCACTTCCGAACAGCTGAATCTGCATGGGGACCAGCTGTTGGACCTCACTGATAGGCGATAAATAAAATTGAGATTGATATATCAGAATGCTGGGCTACCTTCAGGGCATCCCACCTGTACTGTGAGCTGCTGGCATTCACTGCCAAAGGGCATTCTCATGCCGTGCAAAAGTGATAGAGAATACTGGTGTCCTAGGGGGCCAAACGGTGGCTCAGTGGTTAGCACTGCAGCCTTGCAGCGCTGGAGTCCTGGTGTTCAAATCCCGCCAAGGGCAAAAAAACCATCTGCAAGGAGTTTGTATGTTCTCCCCGTGTTTGCATGGATTTCCATCCCATATTCCAAAAAAGACATACTGATAGGGAAAAATGTACATTGTGAGCTCTATGTGGGGCTCACAATCTACATTTAAAAAAAAATAAATAAATACTGGTGTCCTCAACAGCTGGACTGGGTGAGGGAGCTAGAAAGCCGAAAATCAGATCAACATTCGTGAATTGACATGTCTGCACATGAGTGATACTATTTTATAATATAATATTATTGAGTGCTGTATGTTGTATATGTAATAGGAGCTTAGAATAACTTCACAAACATATGCATCTGTAACCAAGGCAGTATTGGGCATTTAACATTCTGCAACAGAAACTTCCATCTATATCTGAATACTTATGTGAAAAACATTTATAACAGTAATATATTTTCTTCCATCTACAAGTATATACTGTACCAGTTAGAACAATGTTGTCTTAAAGCACAAATACACTGTTTATTAATGTTTTCTACTCCATAAACTCCATTTATGTTTGTTATTCTTATAATACATGTGAACTTTTTTTTCTTACCTCCAGTCTGGAAAGAACTTTATCATTGCAGATCGAATCTGTGCACTTAGTTCTTTACAAAAACTATTTTTATCATGTAAGGTGATTATTTCTCAAGCATACTGAGAATGGCACATGGAAACGTAACAAATCTCTTCTCTCCAATAATACAATTAAACAGAGAATCCAAATGTAACTAAGGCCTTCAGGGCTGAAGATACATTATCTCAATCCCAAGGCAGTAGACTACAGCACATTAAATATTTGGACATACAAGAAATAAATAAAATAAGATAACAGCTAATGCTTATGTTACTTTATATCCTACTCCTTAGGATGCTTGTTATAAGTGCTGTACTTCAAGGTTCAGTGTTGGGTCTGTTATTATTTCACTTATTGGAAAAGCAGTACAATGCAGTATATGGAAAATGTGCATAGGATACAAGATGACTTTGACACACTGAGTGTTTGGACATCCATTTGGCAAGTGGATCAATATGGATGAATGTAAAAGTTAGAAATTTGGATAATAATCTGCATGCAATATATGTCTTAACCCTTTCAGGACGCCCAAGCCAAATTTAGCACTTTGGTATACATTGCTTTACACAAATTTTTATTTGTTTCATATCTCAACTAGAGATGAGCGAATAGTATTCGATCGAGTAGGTATTTGATCGAATACTATGGTATTCGAAATACTCGTACTCGATCGAGTACCACTCGCTATTCGAATGGAAAAGTTTGATTCAGAACCATCATTGATTGGCCGAATGCTATACAGTCGGCCAATCAACGCTGGTTCTTCTCCTACCTTTAGAAGTCTTCTCCGTGCAGCTTCCCCGCGGCGTCTTCCGGCTCTTCATTCACTCTGCCAGGCATCGGGCCTGGGCAGAGCCAACTGCGCATGTCTGCTTGTAGTGCGGGCATGCACAGTCGGCTCTGCCCAGGCCCGATGCCTGGCAGAGCGAATTCAGAGACGGAAGACGCCGCGGGGAAGCTGCACGGAGAAGACTTCTCGGAAGATCCAGCCCGACCCTCACTTGTGGACTTGGTAAGTGTAATTTGATCGAACGTTGCCTACCCCTGAAACGAGCATTTTCCCCCCATAGAGTATAATAGGATTCGATATTCGATTTGAGTAGTCGAATATTGAGGGGCTACTCGAAACGAATATCGAATCTTGAACATTTTACTGTTCGCTCATCTCTAATCTCAACCATTTGTTAAAATAAGTTTAGTATTTTTTTGCTAGAAGTAGAAGAATGGTATAAAATGTGAAAAATTAATTTTGCTTCTTTTACCTAAAACAAAATTTTGTTTTTATATATAATATTGTACGGAAACATCTTAAAATTTGCTTTCCTAGTTCTTCTGATCACAGTGGCTACACATTTATATAGTTTTCAACAAAAATGAGGTTTTATATGGTTTTATATTCAGCATGACTTATTTTCAGGACCTCTAGTCCATGTGTAAATTACCCAGTAGTTTAGTATAGTAGAGGGCTGTAAACTGCTTGTGTTATCATTAGTTAGGCTCCATGCTGAGAAAGAGCAAACATCCAGGCTGTAGGTGATGGGAGGGAGAGGCAGGGAAGCAAGTTCAGCTAGCACCCAAGTGAATGGAAAGTCTCTTTCACTTTACTATGAACACGCTAAAGAGTTACATTTTGTTAATAAAGGTGATGATAAAGTCCTAAAATCTTCCCTTATCACAGACAGTAACTTCAGCATGGAGATGCTGGCACTTATCACTCCTACAGGAGCAGCTGTAAATCACCGGTGTTTGGCTTTAACCCCTTCCCGACATGCGCCGTAATAGTACGGCGCGTGTCGGGTCTGTAACTATGGCGACCGCCCGGGAGCCGGGCGGCCGTCATAGCCGCCGGGTGTCTACTGCTTTAAGCAGTAGACAACCGGCTCTAATGCCTCCGATCGGTCCCCGGACCGATCGGAGGCATTAACCCCTCCGGCGCTGCTGTCAAAGGCGCCGGAGGCGCCATCTTCCCGGCGGCGCATGGGCGCCGCCATCTTGGCAGGGATCGCCGGCTCCTGGAGCATGCTCCAGGGCCGACCCCCCGTTGCCATGACAGCCGGGAGCCTTGTTAAGGGCTCCCAGCCAGTCTGCAAATCCTCTCTTTTGCAGGCTGGTGTATACAGCCTGCAAAAGAGATGATGATTTTTTGCAATGCATTGCAATGCATTAGCATTGTAATGCATTGCATTAGTGATCAGACCCCCTGGGGTTCAACACCCCTAGGGGGTCTAATAAATGCAAAAAAAAAAAAAAAAAGTAAAAAAAAAATATAAAAAAATATAAAAAGTATTAAAAGTTCAAATCACCCCCCTTTCCCTAGAACAAATATAAAAGTAGTTAAAAACTGTGAAACACATACATGTTAGGTATTCCCGCGTCCGAAATCGCCCGCTCTACAAATCTATAAAAATATTTTTCCTGTTCGGTAAACGCCGTAGCAGGAAAAATAGTCAAAAGTGCCAAACCGCTGTTTTTTCACTGTTTTAATTCTGATAAAAATTTGAATAAAAAGTGATCAAAGCAATAACATTTCCCGAAAATGGTAGAACTACAAAGTACACCTGACCCCGCAAAAAAAGACACCCTATGCATCCCCGTACACCTATGTATAAAAAAGTTACGGCCGTCGGAATATGGCGACTTTTAGAAAAAAAAAATTTTAACACCGTTTTGGAATTTTTTTTAGGGGTCAAAATGTAAATAAAACCATATAAATTTGGTATCCCTGGAACCATACCGAAACACAGAATACAGGGGACATGTCATTTTGGCTGCACAGTGAACGCCGTAAAACCAAAGCCCGTAAGAAAGTCGCAGAAATGCATTTTTTCTTCAAATCCACCCCATTCTGAATTTTTTTCCTGCTTCCCAGTACATTATATAGAATAATTAATGGTGGCATCATGAAGAAAAAATTGTCCCGCAAAAATTAAGACCTCATATGACTCTGGGAGCGGAGAAATAAAAAAGTTATGGGGTTTAGAAGGAGGGGAGTCAAAAACGAAAAACGAAAATCAAAAAATGCCATCGGCGGGAAGGGGTTAATTAATGTGACTGCAGCAGTGGGCATCAGATAAAACCACGTAAATTGGCAGATTAATGACATCTAGGGGTTAAAAGGGGTAAGAGCCACGTGTTGAAACAGACAATGGTGCACTTGTAAATCATAGGATAAATAACAACATGCAATGTCAATCAGCTTCTTCTAAGGCTAGCAGGATATTGTCATGTATTTAAAAAGTATGAACTTGCAGGATAGGGTTATTGTAGTATTATCTCTTTATAAAGCATTGGTGTGACCATATCTAGAATATTCAATTGAACTCCAGAAACTGGTCACAGTTGACAGTATCAAAGGTTTAGAGGTCTTCTCACAGCAAAATAACATTGATGCTTTAAGTAGACAGGGACTTATAAACTATACGTATATTGTTTCCCAGAATTCTTAGCAGGGCACGTATAATCTATAAATCCTTGCACAGTGGATGGCATGAAAAGGCAATAGTAGACATAGTCCCCCTGCTGACCCATGTCCTTGAACTCTCACTTGCTTTACACTGATCAGAGACAACTGCCTTGAAATAGTTGGGTATACAGGCATCTCTTCATTTTGAGATATTGTGGTTTAGCTTTAAATTTTTGGCATTAGGGTCTGGAACACCAGCACTTATCTATTGTGGACTACTTTCCAAAATGTAACATTTTAGTAATTTTCCTTTTTTCCATTATGGAGGACTTTTTTAGGCCTTTTTTGCATTTTCTTTTCTATGCAACAGCATAGAAATCTCTTCCTTCATTCAATCCTTTAAAGAGGACCTTTCACCACTTTTGGGCACATGCAGTGTTATATACTGCTGGAAAGCTGACAGTGCGCTGAATTCAGCGCACTGTCGGCTTTCCCGATCTGTGCCCGGTGTAAAGAGCTTACGGTGCCGGTACCGTAGTGCTCTATGGTCAGAAGGGCGTTTCTGACCATTAGCCAGAGATGTCCTTCTGCCTCGCGGCACCTATCACGCTGTGCTGTGGAGCGGGGATGTGTACACAGCGCCGCACCTCCCATGAGGCAACCTGAAGCGAGCGCTTCAGGCGGCACTATGTCAGGGCCCCAGGGAGGGCGGCATTTTTGCTTCCCTAAGCCAGTCCAGGACAAGCTGTCCTGGACTGGCTTAGAACCGAGCGGTGGTTTGGGGAGGCCACTGGAGCAGCGCTGCTCCAGCAGCCTCCCCTCATGCTCAGGCAGAGAGCAGGTCATCTCCGTGCCTGCTCTCTGCCTGCGAACGGCGCTAAGCCCCGCCCCCTCCGCTCGGCCATGGGGGGGGGGGCGGCTTTCTGTAGTTCGCCTCGTGCGGCGAAAGGGGAAGGTTCACCCCTGTGTGTACAGCATTATAGGTCAGAAGCAGCTGAGCAGATTTATGTATTGGTTTGTGAGAAATGATTGAGTATAACTGAGACACTGAGTCCAGTGGGGAGTCCTATCAATGACTGAGAGCTACCTCTGCGTGTACAGTTATAGAGGGTGTCTGCCATTCACTAATATTGCTGCTCACTGGACTCAATTACTCCTTCTAAGCATAAAAAAAGAAAAGAGAAATATACTGATAAATGACAGGGTACTCTGAATATTTACTTAGAAAAATATATATAAATCTGCACCGCTCGTCTTGCTCTATAATATGCTTCCTGCAGATATCATTGTATTTTCATGGTGACAGGTTTTCTTTTACCATTTACTGTGTAATTGTTATTGTGAGTCAAAAAGTTGCTTAAAGTAAGTATTGTAGTTCGGACACTCTGCATTCCCCAGTGCACTCTTTCTCTTAGCTGACATAGTCGCTGGCTAGCCTCTGCTTCCATTGTGCGGTTCCATTCTTCTGTGTATATCTACAGCTGGGCTGGCCCACGAAGTCGACATTTAACAGTCCAACTTGTAGGATTAACTGTGAGCTCTGCTCAGCCAATTGCAAGCAACCCTGGCCAAGTTTAGTTTGCTAAGCCCTCTGCGCAGTGCCTGAACAATATTGGATGTTGTTTCTGATTTTGTGCTCCTACTTAATTCTCCATTTATTGACTATAACCTGTTTACTGAATTTTATGCTGATTCTGTTCCTGATCTACTGACCATCTGTGTATTATTCCCTGTCTCAAACCTGTGAACCTGAGCTACCTTTCCTGACCTTGGGCTTGTTACAAATTTACACACCTGCTGCCTGCCTCTGACCTTTTGCTCGTACCATTCTTCTGATGCTTCGTACCTGCATCTTTCTAGCCTTGGGCCAGCTGTCAGCCATAGAAGGATTACTCCAATAGGTAGTGATCTAGTAGTCTCACCGCAGCAAAAATCTAATTGCTCTATGGGAGTTAAAGGGTGAAAACCAAGGAGGCTTAGATAATACCCTTAGGGCTAGTTCACATGGGCACAGAGGGGGCGGATTATGCCGTGGAATCCCGTCATAATTTGCCTCCTCACAATGGTGGTCTATGAAGACCGCTAGCGGAAAAAAGAGGCAAGCTGTCCTTTCTTCAGGCGGACTCCACGGCTCATTGAGCTGCGGCTTCCGCCTCATGGTAGCAACCTCCGGAGTTGGCCCATTCATCTGAGCCTACTCCAGAGGGGGAAGCCACAAGTTAAGGCAAGCGCATTTTGGCCCAAGAGTGATGCGGCTCCCCGCGTCACTTTCGGTGCCAAAATCCGCCCTTCCACTCCCTGTGTGAACAAGGCCTTAGGAGTAGCCCAAAGTCAAACATGTTATGTGGCACAGTGAATCCATGATCTACTGTTCATTACAAGTACTCTTTACATATAGCAAGAGGATGATATTAAATATAACAGCAACTACAGTGTTATAAATTATTTTACTATATAAAAGATTCATAGTTTTACAATACAAAGCTTGCATTGTAATACAATGTATGTACATAGAGGATAATACTATTTCTGGTCATTACATGAGTTGCATTCTACATCCATGAAGAAACCAAACTGAGACTTAAAGTACATGCTGCTATTGACTTGGTGCCAAATATACCTTAAGAGGTTGTATATAGTCTATGTCTCAACAGTTCACAGCAATTTTGATGGCACAAAGGAACTCTAAAAGTATCAGGCAGGTTGTTTTAATGTTATGGCTGGTCAGTATATTTGTATTTATTCTGTATAGCTGTACCGTGGTCTCTCATAATAATTTCCTAGCAAACTTTTTTAATATCTTTATGATATAAACTTCAATGATCAGTGGATTTTTGATAAAGTAACTTTTATTTTATAAACATTGGTCCCTGTCTCAAAAATTCTCATTAAAAGCTTCACAAACAGGTTTCATGTGTAATTGCTTTTTAAATGACCTGGTGTTTTATATGCAAGAAATTTCCTATTCCAGTGACTGCATCGGCTATGTGAATAAACCATGGACGGATTACTAATTGTAAATTATAATTGTGTTTTCCTTCACTTTGCCTTATATACTGTTAACTCGCTGCAGATTTGGAACCACATTGGGAAGAAAAGTAATTTGGTTGAAAAAACTTACTGATCAGTTTAATTGTTGTGTATTGAACTGGGCATGCTATTAATAGTTCTGCTCATGGGTGTAAAATATAGTGATCATGCCTGCATGAAACAGGCGATTGCATTAATGGAATTGCTGATTTAGGCTTAAACTAAAGTTGAAATGGTGTATTAACTCTATACTTGCTGTTCTGATACAGTCAGCCTTAGTCTGTCAAATTGTGGTTTTATATTATTTAATTCAATGTTTGTTTTCTGTGGAGGTGAACTATTTCCAGAAGTTGTGTTACGGCACATACATATTGCTTTACCCAATTATCTCTTTAGCAATATCCTGTATGAAGGTGATGGGTGGAAAGACTCCAATGTAGATACATTTAGAAATTCATTAATAATAATAATAATAATAATAATAATAATAATAATAGGGAACTATATTTACATTGCATGGCTGAGGATAATAGAGGTTTCATTGAAAAGCATCAAAGCTGATTGGTCACTATATAAATCCAGCTAGCAGAGACTAGTGTATATTGCTCATGGGGTACACTGTAGTGAATCTGAGTTAAAAAAAAAAAAAAAAAAAAAAAAAGATCTAGCTTCACCTCCAATCTACATTTCTAGAATATTTTACATATATCCAAGTATCTTAAATACTATCTACTTTAGTAATAATCACTAGTTAAAGCAACAAGATGATTACATTATGTTCCAATTATAGAGAATTGCTCCATCTCATTTTATACTATACTTTTTTCTATCAGAAATCTAGTGAATAATCCCTGTAATAGATAAATGACACCACACTTAGGTTAAGTAACATGCTTTAAGTGATTTTGTAGTTAACATCCACATCATATGAAAATGGCTGGTAACTATTATATAATCATATTACTGTCACTCTCATATGTCATATTACTTATTCAAGGCAACATTTTGGGTTAAAAAAAAAAAAAAAACCTCTTTATCAAGCTTTATGTATAGGACATCATAAGTGACCCAATAGCAATGGAAACATACAATGGCTAACCAATCCTGACCTAAAAAACTGATTTTATCAGTGTTTATTAAGGACATGGAATTTTATGATAGATAAATATGACTTTAAAGGGGCTCTATCATTGGGAAAAGTCATTTCTAACTAATCACATACTTACATAGCCTTTAGTAAGGCTATTCCACACCTAACTTTTGTATGTAAATTGCCTCAGTAGTTTTTGAATAGGTCAGTTTTTATTCATATGCTATTTAGCCTCCTCCATGCACAGGAAGTTGTCAGCCAGAATTCCTCTCCCTGCTGTGTGCTGTGTGTGAGAGCAGGGAGGAGGAGTCAGTAGCAG
Organism: Leptodactylus fuscus; assembly: GCF_031893055.1. Taxonomy (NCBI): domain Eukaryota; kingdom Metazoa; phylum Chordata; class Amphibia; order Anura; family Leptodactylidae; genus Leptodactylus; species Leptodactylus fuscus. The sequence continues at coordinate 140,164,619 of NC_134267.1, forward strand.
CCTGTGCTGTATAACAGCAGACAGTGCATCATGAGACTTCCGGGTGCATGGAGAAGGCTAATTAGCATATGAATAAAAACTGACCTATTCAAAAACTACTGAGGCAATTTACATACAAAAGGTAGGTGTGTAATAGCCTTTCTGAAGGCTATGCAAGTATGTGTTTAGTTATAAATGACTTTTTCCAATGATAGAGCCCCTTTAAGCATATCACCCATCCAGGAGTGTTGTCGTAAACTGGACTTTTTTGGTGGACAGGGGTCTAACCTACAGGATTCATGTACCCACAGAATTGCAATTGTTATATAGAATATGCTGCAGTTTACTACACGAGCACAGAACACATATGAATTTCACAAATACTCAATTGTATCACAAGCAACTCAATAATGCTACATTAGTAAAATTACTAATACAGTTTAGGTCAGGTGGATCAATGGATTTTAAGTTTAATACGCTCAGATTGAAAATTCACATAGGGACATATTCAGAAAATTGTGATTAATATAATTTACTTAGTGAATAAATTCCGTTCATTGGAGCAGTTTATCAAGTGTATTTATACATTACTAGCTCAATTACACTATGAAGATACTTGGCTGTTATTTTATGACCAATCATTTACGAAAGTCTATGCTTAAATTATTTTAATGCAAATATCTTACAATACAATTAGCTACTTTCTATGTTTATGCTCAAGAGATGAATATTTGAAAATTTGACCTGTCAGGTTGATATGGGGCACTAAACCACTCGCAGGTCCTTATATATTGGGGTTTGTTGTCCCAAATACACATGCAACAATGTTATTACAATTAGAGCCAGTTCAAGTTGAACCAGATTTGAGCCAGATTTGTCAAACTCTTTAGACCCCAGATTATAATGAGTGGGGGCACAGAGGAGGTGTGTTAACACAACAAATATTATACTCACATTGCCTCATCTCTCTTGGGCAGTGTCCTGTGCTAGCCCCTGGCTGATGTCATGCACTTGGCATCATTGCTGAGGACTGCAATTGGGCCAAACAGTAAATTGGGGTGCTCCGATGCTTTGAACGACACTGGATACTGTGAAGAGGCCCAGGCGAAGTGAGGCACATTGAATATATCAATTTGCTATGTTGCCACACCTTCCCTGGGTCTCCACTTAATATATACCATGGTCAGGATAGACCCAAGAGAGTATAAGAACACTTTTGTCAAAAAAGTTCAGTCCATAATGATCTGTGTGATTGACCCTCATAAATATTCATCAAAATGAATCTCATGAGATTTCTCTAAAATGCGTTTTGTGACAACATAAAAAATAATTATCTTTATACTTACCTAGAGGTCAGTCCAAAGAATGTCACTAGACTCATCTCTGGTACTCCCGGCACCTGCACAGTTGTTTAGTGAAGTCAGGGACATATCCCAGACACTGTGAGCTTGCGACCAAGGTCTGAGGCATGGGCACTGAAGCCGAGATGTACTACTCCATCTTCACAGATAAACTGAGGAAGGTTTCTGCCAGACAAATTCATTGAATTATGAGAGGAGCTGCTAAAATACCATTACAAAGTATTAGGGTGCATTCACCCGGTGTAATGTGCCGCGTGATGTGGCACGTGTACGCCGCGTGACCTTAAATAATAAATGCATTGAATAAATGCACGGCCGCAAACTAGCGCGGCGCATACGATCCCCGCTCCCATTGAAATGAATGGGAGCGTGTACGGCACGTAAAGGGTCACGCGGCGTACACGTGCCACATCACACGGCACGTTACACTGTGTGAATGCACCCTTAAACAGGTATTTGAAGCTGCTAGTGCCTCTGGAGTCCTAGGATCCTCAAGGTGTAAGATCCTCCAGCGGCTTGCACCCCTAAAAAGTGCTCACAAGCAAAAATTGTTGCAGTAGGCCCAAACATACATGAAGACTAGGGTTGAGCGATCGGGATCGGAAAAGATTGGATTCCGATTGGCGATCGAGTAAATTTCACGATCGTGATCAGAATTGTGATTCCGATCTTTTTAGGCAGGATCGAGGTCGGAGGTTATTTCCCACAATGCCTTGCTACTGGCTAAGCATTGTGGGAAAAGCTAACAATGTTAGCTACTCGAGATGAGGGAGTACTATTTGAAACTGCCATTTTGAATAGCACACTCCCATAGGAATGAATGGATGCAGCCAGCACACAGCCTGTGCAGGCATCTGGTCACTTAACCCCCTGCGCGCCGGCTGCGTCCATTCATTCCTACGACATAGCAGGGAGGAAACAGAAGAACTCTGCTACATCTGCATTACTGTACATTGACTTGTCTATCTACTCTTCTGCTTCGTCCCTGAAGATCTCAGATGTAGAAGAGGTGAGAATACGATAAAGCAGGGATGAAGCAGAAGAGTAGATAGACAAGTCAATGTACAGTAATGCAGATGTAGCAGAGTCCAGTATACGGCACAGCAGAGAGGAAACAGAATAGTCCACTTACCTGCACAGATATGCTGCCGCTGTCGCTCCCCATTCTTTTCGGTCCGTGCGTGCCCCAACTTCCAGGTTAGTGTTACAGACCTAGGAAGAAGGCGGAGCTTGTGGCTTAGGAGAGTGTGGGCGGGTACTGGGAGGGGAGACGTGAGTGATGCACTCATGTCTCCCCGCCCTGTACCCGCCCACACTCTCCTTAGCCACAACAAGCCTCGCCTTCTCCCAACATCAGTCACACCAGCCTAGCAAAACAGCAGCTGTGTAAGGCTATTCTGACGTCCTGCAAATGAATTCAAGTAGAAACTATCCAAAAACTCACAAGTTCAATGGATACAAGAATTGTCCTGCTAAGATGTTTTTTATTGAAGTAAATTTCAGTAAATTTGACATCTTTATGCTGCAAATTCAACAAATGACCATTTTTTTCAGTTGTTTACAACCTGTAAACAGTTTACAACCTCTGTACTGTTCTATATAACAGGAACTAGCTTTTGAAATGTACAGTTAAAAAAGCTGGTGGCCTGGTGTCAGCATGTGCAACCTGCGCTACCAAAGCAAAGTGACTATAGTAGTTTCTACAAAACTGAGGACATGCTTGTGGAATTTCATGAGGTCCTTATTAATATGCAACAAGAACTTTATCTTTCACATTATTGCAATTCACTCCCTGAGTTTAGCTATCAGGACAAAACCCTCTTTGTCACATTATTTGCTCTTCATTTATCCTCTATGTACACAGCTTGCTATTATAGCAGACTACATAAAGGTTGGGCTGGGGCGACACACAAATATTTGTTATCCAAAAAATGTTGACTGACGTCCATAGGAGTACATATGACTCTTTGGAAAAGTGTGATTTCTTTTCTTCTACAAAGTAAAATGAAAATTGCTTTAATATGTATATTTACTGTACTTATGTACAGTATAATATATACATATATATATATATATATATATATATATATATATATATGAATTTCACCTTTGACTTATTATTCTGTAGGAAACATAAATAAACAGCTAATATCTGTTTAACTTCAATCTAATAAACTGCATCCTTACTACTAAATTTATTACAATAATTTATATGTTCTTGTTGTTTATAAATGTTATATTATGTGTAATTATATTGTTTGTATTTAAATATTTAAATATCCTGATTGTCTACTTAATATTCGTCAATCTAACGCAATACAACCATTTATACATTATATAATTTGCCAAAGTGATATTACGTTTAATTACTGTACACTCCGTTTCAAAGCCACTATATCCATTTATACTTATTCTTAAACTTGGTGCCTCTAGATGTCCGCACATAATGATCCAAGTCATGGATCTCAATTTTATTTCCATTCCAAGCAAATTAGACAGAGAAGGAAGGTGTGCAATCAGCTGTCCTGAGTACTTTGCATTGTGTTATCAATGGAATATTTGATGAGTGACTTTTTTTCCATAAAAGGTTGAGACACTACTTTCGCAGCTACAAGAACTGCTTATTTTTGCTCTTTTAATGCCACCTTGAGGTCTGTTTGTGTACAACACTCTTTTTCCCTTTATTATAGAAAATGTGCAAGATCCACTGATAATATATATATATATATATATATATATATATATATATATATATATATATATATATAATATATATATATATAATATATATATATATATATATATATATATATATATATATATATATATATAAATAAATAATCTGAAATTCACAAATCCACAAATGCAATACATATTTCTGAAATTATTGACTTTGAAAATAGTTAACTAGTTTGTAGCAAAGAAATACAAAGTTCAATGCTGGATCCTGCAACAAGAATTATGTTCTTCCAAAACATTGTTTAAAAGAATACACAAAATTGAAGCCGGATCTTTATATATGATTTTCTTCTAGTAAACCACATTGTACTGCTGTGGTCTCTTGGTGAACAACCTCAGAATTCCATTCTAATACATCAACTGTCCATGTCAGGTATGGTTGTCATCTGTGTTCAGTATTCCATTCGGGGAGTCTCCTTGGGGACCCCCAGAATGGAATACCAAACGTATTAAAAAGCGGCGAGCAATTAAACCACATGGACCCCATAGATTATAATGTGGTCCGTGTGTTTTTCATGTGGTGTCCGCACAAATCATGGAGAGAGAAAAGTGCTGCAAGAAGTATTTTTCTCTCTGCATGATTCGTGCGGACACAGCGCAGAAAACACATGGACCCCATTATAGATTATGGGGTCCGTGTAGTTTAATTGCTCACCACTTTTTAATGCAGACTCCAAGCGGACTCCCCAAATGGAATACCAGACACAGATGTGAACTGAGCCTTAGGCATGAATTTACCCATAAAGAGACATGTTCTTTGTAGCTATTTTCTGATTCAGTTAAAGGGTTGGCCACTTGAAGTTAATTGCAGCAAGTAAGTTGAAAGTATGATTATAAGCAGTTTGCACTAACAATGTTTGTGGAAGTTCTCGCTGATCACTTAGTTTAAAGGGATCCTATAATTGAAACTGAATTTTTTCTGCTTATCGCGTAGGAATAGCCTTAAGAAAGGCTATTCTTCTCCTACCTTTAGATGTCTTCTCCGTGTCGCCATTCACCGGTATGCAAATGAGTTCTCTCACAGCACTGGGGGCGTCCCTAATGCTGTGAGAGAACTCTCCAGCACCGCCTCCATCTTCTTCTGGAATGCATTCTCCTTGTGTCTTCTTCCACCGGTGGCTTCAAACTTCTAGGCCTCGGGCCTTGGGCAAAGCTGACTGCGCCTGCCCGCCGGCCACAAGTAAATGGCCGCTTGCACAGTATTGTAAGCGGCTATTTTCTTGTGGCCAGCGGGTATGCGCAGTTGGTTTTGTCCTAGGCCCGAGGCCTAGAAGTTTGAAGCCAACCTCTGGAAGAAGATGCGTGAAGACCCCATTCCTGAAGAAGATGGAGGTGGCGCTGGAGAGTTCTTTCGCAGCATTGGGGACACGCCCAGTGTTGCAAGAGAACTCATTTGCATACCAGCGAAAGCCGGGATTTCTATGGAACGGCAGCGCAGAGAAGACATCTAAACGTAGGAGACAAGTAGTCTTTCTTAAGGCTATTCCTACGTGATAAGCAGAAAAAATTCAGTTTAAATGATAAGATCCCTTTAATAAGTACCACCTTACCTAAGTGGAAGCAATCTCTTTGGACAGATTGGAGTGGGGAGAACATATAGTGGCATAATATCGGTAACCTACCTACTATATAAGCATACTCCTTGCATACTGGTTAGGCTGTAGTCACACCAATGCTCACTTTCTGTTAGAGAATTCTGTCCCCCATTTGGTCCCCCTGTCCACAAGCAGGAATTTTCTCTTCACATTTTTCAGGCGGAAGCCCCATTATAGTTTATGTAAGCAGATTGGGTTTCCATTTTTTGGGTCCTCAAGCGGACCCAAAGAATGGAAACCTGAGCACAAGTGTGAACCTAAAGTCACTGTTAACTTTAAAGGGTTGTGCAGGTTTTTTCTATCACTGATCGATCCTTAGATTAGGTCATCAATAAAAGATCCATTGGGGTAACTGCAGGGCGAACCATGGGTTTCTGCCGCCTGAGGTGGACGTTAGAAAGCCGGGGGCCAAGCGGAGGGGGGGGGGGGGCTGAGCGGAGGGGGCGGGGCTGAGCTGATGGGGCGGGGCCGAGCGGAGCAAGCGTCTTTAGCAGGCAGAGAGCAGGCAGGGAGAGGACCTGCTCTCTGCCTGAGCATGAGGGGCGGCCGCTGGAGCAGCGCTGCTCCAGCGGCCTCCCCAATCCACTGCTCAGTGACGGTGACCCTAAGCCAGTCCAGGACAGCTTGTCATGGACTGGCTTAGGTCAGTAAAAATGCCGCCCTCCCCGGGGCCCTGGCATAGCGCCGCCTGAAGCGGTCGCTTCAGGTTGCCTCATGGGAGGTGTGGCGCTGGGTAACTGCAGATGTATCATAGTTCAGTTAGTACAACCAACCTGAACATGTTTCCTTATTTCTGTTTGAAGTTTCCTTTAGTGAATTCCACAGGATAATATTAATTCAGTTACCTAGTGACCACTGCTCTTTGTATATCTAATACTTGAGAACATATGTAACCATAGTGACATTTACTCCTTTCAAGTGGTTAGTGGTTAGTACAATGGTGACCATGTAGTTTGATCTGCTGCACAGAAGACTCTTTTATGCTACACGTTTCTATACTAGAACACTACTTCTTTACCATGGTAGACATAAGAAAGACTGAGATGACAGCAATAGAAATAAGGCAGCTTCAGAAAAACAAATACAGGAAAAAGCAATTTAAGAACAAGAAAGGTTGCAACTTGTGTATTGTATTTACTGTGTAGTTTGTTACCAGCTACTGTAAGCTCCTCCAGTGGGAAAGATTCAAAAGACAGGTAGAAACAGGAGCGTCATATAATATTACTAACAGCAGTTATGTCCAGGCAATGTCAGTCTCTTATCGCCATATACCTGATACAGTACTGTACAATACACAATGCTGCCACAGACATAGGATGGGCTACTCTTGGTTTTATATTGTTGACCACATTATATCTCACTATTTTACAGACTGTCTCCACAATCTCTGGGCCTGCTCAGACTGGGAGATAATACTTGAAAATGTCTTTTATTTTCCTTAGTTTACATAAAATTGAAAAGTCAAAAGTCAAAGTCAAAATATAAAGAAAAATGTTCCAATTGTAAAGGTTCATGATACAAACAATAATAGACATTCTAGTCCATACTTGTGCTAACCAAAGAGGAGCCATTCTACCTAGATATGAGTTGGAGACCATTGAACATTAGAATTTTACAGATGTAAAACTGAATTAGTCTCCATACACACAAACATGTGCTTTCTGAGTGTTTCAGCTGTGTTTTCAATGGATATCGTGCTGATCCATTATTTTCTATGGACCCATTTACACGCCCATGTATTATCAAGGGTCCAAGGCAAAAATCAAGGCAAGAGTTTTTCCTATCCAGTCCATTTTCTAGACTGGGCTTACTATATGAAATGAATGGAGGGTATGAACCACACATGTATATCATCCATGTCACCTGTGCCATTTTCCCACAGGCCTGTAGATGTGTGCATGTAGCTTGACACAAACTTGTGTGCATGAAGCCTGATATTATTAAAGTAGATAAAAGGTTACAACCATAAAGGTACTTTACTGTTTCCCTAAGGAAAAAATGCACAAGCATCAAAAATCATATAAATTTTTTTGGGCTTCATACAGGCAAATTGTGCCCTTTTAGGGCACATTACTGTTTCACTGAAAAACTCACTTAGAATAACACATGCATTTTTTTTTTATTTTTTTTTAATGCATGTATTTCTCAAAATGACACAGGTTTTGCCATTTCTAGGTTAAATGGTCACTAACTTTTTAGACATCTTAGTCTCATTTCATGCAACATGTGATCCTGAACCAAAATGTAATGCACTTTAACCCCTTAGCGACCTTTGACGTAGTATTATGTCATGGGCGCAAGGTACTTGGCGACCGATGAAGTAATACTACGTCAAAGGATGCCCACCTGCTCAGTGAGTGGGCGGGTGGCATCGGTACCAGGTGTTTGCTATTACAGACAGCTAACACCCTTTTCCATAACCTCCCGTTGGATATCATGGAATCAATTGCTGACACGGCTCCAGGTAATGTTCAGTGTCTTTGGAGAAACTCCACAGGTTAATTACTTATTTAAAAAAGAAAAGCTGCAGGGGCCCACCATGGTTACGGAGCCCATAGCAGCTGTTATAGTGGTAGTTCCACAACTGGGTATGTCTTAGAATTTAGGACCTCACTTTGTCTAAAACTGACCCTGATCACAGCAGTGATTAGAGGCAGCCGCAGGGACAGGCAGAGAAACACATATTTGTATAGTTTTTTTTCTTATTTCTTCTCTGCCTCCCTCAGACAGGCATTCTTCTATGAGTGAGGGAAGGTTTGGGATACTGATGGGCTAGCAGCATGGTAGATACAAAGGGAAGGAGATGAGCAACAAGTATTCCTCTCTAGAGATGAGTGAATATACTTGATTGAATACCTCTGCCACATAGCTCCCGATGCACAATCGCTTCCGCATCAAATTTTTACTGCCCCTCCCACCTTCCTTTGCATCGGGAGCTATGCAGCCGAGGTATTCGATCAAGTATATTCGTTCATCTCTATTCCTCTCCATTGCAAAAGGTGTTAATTCTTGATCATCAACTTTATGCAGGATTCTGCTCATGCTTTGTTCATATAGTGTATTTTTATCCACAAAAATGGAAAACAGTTCCAATAAAAGCATGCTTTTTTGAGCAGAACTACACCATATGAATACACCCTTACTAGGAAGTGTATCATGGGACTAGATTGTGTGATTGCGCTTTACTGACATTCTCAGTCAATGGATATGCAGTGTAATTAGGTTACAGGCATAGTGCTAGAGTCACGGTATATCGCCCTCAGATTCCTGACATATGTGTAGTCCAGGGTGAATCTTGAATAAGCCCAGGTGTGGCTCATAGGCCTGTTGCTGGCTCATAAAAGGCTGCAGAGCCTGCACTTCAGAGCAGATCTTGGGATGATACGAAGTGACTGGGTCTGTCCTGACACTGAAAGCCTTGTGTTACGGTAAAGCGTTGTTTTGGTTGATTTGTGCGGCTGGTAGTAACCCACACATACAGATAGTATTTTCTATTCTGTAGGGCTAGGAGGGGCAGTTTTTGTTTTGCTTTTCTGCCTGACGTGAGGGCTAGTTCACACGGGGACATGGACGCTGATTTTGACAGCTGATTTCGCAACCAAATCAGCCTCCATAAAATGTAGCCCTGTGTGAATTGCTAGCTTTTTTTTTTTTTCCTGCTAGCTTTTTTTATTGCTAGCTTTTTTTGCTAGCAGAAAAAGAAGCGACATGACCTTTCTTCAGGCGTTTAACGCCTGAAAAAATGAATTGGAGTCTATGGGGCGCTGAAAAAACCGCTAGCGGTTTTTGGTCACTTATTTTTGCAGCTGTTTTGGCAAAAACAGCGACTGAAACCGCTAGCGGTTTTTTATCATGTACTTTTTTTGTAGTGCAAAAAAAAAAAAAGCTTAAAAAAAAACAGCGACCGAAAAAGCGTCAAAGACAGTGTCAAAAACGGCGTCCAATACAAAAAACAGTGTCCAAAAAAAGCGACGCTGAAAAATCAGTGACAAAATCAGCTAGGCTTTTTTCACGTATGAACTAAGAGGCTGTATAGTATTTTGCTTATCCTGTGCCTGACGTAAATGTTTATTTATTTTGCTTTTTTTTTTTAAATAAACCATTTTTTGCTGCAAGATTTGTGTCTATGTCTCTGACTGGTTGGTCCGCACCCCTGAACCTACCGATCTACCTTCCCCACAACAGATACTAAAGTCCTGCAGATGGCTCACGAGAGCATCTTCTTGGTTTATGGCTATGGAGCATTTCATACTCAGAGTCATGTCCACTATGTCATGGAGCTGGTCACTGGTGGGACTCTCAATGACTTGGTTGAAGAGAGGAAATAGCTAAGTCTCTGCACCATCACATTTCTAGTAGCAGAGATAGTATGTGGAATACAGTTCCTTCATTCCAAAGGCATCGCTCACAGAGATCTGAAAGGCGATAATATCTTATTGACTAGCGAAGGCCACATTAAGATCACAGATTTGGGATTGGCTATGAGAATACCAGAAAAAGGAGACTTCCATGGGAGCCCTGCACCAGAAATGATCACTGGTGGACCGTATATTGCTGCAGATGATTGGTGGGCTTTAGGATTTATTACCTCAGACTTGGTTGACAATCTAAGACCTGCAGAGACGATTTTACAAGTCACTAAAACCTCGGAACAGTCTGACCCTGCAACTAAAGACTTGATAAGAGAGCTCTGCTGTAAGGACATGTCTCTAAGATTAGGGATGAGTGGAAACATCCGGCAACATCCCTTTTTCTCTTCAATAAACTGGGATGAAGTGGAATCAGGAAAAGCAGTGTCACCCATCAAAATAACCAAAAAATCCATGGAAGAATATGTGACAAGGAAGATATCTGCACCAGCCAGTCAGGCAACAAGCCATGTGAAAAACCAAGAGCTCTTCCAAAATGTCCCTTCTGTTTGTCCTGATTGGAGTGCACACTACCACAATGCTCAAGTGCACCAGGACCCTGTACCAGTCTGATCAGCTTCCATATTCAGCTCAGCCAAGGAACCTCCAAGAAGGATATAATGAATGATTGCAAATAGTCCAGGAAGCAAAGCTTATAAAGGCCAGGTATGTACACCAGCTTTGGAATAGGTTATGTTCATCTTTTTACTTTACTTCCTGCAAGTCAAGAACATGATGGCCACCATGTTATGATTTGATGATCTGCCCCCATTACCTGATGTGACATTTTTACTGGACTTTCCGCAGCAGATTCCGGGCTCGGTTTCTGCTGCCATTACTGGATGTGACCCTATTACCGGACTTCCCGCAGCTAGATGAATTTGCTGAACAAGCGAGTCATCTGCTTCACCAAGAGGGTAGAGTCCTGGCTCATCTCTGCTCTCTTCACCAGACTGGACATTTACCTGGACTTTACGCAGCTAGATTTATTCACACAGCCAGTGAATTATCTGCTGCACCAACCATCTGTGACATGGGCAACACGGTGGCTGACTGCTTAGCACTGATGCCTTGTAGGGTCCTGGGTGTAAATCTGCCCAAGGACAACCTCTGCATGGAGTTTGTATGTTCTCCCCATGCTTGCGTGGGTTTTCCCTGGGTACTCCGGTTTCCTCCCACACTATAAAGACATTGACTTCCATGACTTCCCATTGTAACTTCTTACACACCTTGAATGAAGTTAATAAAGAATTTAGTCAATATTAAGTATCTGTGTCCGAGTCTCTTCTTCATAGAATTTAATAGAGCAAAGGTGGTTAAGCTAGCACAATATAAGGGTCTTCCCAGATTAGCATAGCAGCGCTGATTTCTTCTAGAAATGGCACCAGACTTGTCCAAACGTGTGAGATTGCAGGTCACCTCCATTAAAGTGAATGGGGCTATAATATCACGTGTCACCTGTATATAGGTGTAGAGCTAGAGGCAGCCGGTGAGGTCTTTGAGTCTTAAAGTCAACACATCCCAGATCCACACTGTACAGATAGCAGCCAGCCTCCATTATGCATCCAGAAAAAAGCAAACACAGGCCAGACTTACATTTTAATAGTGTGGGGGGAGGTGGTATACTCCTTTTAAGATACAACATAAATTCACAGAGTGAACCTAGCCTAAAAGAGTTCCTATTCAGAAACCTACAAGAAAGATACAAGACGTTAGACACCATAACTAGGTGAAAATTCACATGGTAAAGAACGGTTCTCACACTGAAAGGAGTTCAGCTGTCTGGGTTATTGGACACCAAGCCAGGAGGAGCAGTGGAGGACACTGACAGGAGGAGTTCACTCACACCTAAGCAAAGGTAACCAGAAACCTGTCAGTACTACCATCCCCGGTATCCATAGCTGGGAGAGGCAGCACAGGTGTAGTAGTTGGAGAAGTCTGCCATAGAGTCTGTATTATCCCTGGGTACCCTCCTACAACAAAGGCTGGGAATTGAACATTGTGGTACTTCTACCCTCATTTGGAAGCTGCTTTTGTACTTGTTCCAGCTGCAGCAACAAAGCTGTTATCCTGTTAAACTGCAACCACTGGCCTCCTGAGTCGCACCTGCTGTAACATTAGGGCCCTTCTGAACAGAATCACACTGACTCAGACAGGAGAGGTCCCCTCTCCAACTGGAAGCGCCCTTGAGGAACCTACTACCACCACCATCAGTGGAACCCTCAGCAGTGTCTGGCCCAGGAGCAGGGTTGTGGTGTGTAGTTGAGTGTGCTCGGCCTAATACATCATCCATCACTACTACTCCCATCCTCCGGTTCGCTCCATCTGGGGTGCGGCAGTTATACTGTGTGGAGGGGCCACTATATAACATTATACTGTGTGGAGGGGACACTATGGAACATTATACTGCATGGAGGGGACATTATACTATGTGAAGGGGACAGTATTGGACATTATACTGTGTAGAGTGGTCGTTAAGGGACATTATACTGTGTGGAGGGACCGCTATAGGACATTATACTGTGTGGAGGGTCCACTATAGGACATTATATTGTGTAGAAGGCCGCTATGGGACATTATACTGTAATACATGCTATAACTAGCTTCTTCACGTGACTTCATCTGTGTGAACTTCAGAATTGGGTTCAGAGAGAAATAAAAAATGTGTGAGTAAGGGGCAACACAGTGGGTCGGTGGTTTGTTCTCCCTGTGTTTGCGTGGATTTGCTCCCATTCTAAAAAGACATACTGATAGAGAAAACAAATGTACATGTGATCCCTATATGGGGCTCACAATCTACATTTTAAAGGAAAAGAAAGAAAAATGTGTGAGTAATAAAAAAATGAATAGGATAAAAAATTTCATCTGCTATATTGCTTGCACTGTAAGAGACAAATAGCTACAGTTTTGTGTTTAAGTGATTAGGTATTTGATATGGTATATGGCAATCGCTAAATTTATATATTTTCTTTTTGACGCACATATGTTAAGTTAATATACGTCTTTAGACGACATTGTATAAGTTGTTATTTTCTGCCAGTACGTGTATGTTTTGGACACTCGATACTCTTGAGCAACTGACATAAAGCTGACCATGTAAGAAGCAAGGAGTGGCTAAATGAATCCCTGCTACTTTCAGAGTTTGGCCCTGGGACTTATTAATGGTCATTGTAAAAGCTAACTTTAGGGGAAATTGCAGCCTCTTAAATTGAAATGGCAAATTATTTGGGATAATTGGGATTTGGGGGATTAAGACGTTCTCTCCTCTAGCTGCTCCAGTAAGAATAGTAACGTTTATGATATTCCTCCCAGCTCTGTGACATGTAGCCTGGCGCCATTTGTACAATCTTAGTGCATCAAGATTATGCAGCAGAACTGGGACGCCAACCTTTAGCTTCAGTTTATGGGAAGGCAAGCCTGTTAATTCCAAGGTGTTAAGAAATTCTACAGAGTAAGTTGTGCTGTCATCACTGCTCATCACCATGTCTATTGATGTGTATAGTTTTGATTTGCCAACTAACCCTCTAAATATCTTTTTGTTAAAGTTATTGACCGACTCATTTTTTGGCGATAGCACTACCCTCTCACATAACCACTCTTTATTGCTTATATTATTTTGTAAATTCAGGAAAATGTGCAAAATAAGTTCATCCTCTGTCTGCACTGGATGGCAAAAATCATTGCTAAATTAAATTTTACCATATATGTCTGTTTCTAGTAGACCCTCTCCAATTTGCAGCAACTTAGACGCATAGGCGCGTGATTCCAAATCATTGAAAAGTTGGACGTGCATGTTGCACAAAAGGTGGAGCGTTTCTACCTGGGACTACAGTGGTGATGCCTTCAGACACGCATTCATCTCATCCGCCGGTGTACCCCTCTCAATGACGGGCAGTATCTGACTGAAATCACCAGCAAGTAAAACTACAACACCTCCCATCAGAGCCTGGTTGCCATGGCTATCTTGCAGACTGCGGTTCAATGCCTCTACCACATAATGCACCTGTCCCACACAATTAACTTGCTCTGTTGCAAGAGAGCACCGTGGTTGCTACTTTTCCTGATGTTTCATGTAGAGGCTTCTTCGTTCATAAGATTTAGTGACAATTTAAAAGTAGAATATGCAGTCAATCCACCATTAAGCAACATTGCAGCGATTCCCGAGGAAACCACGACCAGAGCTATGTTACAATTCTTGCAAAGTCGGTCCAGCAGTAGGTTTAGCACAAATGTCTTGCCAGTACCCCCCCCCCCCCCCCGGTTCGTCAAGAAAGAAGAGTCAACCATCACCACTATTTACTTGCTATATCATTAAATCATAAACGTTCCGTTGCTCGGGAAGCAAACATGGCGCCATTTCATTGACAAAAGTATCTAAGTTCTTTTACAACATTGCTTAACAATTATCCCCTTCATTGTGGTGTGGGCGAACCGAAAACCACCATATTTTTTCCAGACAAGTTAATTATTTTGTCCTCTATTAATTTCAGAGCCTCATTATCAATTCTTTGTGCGTGCCTTGTAGCCTATGCGCAATATCCTCTGACAGTGTGTCCTTGTATTTATCCCACAGCTGGAGAGGGTTGTACAGTCCGCAAGTGCTTGTAAACAGCTCTCTGAGTTTGTTGGCTGAGCGACACAGCACTGCTTCCTCCACAGATAAGTCCCAGTGGTTGTCATCTTCCAATAGCCCACATGCCTCACATCCTTCCCTGAATGTCGCTTGCTCTAACTCATCAATTTTTTTCAGTGCCTGGAAATTCATCGGACCTCGCACTTGATTGAGCAATATGCATAAACAGTAGAATTTGAAGTTGCTAAAGTGCACGGTATATATGCGACCCAGTGCGTCTCCAACATTCACACCTGGCCAGTCCTCTACAGGTGTTCCATGTACACGGCGCTTCCATTCTTTCCTTGATGCATTCCACATGTAGTACCTCAGCACTACAGCAGTGTATAATAGGGTTTTTTCGTAATTGTCACTTTATCAGAGTTGGAAAAAAGCAGTCAATGTTGTCTTCAGAGGCATCTATCACTCTATCGCGGAAATTGTTCTCCATGAAGTAAACGCCCTTGTCATTGGGCAGGTGCACCACTTGGTGCATGACAGTGGGGTGTCTTTTGAGAAGTGGTAAGTTAAAGATTCACCACGCAGCTATATTGCTGCTCGCGTATTGGCCCTCCCTGAATGTTTGCACTTCATCTCTGGAGTCCATGTTCACATTGCCAGTGTGCCTCATATTGAAAACTGCTTGATTGCTCCCTTTGTTTATGTACTTGCACATATATTTTATGGCCTGCACTGAACTACAGAACTCTACAATAATATCAGCATCAAAGATTTTGGTAAGAAGGGGAGAATAGGGCACAGCCCACCTGTTATCCACCATGACATCTTCCTGATTACCGCAAATTCTAATAAGCTGTGTGTCCTCCATCGTGAGGTGTTCTTCGCTGGTGAGGTGGGTATCCATTTTCGCTTGTCTGCATGTCCTTCAGTATCGCCTGGGGATACTTTTTGGTACACTTTCCATCCTTCATGCACAGAAATGACATATTGAGTGCACCACATGTATCACGGGTCATATTTTTGACAATGGTATCATGTAGTGTCATGTAGTTTTTTGTCAATGTTGGCATCAGGGATTTCCGCATTAGTTATGTCATCAATTTGACTGGGACGCAATTTCTCTTTTAGCCACGATAAAACATGTACACTCTATGGAGTACATGAAGCACTGCATATCTCCAAATATTTCTGTGAGCAGAGCGACTAACTTCTGGATTTTAATTTTAAAAACTCTAGCAATGAGATCGTGCCTGTCAGTGTCATTTTGGCCAGGCATAGGTTCGACGGTAATCTCTGCCCATGCCGAGTTACAAGTAAATGTGATGAACAGATCAGGGCGGCCATAGTTCCAAACTTATACGAATGCATCTTGCATTCACTCATGGAGGTATCTTGGGCTGTTCACGAGGGGAGTATAACCATTTACCTTACATCACTGGTGTTAACTTGCACGCCATTCCTTACAAATGAATATAGTTTTCGGCTCGCAACTTGCTTTGATTCAAAGAGATGTACCTCAAGCGCTCACTTTCTTTTTTAACATCATATCAACTAAGAACTGGTGCAGAAGTTGCTTGCAGCGCAGCAGCAGATTAAAATTATTGTTACGCACCATGAGATGGTAAACATGGAAGTCCATGCAGGAAACTTTTTTGTTAGGCACTGGGCATCTATTCTGCGGATTCATCTGTGGTATTTCAAAATATCCTTCCTGGCCTTTCCAAAAAATGATCGGATACTGGAGGGCATCATCGAACCTATGCGTGTCAGCAATGTGACAGAGCTGTCCATCGCGTGTGTGCAGCAAGATGTCCCTGCTAGTGGTGTGTTCTGAGCCAGCCACCATGGCCGCCACCTCGCTGATAGTGGGTACGTTGTAGCACCTCTCGTGCTACCCACGTGGCACAAGGTCAGGGTGGATCATCACTTTGAATCTTTCATTGGGCATGTTTTCCAGAGCCATTTTGTATTTGTGTACCAAAATATTGTTATCATTGAGAACTCTTTGTATTTTTTTAACTATCTTTTTCTGAACTCCTTGAACGATGTGAGAACATCACTCTACTTGCACTTCCTCTTCACCTAAAAAATAAATTTGTAAAAAGTGTGGCTGCCCGCTTGACTCGAGAAGCAGGGACCCAGTTCTATGTTACATACTTAGACTATGGGAAGAATATGCAAATCTGACTTCCATGATGTAATTAGGATGTCAGTGCCTCAAGTATGCACACCAATAGAGGGCGCTGACTGAGAATGTGCAAGTCTATCTTCCATGATGTAATTAGGAAGACAGAGTCTCAGTCAAACACACCTATAGAGGGCGCTCTCTTATCATCATGCTGACCTTCTCACCTTAATGGTGGTTCTCTCCTTATGGAGTGACGATATCCCCTCAATACTTAGACTAGGCAATGTAAAATTGTATCTAGTATAGGCTACTATGATAAATCATAGGCATTTTCAGACTGTGTACACTGTTATTAAATGTGGGCCAGTGAGCTCCATTTTAGTGCTTTTAATCTCTGCTCTTTATCTTTAAAGTATTGCTTTTATGTGAACAATCCATATTAACTCATCAGCGATGACGTCACCGAGCTAGCTTGTTTGAATAGCACATATTTAGGAATGGAGCTTTGGAAAACATTTTGCTCTTGCAGATCTATATAAAAGCTTTCAATAGGACCACATAAGTTAGGGTATTTCTCAGACTGACAGTCATCTCCAAATTTTTCTTTTCACAGAATGTAGAACCCTTTATATTTATCAACTTCTGTCTTTTGAAGTGCTTTCTTTTTCTAAATGTTCCCTATTTTATCTTCTAGCCTTTCATCTTTCCTTATATTACTGAATTCTTCTCCCAAAGGTAACACTTTCTCCTCCACTATTGACCATTGCAATTTCTTTTGCGGATTTCTACATTATATTTATCAAATCCCCTTTCAGTGCATCATTCTCTGACAGCTATTTTTTTTTTTATTACTTATTCAGTAAAATCCAGCTGTAAGAATCTGACAGAGATTAAATCTGTACTTTTCCATCATGAATTCCCTAAAAGGAACTATTGACAAAATCTCCATCATTCTCATTGAAAAAAAAAAAAACTACCTTTGTGCTCAGGCAGTATTAAAGATTCCAGCTTTTAGATGTGCACTTTTCCATTTGAACTCTGATATATTGCTTTTCTTAATTTCTTATCTGTTTCTTCTGTGTGTGTTTGTGACAATTTGATGTGACAGTGTTGACAGTAACTTGTTTTGTCATATACATCTATAAACACGCAAACCAGAGATGAAACGACCTTTTTAGAGTGACACTCTGAAATATTTACACTATATACATCAAAAACCTAAAGGGGGCTATAAAAATGTATCCTGCTCTCATCTTCTCAACATATATGAAATAATAATAAGTTCTAGCAGTGAAGATAGAAACTGGAGATCCTATGCAGTTACTATGCCCTGCTGCAGCTGCCCTTGTGCAAAAAGCAACTTTTGGAGAAACATCATTTTTGTATCCAATAGCCCTGAGTAATATTGTCTGTAAGTTTATCATTTTGTGTAATAACAAAATACTCTGTGGAATGGATTATGTCTGTTAAACATATATTTCAGAACTACAACATTTTTGTTAAGCAAATAATGGAGGATTATTTAGATAATCTGTTTTCCCATAGTCCAAACAGCAGCACAACGGATGGGGTATTCCTGCCCCTGCGTGCAATCAGGACAGGTGGAATTTTTAATCAATCAAAGAAAACCTCCCCTATAAGAGGTCAGCAGACCTCCCCCCCCCCCCCCTCATGTTAGTTATAAAGTATAAGATTCCGAAAAATATTTCAGAAGCATCAAAAAAATCCAGGGAGGGAGCCTTGTGCTGCTGTTTGGACTATGAGAAAACAGATTATCTACATAATCCTCCATTCCCCATACGCAGGGATGAACCTTCCCCTTTCGCCGCCCGAGGCGAACTACAGAAAGTGCCCCCCCCCCTCGGGAGGAGGGGCGTGGCCGAGTGGAGGGGTGGGGATTAGCGGAGGGGCGGGGCTTAGCACCGTTCGCAGGCAGAGAGCAGGCACGGAGATGACCTGCTCTCTGCCTGAGCGTGAGGGGAGGCTGCTGGAGCAGCGCTGCTCCAGTGGCCTCCCCACACCACCGCTCGGTGCTAAGCCAGTCCAGGATAGCTTGTCCTGGACTGGCTTAGGGAAGCAAAAATGCCGCCCTCCCTGGGGCCGTGACATAGCGCCACCTGAAGCTCTCGCTTCAGGTCGCCTCATGGGAGGTGCAGTGCTGCCCATACGTCAAACAGCAGCACAACGGATGGGGAGGTAGCAAGAAAACCCCCCTAGGGCGGGACTTCCTGGCAGATTGATGATAATACTGAGCGGCCGAAGACAACTGCCTCCGCGCTAAAGCAATCTAGCCTATAATGCCTTACAAAGGTTAAGTGTGAACTCCAAGTTGCTTCTGAACAAATTTGGTCTAGTGAGACAGAGTGTCTCTCTGCAGAGGATGTGGCAACAGCTCGAGCAGAGTGTGCCCGGACAAACTCAGGGGGAGGTAGCCCCTGAGCTTGAAAAAGCCTGAAAGATGGCTTCTTTGATCCACCTAGATAAGGTTCCTTTGGAAGCTTTCACCTCTTTATCTGCCAGATATATTCACAAATAGATTTTCAGCTTTTCTGAAAGACCTAGTATGCTCCAGGTAGGTCTGCAAACATCTCTTCAAATCCAATGTATGTCACCTCTCCTCCTCCTGAGAGGCTGGGGAAGGGAAAAAGGTGGGTAGGGAGATTATGTGATTTATATTTTGACCTGAAGGGACTTTAGGCATAAAGCCCGGGAGGTACCTTACTTGTACCCTATCTGGAAAAAAAACAATAGGTATGGCTCTGAAGCTGCCAAGGCCTGTAGTTGCCGGCGCTCTTCGCGGAAGTCACGGCTAGAAGAAAAGCCACCTTGTAGGAAAGAAATTTTAGTGCCGCTACTTGTAGTGGCTCAAAGGGAGCCCCACAGAGCCCCTGCACCACCGTGGCCAGATCCCAATGTGGGACTGGGCCCTGAACGGACGGACGGAGCCTATATTCCAAACGGAAGAGCTGTGAACTGTAGATGACACAGAGTACCGCCCAGCACAACCGCAATCCTCAAGAATCTTCTGTGTGGCAGAAATATCGGGACATGCCAAAAGGCGTCCCTTAAGTCTAAGGTGACAAAACTGTCTCCAACTTGCAGGAAAGGTAGAACTTACCTGATGGTTTCCATCCAGAAATGGATCTTGAGGACAAGGCGGTTGAGAGATCTTAAATCAACTACCATTCTCCTGAAGTCTTTGGGACTAGAAATACTGGAGAATACCCACCGGCCGATTGCTCTTCCAGAGGCACCGCTCTAGAGTGCCTTTGTTCAGGTACCCCTGAACGGCCTTCTCTAGAAGACCATGCTTGTGACCAGACCAAACACAGGTTTTTACCAAGGTGTCGGGGGGGTGAGAAATGAATTTTATTCTGTAGGCTGAATTGACGAGCTGAAGCACCTAGGGGTCCTGAATATGACGGACCCAGGCCCCCAAAAAAAGAGAAAGGCGACCTCCTACTGGAACAGGCGTGCGGGCAGAGGGGGAGAAGGGAGAGAAGAGTGGGCATCAGAAAGATGCCTTTTCCTTTTCAGGCTCACGGGTGAGGCTAGCGAACCCTCTCCCCTTAAATGAAGGCCCAGTTTTCCCCCTAGAGCTTTGGGGAAGATGTTTCCCCTTGCTATCAGCCAACCCCTCCATGATGGAGTCTAACTCTTTACCAAAGGGTTTGCCAGGTTCAAATGGGAGGGAGCAAAGATTGTATTTTGAAGTGTTAGGGCTAGCCTCTCCTCCTCCACCAGCAGATTTTTCCGCTAGCGGAAGAAAAGAAGCGACATAACCTCTCTTCAGGCGGAAGCCGCGGCACGCTGAGCCGCGGCCTCCGCCTAGTGGCAGCACCATCCGATGTCGGCCCATTCATTTGAGCCAGCTACAGAGGGAAATGCCGCGACCGCGATGGTTGTGGCATGCGGGTCCCGACCCGAGATTGACTGGGGCATATGGAGGGGGAGAGAACAGTACGACGCTGGGGCAGATGGAGGGGGAGAGAACAGTATGACACTGGGGCAGATGGAGGGGGAGAGAACAGCATGACACTGGGGCAGATGAACGGAGGGAGAACAGCATGACACTGGGGCAGATAGAGGGGGGGAGAACAGCATGACACTGGGGCAGATGGAGGGGGGAGAACGGCATGACACTGGGGCAGATGAAGGGGGAGAGAACAGCATGACACTGGGGCAGATGAAGGGGGGGAGAACAGCATGACACTGGGGCAGATGAAGGGGGAGAATGGCATGACACTGGGGCAAATGAAGGGGGAGAGAACGGCATGACACTGGGGCAAATGAAGGGGGAGAGAACGGCATGACACTGAGGCAGATGAAGGGGGGAGAATGGCATGATACTGGGGCAGATGAAAGGGGGGGCTGGCATGACACTGGGGCAGATGAAGGGGGGAGAATGGCATGACATTGGGGCAGTATGAAGGGGGGGAGAACGACATGACACTGGGGCAGATGAAGGGGGAGAACGGCATGACACTGGGGCAGAGATGGGGGGGACATGAAACTGTGGGCAGATAAAGGGGGAGAATGGCATGAAACTGGGGACAGAGATAGAAGAGGGGGATATGAAACTAGGGGTAGATGAATGGTGTATATGAAAATGGGGGAGAGATAGAGGGGGACATATAATTTACGAGTGACTGTAGAAGGATTATACTGTGTGGAATCACATGAAACATGAATGAGAATGGGCGGAGTCAACATAAAAGTGGGTGGGGCCTAATTTGCTGCGCGCGCCACACATTTTATTCCCTCTTTCTAGTCTTCAACAGTTGGGAAGTACAGGTTAGAAGTGCGAGACCCCCCAGTAAGTAGGGCCCTGCCAAAGTCAATTGCCCAGGGCCCCGCAAACCCTGGATCCGCCACTGCCACTATACCATATTCTTGGTAACCACAGACAACTGACCCTGGGTTCACACCAGCATTCGGTCTCTGTACTCAGGTTTCCGTCTTCTGCTATGAGAAGACGGAAACCTGTCAGACTGGGTCCGGCCGTGAGCGCCGGTGAGCGTTTTATCCCCTCTGTGGCTAAACCGTTTTTTTTAAACTGGACACAAAGTCCTGCATGTCTGACTTTGTGTCCGGTTAATAAAAAATGGTTTCGTCGCGGAGAGCATAAAACGCTCACCGGCACTTCATTTGAATGGGTTTGAAAAATGCCTGCAGGTTTCAGTTTCCTGCCCAGTTTCGGGCAGGAAATGGAAACTTGTATAAATGGAGACCGGGTACAGATGTGAACGAGCCCTGACTTTCATCTTGGGTGCATGTCCACATATGTGTGCAATATGATGTCACAAAGTCATATACTGCCTATCCTATATGTGTGGCCACCCAGTGACTGTGTTGTTATTTGCAGTCTGTATCAAGTCAGCATAACAGACAGGTTAGGGTTAACTGAATCCAATGGGTTTTGCTGATCTAACGGAATACTGTATTGCACGGATTAATAAAGAATTGGAATCCTTAAAGAGGACCTTTCATGTCCTCAGGCACATGCGGTTTTATATACAGTGCACTGAATTCAGCGCACTGTCAACTTTCCCGTTATGTGCTCCTGGTGAAGAGCGATCAGTACTAGTACTCATTCATAGACTAGTACTGGGGGGAGTTCCTCACTGCTGAGTGTCATGGCTGGGCGGTAAGGAACGTACAGTACAGCACTACAAACAGTACTGTCAGGAGGTGCATTCCCAGCTAGACTGTCAAGAACGCCCTTCTGACAGCGTAAAAATCTATCAGTAAATGCTCTTCACATGGGCCAATTACTGGGAAAGCAGACTGTCAGCTTTCTAGCGGTATATAAAACCGCATGTGCCTGAGAACATGAAAGGTATATATAATATATATATAACAACTGAATATCAATCAGCACTTCAATATATGCAAAATTGCAATGTTTCAGCCCACAAAAGTAATTTTTCATACTGACGAGAAAGATCTCTTGTAGACTGAAAGATTGCACTTTTTACACCTATAAGAGTGCTGCCTTTTTATATTTATTCCTGTTTATTGTCACTGACCTGTACTTGTACCCAACTTCTATTTGTTTTTCTGCTGGTGCTGCTCTTTTTTGGATATTATTTGTGCCTTTAACATTACTTAAAGGGCTTGTCTCTGCTAAAAGTATAGGTGATCAATACCATATTGATGGGGGTCCGATACCCAATATTCCCACCAATAAACTGTTCTTAGATACGGATACACATAAAGTGGAGCAGGAAGAAAACAACTTTGTTCTCTATGTCGTGACTACATCTGGCACTGCAGATCAGCTCCCATTCATATCAATGAGAGCCAAGCTGCAGTAACTCACTCCCACAGCTACACAGGGAACAGAGCTGTCTGCTTATTACTCCCTTGTATCAGCTGCTGAGGACAGCTAGTCGATAGAGATGGTGAGTGTCAGACCCAACAGATCTCATATAAATTACCTATCCTTCGGATTGGTCAACCATATTTTTTTAGCCTACAAAACCCCTTTACTCAAAATCCTGTTAATGTGAGAACATTTTAAAATACTATACACATATTTTCTGAAAAGACATAATGGACGCTCACAATTTCAAAAGTTTTGCTTCATTTCAAAGCATTCCCTGCCATTTTATAGCGTGACATGTTCCTATTATGAAAAAAGTATACAATGCTGATGTGGGTTTCATATATATTAAAGTTGACTTTTGAGTCAACTTTAAATCAAAAGGTAGCGTGACATACACCTCCCTAAAAGGAAATTTTTTTGGCCTGTCAGGTCAATGGAGTCCAATGGGTATTTTTGTCATGTGCACTGCAAACATTGTTTGAATTCAGTTTAACTTCATCTGGTACCTCAGAAATCCAAGCCTGACTTATTTAGCCTGTGGAACAAATGGCGGCATGTCCCGCACCCTGAAAGGTTGTGTCAATGGTTATTTCTTTACATTTTGAAGACAAAAAGGGTGTAAGAAAGAACATTATTTTAGTGAGCTACCAAATTACATGAAATAGAGCCCATGGCTAAAGCCAAAGTAGTTTTAGCTATCACCTTATTTGAAACCATAGATTGGAAACTTGATTTATTCTTTCCCTGATAGATCCATTTTATTATTTCATGATATAAGAACACTGCAATAGATGACATTTCTCAATGAATATATTTAAATAACTCGCAATATAAAGAGAAGTAAGCTCCAGGATAGACATTTCAGCTCAACTAATTGCAAATGCTCATAATAATCACTCATTATTCTAATGCCCTTAAACAAGATCCAGAAGTACAGCTATACTTTTAATAAGTTAAATGTGGGTACTTGTGGAGTTCCAATGAGAGTTAGCAATCCCCATGAAGATGTGCCAGTTACGTGGAATTACTGCTTAAAGAGACTGCTGACATGCTGTATGGTATCTCAAGAGCCCTTGGTTAAATTACACTGAGAATCACAGTAAACCTAAATGTGTTTATTATATTTTTTGACACCTGGGAAGATATTTGGTAGAAAATTCTTTCTTCTTGTTTCTAATCTAACTTGTTAGGAGATAATGAAACCACTTACAATTACAACATTTGTGTAGCACTTACCTTATTTTGCAAAAGTTTTAATCACACTAGAGATTTTTAGAAGAATTACTGTATATACTTGAGTATAAGCCAACCCAAATATCAGCCAAAGCCCCTAATTTTACCACAAAAATTGTGGAAAATTTCAAGAATTAAAATGATTGGAGTTTTTGGGTGCAGTAGTTGCTGGGTGCTTGGAAAGGGAAGGGGGTATTTTGGTTGTCTGTCTGCCCCTTCCCTGAGCTTGAGGACTGGGTTTCCCCCCCCCACACACACACTTAGATTTCAACCTGGCTGCGTATAGGGTATCTGCAGTGCTCCTATTAACCCCTTCCCGACAGAACAGGAGCACTGCAGATACCCTATATTCAGTAGACCGGGCACTTTCAGACACAGGGATACCTAATGTGTATGTGTTTCACAGTAATTTTCTACTTTTATATATATTCTAGGGAAATTTACTTCATTTTTGTATTATATTTTTGTATTAGGGTTAAAACGATCTTGAGATAACCTCCGACCTCGATCCCGCTGGAAAAGATCGGGATCGAAATTACGATCGCAATCGTGAAATTTACTCGATCGCCGATCGGAATCCAATCTTTTCCGATCCCGATCGCTCAACCCTAACAGTAGGGGTTTTTGAATTGTGGCCCAGAAGTTTTAAGTCACAATTCTGCACATTTGAATCAGACATAAAAGTTTCTGAAGACATTTTTTCTTACTGCGCAAACTTCAATATCTAGCCATAGAAACAGGGCAAATTAGTTTGTGTATCAGTGCAATGTAAGCATGCTTGTGACATAGACCAGACAGTGTGATCACTCGTGATTGAATACAGACAAAAGCACTGGTGTCTTTTATGTTTATTAGCACAAAGCAGGGAAAACAACATTAGGTGATTCCAACATGGCCAAATATTACCCGCATTACAGGGAAAAGTGATGTATACATACACATAATCTGATATTTGCACTCGTTGATATGACAATAACACATCTGGTAATCTTAGCTATGGGCAATGCTTGTTTCTCCTAAAATCCATGGAAGCCGTGTGCTGCTTTTCATCCCTTTATATTAAACTAAGACCAGATAAGAATAAATTAAACCTTTGAATTAAATCCACATACACATTGGGTGGCTGAGGAAGAGATTATAAAGTTTCGCTCAGACAGCATTGCAATTAAGTTGATGCTTGTTTTTCTCCAGCTGCATTGTTGATATCGGCAAGTACAAAACTTTTTAAACTACCTCCAGAGGGTCAGGATTTATGTCCTGCCAGCTATGTTTATTCGACAGCAAGTACTATCAGGGCTAGAAAGGCTTGGTGTTATGACTTCATAAATCAAATCCATAGCAGTTTGGCATTTGAAAAGTTAGTCATGTATTCTAAAATCCAAATGTATCAAGAGCCAAACATACAATTTGCACAAATTTGTGGAGCATCAGTCTATAATACTTTAATTGTAATTAAATTTGGTATAATGGGTTTTGTTTTAATCTAGATTACGGAGGTTTATTTTGCCATCTATTGCAATGGTATAGGGACTGGACGTAGCATATACAGTATGAAATGACTGCAAACGTTATCATGGTCTTCATTGTTTTATATTCATGCATTCTCACTACGATTTGCTATACATATTAAGCAAGGCTAGCACTTATCAACCAGGGGGATATCTTCGTAACGGGGCTTATTTATGGAAAATAACGCAAAGATAAAGTGGTGATAAAACAATCACTAGGGGATTAAATCTTCACCTACTTTTCCTTTACACTACTTTGTCATAAATGGCTCATATTATAGTTTTTTTTAAATTACTACTATTTTACTTTCTTGAAGACTTCCCTGCTTTGGGAGCTGACTTGGCCTTTTCGGGTGCGGGTGCTGGTGCAGGGGCAGGTGCTGGAGCAGGTGAAGGTGCAGATTTAGGAAGTTGGCCAGGTTTTACTTCAGGTACATCTTCACCATATTTGTATACACTTACAGTGACATCAACCGTTTCACCGCCATACTTGTTCTTAACGTTGATGCCATATTTTCCAGAGTCCTCAGAAGAAACCTCCTTAATTGTGAGACTTGCAAACTTTCCTTGCTCCAGTGTTGAAGAATAATGCTCATTTATATCTAGATCCCTGTCATTCTTCAGCCATGTTACTTCAGGATCAGGGTTTCCGAACACTGTGCATGTCAGACTTAATGTCTAAAAACACATTAAAAAAACAGCGAGACTAGTCAGACTAAAAGTTTTTTTACATTGATACATAATCTAACTGTATAAAACTTAGTACAATACCAGTCAGGCTGGGTTCACACCTGGTCTTGGTCTCCGATTTTTGGGTTTCCGTCTTTTGTCCGAGAAACTGGACAGGAGATGGAAACCTGGCAGTCAGTGTCCGCCCGTGAGCGTCTTTTGCCTGTCCTCAGTGAAAACTTTTTTTTTTTAACTGGACACAAAGTCCTGCCGCGGAGAAACAGTTTCGCCGTGGAGAGGCAGAAGACGCTCACGGGCGGTCATTCAAGTAAATGGGTTTTAAAACTGTCTGTCGGTTTCTGTCTCCTGTCTAGTTTCTTGGGCAGAATACTGAAACTTGCAAAGATGAGACTGGGTGCAGGTGTGAACCCGTCCTTATTCAATATAGTACAAATTACTGTATTACACTAATTCTATGTGAAACCTTAATAGGGTTTTATCATAAACTTCACCAGAAATATGTGTCTTATTGCTGAGTGTCTGGACTGACTTCTAGGAGCCCCAGAAATCACAAAAACAGGGGTCACCAAGTTATATGTGAATGGAATAGTAGTGTGCATGAAACATCACTCTTCTATTCACTACTATGGGACTGTGTGTGCTACCCTCGTTACCTTTCATGATATCAAAAATATAAATGGATCGGTCACCACCATTTATACAGGGAACTTGGGGATCTATGGGAGTGCCAGTGGTTCAACTTCTAGAGAGCAAACAGTTTTCCCTTATTCACCAGATATGTGCTGTTTGTGGGAAACCCCTTTAACAATCAACATAAAATGGTATTATATATTATGGATAGAGATGAGCGAACAGTGTTCTATCGAACACATGTTCGATCGGATATCAGGGTGTTCGCCATGTTCGAATCGAATCGAACACCACGTGGTAAAGTGCGCCAAAATTCGATTCCCCTCCCACCTTCCCTGGCGCCTTTTTTGCACCAATAACAGCGCAGGGGAGGTGGGACAGGAACTACGACACTGGGGGCATTGAAAAAAATTGGAAAAAGTCATTGGCTGCCGAAATCAGGTGACCTCCATTTTAGACGAATAGTGGATTTCAAATCCGGGTCATATGAGAATGTGAACTTTGTGACTATGAGACAGGGATAGCTGTACAGGCAGGGATAGCTAGGGATAACCTTTATTTAGGGGGGAATGTTATTAAAAATAACTTTTTGGGGCTCTATCGGGTGTGTAATTGTGATTTTTGTGAGATAAACTTTTTCCCATAGGGATGCATTGGCCAGCGCTGATTGGCCGAATTCCGTACTCTGGCCAATCAGTGCTGGCCAATGCATTCTATTAGCTTGATGAAGCAGAGTGTGCACAAGGGTTCAAGCGCACCCTCGGCTCTGATGTAGGAGAGCCGAGGGTGCACTTGAACCCTTGTGCACCCTCAGCTCTGCTACATCAGAGCCGAGGGTGCGCTTGAACCCTTGTGCACACTCTGCTTCATCAAGCTAATAGAATGCATTGGCCAGCGCTGATTGGCCAATGTATTCTATTAGCCTGATGAAGTAGAGCTGAATGTGTGTGCTAAGCACACACATTCAGCTCTACTTCATCGGGCTAATAGAATGCATTGGCCAGCGCTGATTGGCCAGAGTACGGAACTCGACCAATCAGCGCTGGCTCTGCTGGAGGAGGCGGAGTCTAAGATCGCTCCACACCAGTCTCCATTCAGGTCCGACCTTAGACTCCGCCTCCTCCGGCAGAGCCAGCGCTGATTGGCCGAAGGCTGGCCAATGCATTCCTATGCGAATGCAGAGACTTAGCAGTGCTGAGTCAGTTTTGCTCAACTACACATCTGATGCACACTCGGCACTGCTACATCAGATGTAGCAATCTGATGTAGCAGAGCCGAGGGTGCACTAGAACCCCTGTGCAAACTCAGTTCACGCTAATAGAATGCATTGGCCAGCGCTGATTGGCCAATGCATTCTATTAGCCCGATGAAGTAGAGCTGAATGTGTGTGCTAAGCACACACATTCAGCACTGCTTCATCACGCCAATACAATGCATTAGCCAGTGCTGATTGGCCAGAGTACGGAATTCGGCCAATCAGCGCTGGCTCTGCTGGAGGAGGCGGAGTCTAAGATCGCTCCACACCAGTCTCCATTCAGGTCCGACCTTAGACTCCGCCTCCTCCAGCAGAGCCAGCGCTGATTGGCCGAATTCCGTACTCTGGCCAATCAGCACTGGCTAATGCATTGTATTGGCTTGATGAAGCAGTGCTGAATGTGTGTGCTTAGCACACACATTCAGCTCTACTTCATCGGGCTAATAGAATGCATTGGCCAATCAGCGCTGGCCAATGCATTCTATTAGCG
This sequence comes from Leptodactylus fuscus, assembly GCF_031893055.1. NCBI lineage: Eukaryota > Metazoa > Chordata > Amphibia > Anura > Leptodactylidae > Leptodactylus > Leptodactylus fuscus. Next base: position 140,193,537 of record NC_134267.1, read on the forward strand.
TGAACTGAGTTTGCACAGGGGTTCTAGTGCACCCTCGGCTCTGCTACATCAGATTGCTACATCTGATGTAGCAGTGCCGAGTGTGCATCAGATGTGTAGTTGAGCAAAACTGACTCAGCACTGCTAAGTCTGCATTCGCATAGGAATGCATTGGCCAGCCTTCGGCCAATCAGCGCTGGCTCTGCCGGAGGAGGCGGAGTCTAAGGTCGGACCTGAATGGAGACTGGTGTGGAGCGATCTTAGACTCCGCCTCCTCCAGCAGAGCCAGCGCTGATTGGCCGAATTCCGTACTCTGGCCAATCAGCACTGGCTAATGCATTGTATTGGCTTGATGAAGCAGTGCTGAATGTGTGTGCTTAGCACACACATTCAGCTCTACTTCATCGGGCTAATAGAATGCATTGGCCAATCAGCGCTGGCCAATGCATTCTATTAGCGTGAACTGAGTTTGCACAGGGGTTCTAGTGCACCCTCGGCTCTGCTACATCAGATTGCTACATCTGATGTAGCAGTGCCGAGTGTGCATCAGATGTGTAGTTGAGCAAAACTGACTCAGCACTGCTAAGTCTGCATTCGCATAGGAATGCATTGGCCAGCCTTCGGCCAATCAGCGCTGGCTCTGCCGGAGGAGGCGGAGTCTAAGGTCGGACCTGAATGGAGACTGGTGTGGAGCGATCTTAGACTCCGCCTCCTCCAGCAGAGCCAGCGCTGATTGGCCGAATTCCGTACTCTGGCCAATCAGCACTGGCTAATGCATTGTATTGGCTTGATGAAGCAGTGCTGAATGTGTGTGCTTAGCACACACATTCAGCTCTACTTCATCGGGCTAATAGAATGCATTGGCCAGCGCTGATTGGCCGAATTCCGTACTCTGGCCAATCAGCACTGGCTAATGCATTGTATTGGCTTGATGAAGCAGTGCTGAATGTGTGTGCTTAGCACACACATTCAGCTCTACTTCATCGGGCTAATAGAATGCATTGGCCAATCAGCGCTGGCCAATGCATTCTATTAGCGTGAACTGAGTTTGCACAGGGGTTCTAGTGCACCCTCGGCTCTGCTACATCAGATTGCTACATCTGATGTAGCAGTGCCGAGTGTGCATCAGATGTGTAGTTGAGCAAAACTGACTCAGCACTGCTAAGTCTGCATTCGCATAGGAATGCATTGGCCAGCCTTCGGCCAATCAGCGCTGGCTCTGCCGGAGGAGGCGGAGTCTAAGGTCGGACCTGAATGGAGACTGGTGTGGAGCGATCTTAGACTCCGCCTCCTCCAGCAGAGCCAGCGCTGATTGGCCGAATTCCGTACTCTGGCCAATCAGCACTGGCTAATGCATTGTATTGGCTTGATGAAGCAGTGCTGAATGTGTGTGCTTAGCACACACATTCAGCTCTACTTCATCGGGCTAATAGAATGCATTGGCCAATCAGCGCTGGCCAATGCATTCTATTAGCGTGAACTGAGTTTGCACAGGGGTTCTAGTGCACCCTCGGCTCTGCTACATCAGATTGCTACATCTGATGTAGCAGTGCCGAGTGTGCATCAGATGTGTAGTTGAGCAAAACTGACTCAGCACTGCTAAGTCTGCATTCGCATAGGAATGCATTGGCCAGCCTTCGGCCAATCAGCGCTGGCTCTGCCGGAGGAGGCGGAGTCTAAGGTCGGACCTGAATGGAGACTGGTGTGGAGCTATCTTAGACTCCGCCTCCTCCAGCAGAGCCAGCGCTGATTGGTCGAGTTCCGTACTCTGGCCAATCAGCACTGGCCAATGCATTTCTATGGGGAAAAGTTAGCTTGCGAAAATCGCAAACTGACAGGAATTTCCATGAAATAAAGTGACTTTTATGCCCCCAGACATGCTTCCCCTGCTGTCCCAGTGTCATTCCAGGGTGTTGGTATCATTTCCTGGGGTGTCATAGTGGACTTGGTGACCCTCCAGACACGAATTTGGGTTTCCCCCTTAACGAGTTTATGTTCCCCATAGACTATAATGGGGTTCGAAACCCATTCGAACACTCGAACAGTGAGCGGCTGTTCGAATCGAATTTCGAACCTCGAACATTTTAGTGTTCGCTCATCTCTAATTATGGAAGTATCATGGATTAAAACGTGTTGGCCATTGACTTAGTTTTTCTATTCAACTCTTTCACACAGTCAGTGGCATATGTTTTAAGTGATTATATGGAAAAAGCTAAGGCAGTGATGATCAACACCAAGAATCTTAGTTTCAACTGTGGGTGAAATATTCTCAACATGTAATCAATATCTGAGACTAGCAGTGTCTTTCATGAATTATAGATGTATATTGTCCTAAAAATTCCTGTAGGGCACTAGCTTTCAGGAAACATCTGACATGTCTTAAGATACATAGATTTGATAGATAGATAGATAGATAGATAGATAGATAGATAGAGACACAGACACACATACATGTGTATGTGTCTATAAATATATATAATAATGCATATTTAAATGGATATAGCCATCTTGAATCAAATAACTTGTTGCACCTTGATAGCTCCAAACAAAAGCATTGGAAAGCAATGGAAATAAGTTGATACACAGCAGAGAATCATTTTGTTCAGCATTGTAATTACATTTTTTTATTTTGGTTTTGGCTGCTTTGAGTTTGCATTGCATTATTAAAATATGTGTTTTATATATAAATTTATTTTTTTAAAATATCAAGTCAAACCAAAGTTTGAAAAGCAATTATTTATGAAGAATCTTGAGAACAATAAAAAGTGTTTTGGTGGTTGAGAATTCAAAATTTTAGCATATTGTTTTTTTTGTAGCTTACAGACTTTTCATTTTAATGTCATTTTTGTCTAGCTCAGTCTTTGTTAATACCAAAAGGTCCTATGTTCCTTAACATTGTATAATAAGCCTCAGCTGATATCTTTAAAGCTTTTATGTATGCTCACAAGAATCCCCTTAAGGCAATATATTGTACAAAATAATTTAAAAGCAAGACTCCGAATACTTCAAATAAAACAGGCTTCTTCCCTTGTTACATATTCCTGCCAAGCAAAATTTTAGAGGCAAAGAATATTTCAGCTTTTGAGTACAATGTCAATGTGTGTCTTAAATGATGAGGACATAGTTATTTCATGTCAATAGATTTAGATATTATTTGTAATAGGTTTTATATTACAGAATTTTAGCATTACATTTGAATTATTTAGAAAAAAAACTTGCCTCATTGTACAGTATATAGTCGATGCAAATATTATCTTTTTTTTTAATCTGCTGTGCCCTTTATGTATCATATATCAGACACATATATTATTAATTACAATGTAATCCTCTAATGAAATACATTGTGGGCACCTACAGATGTGTTATCCCTCAACTTTCCTCTTGGCTGTACCTGTTCAGAAAGTGTCCTTTCTAAACATTAGGGCCTCTTCACACGGAGTAAACGCGCGTGTATTTTGGCAAAATACACATGTAAAAATAAGACTCCCATTGACTTCAATTACATTTTATATGTGTATTTTGACGTGTATTTTGACGTGTATTTTGACGTGTTTTTTTACACGTGTAAAAAAATGTCAATGGGAGTCTTATTTTACACGTGTATTTTTTACACATGTATTTTGCCAAAATACATGCGCGTTTACTCTGTGTGATGGGGCCCTTGGTTTTGTGAAAAGTTATATCATGGTGATAAATTAACTATAATACTTAAAGGGGATTCTGACCGATAGCAAAAAGAAAATTGTAGACCAGCACCATGCAATGAATTTTGCTAAAACATAGCTTTTAATTAAATAGAAAAATTAAAAACATTCATGAAGGCATATGGTACAAAAAATGCATAAATCCATTAAAAAATGAGAAATATATCGAACATAGATGTGAAACAAACAAAAACCAAGAAGAAAACAAACCAAGTCCATGTTCACATGGCAAGGGGCAGCTGACTCGTTTCTTGACTCCTGACTCTTAGTCGTAGCTATGTTTTAGCAAAATTCATTGCATGGTGCTGGTCTACAATTTTCTTTTTGCTATTTGTATCCTGCCCCTATCCGGGGGGAGTGGTCCGTGCACCTTCATTCTTGGATTTTTTTGACTAAGGGCTGGCTGTGGACTCACATTGTATTGCTGTGATTCTGACCGATAGAATTCCAAATAATCAGCAAATTTAAATTGGGTGGGACCCTTACCATGGAAACATGGATTGGTTTTCCCATTACGGGGAATTTCTTACAAACCTAATGTCTATGTGATACAAAATGTCTATACAAAGAGATTCTTATTGAAAGTCTCATTAGCACAAAAATTTGCAAATTGTCCATTTTGTGTCTTTCTCATCACTTATAATTGACTAATAAAGTGGGCAAATTTATTGTGGGATTGTTGGACAAAGATTTACAGAAAGTGGCCTATATTATAGTTAAAATTTTGTACACAGACTGCCAAAAGATGTGTCAAATTGGTTAACAGGCCATTTCAGAGTATGTAATGGCAATCTCAATAAATTCCCCTTTGAGTTTTTCATAGCTTTCATTTGTATTTGCTCTCATTTGTATTCTGTGCATTGGCCGTGTAACAAGTTTGGGGTAATAAATATTGGCTAGATTTTCTTTTTTTTTTTTTACTTATTTAAGTTTACAATTGTCATTTTAGTGGACTAGAGCTTTTTAGCTAAGTTGTAATAGAGTAATACTGTTATAGAAAGTAAGTTGTGCTACTCTTACCTTTCCTTCCATTATAGTAACCACATCAGGCAAACCACCAATCACTTTACCACGATCTAGGATAAAGAAGAGCACAGGTCAGTTATACATATAGTGTTCCACAAGCTTAGAAGACTAGTTGATAGATAAAACATTGAAGATTATTAACAGAATTGACCTTCAAACAGAGGTATAGTTTGTGGGGAGAGGCGGAGTGGAGGGGAGGGCAGTAGTGGGCCTGAGGCCACCACAAACAGTATAATGGTGTCTTCAGGACACCTGAAGGCATGGGAGACCAGGAAGCAGTTGGCTTTCAACTCTGCAATTCTGTAACTTATAAGCCACAAGCCTGAAGTGGGCAAAGTAAGAAAGGACAGCAGCGTCTTTGTACATCAAGGGATCAAACTTGGTAAGTAAGACTTTTATTTATTTATTTTTTAGGGCAATTGAGGAACTTAGGTGGCACAAGGGGGCAATGATGAAATAATGTGGCAAGGGGTGATTAGGGGGCATTATAAATATAAGGAATTAAATTATTTATATTAGGGGTCATTAGGTGCATTATACATAAAAAGGTAGATAATTTATATAAGTCACAATTTATATAAGAGGTAATTAATTGGCATTATGAATATAAGGGGGCAGTGTTTATGTTAGTGACATCGGGTATAATGTAAGGGGCCAATTGCCAGTATTAGTTTAAGGTAACAATTTGTCGTTATTAAAGATTTCCAACTCATTTTTAATGACTAGCTATCCTCAGGACACCTAGGGCCCAATGATCAACTGTTCCAAGGGGCCATGGCACACAAGTAAGCACAGTGATTTCATCACCGCCTGCATTGCATGCTGTCTGTTTTATAGTGACCATGTGATACAATTACATCCTTGTCCCATAAATGTATATAGGACAAGGCTGTAGTTACATTGCATTACCTCTACAAAATGAACGATGCAAGGTAAACAGAGAAGGGGTCACAATGCTTGCATGAACACAGTGGTCTGTTCAAACATCTGATCAGGAACTGCAGTAATCTCTTATTAATGATCTATCCTTTATTGAAAAAACATTAGCTGAAAAAGCCCTTTAATTAAGAAGCCTGCAGGGGGCACACAGAGGCTTTACTCGTTTAAGGACCCCACAGGGACATTATTCATTTAATGTACACTAGGGGTATTTTTTAGTTCATGGGGATTTTTATATAATATATTTTATAACTGAAGGTAGGAACTTGATGTAGGTGAGGATAATGTGGACCAGATCACCAGAAAAGTGAGGAGCCAAAGATGTCTGAGTTGCAAACTTTACAGAGAAAAAGCATGCCTGGAAGAAGTACTCATGGGGGTTGAGATGGAACAATTACAGTTAGAGATATCACTTGTAAGTCACTAAACGTCTCCTGTGCTGTATTCACTTAAATGTTCTGCAGAGCCCTATGTAGAGATGTTATCTACCACTATAGGGTCACTGGACAGTGATAATATTCAACTGAGTTGCAAGCCCACTTGGATGTGTTTTACCCCCCCCCCCCATGCTTAACCACTAGCTACACCTTTGCCCTACTGTTTAGTGATGTTAGACTGTGAATGCTTGCACTGATATTGTCTAAATAGCCCGCAGTAAGATATTTTTTTAATATAATTCCATGATCCATGATAATTCCATGAAATAGTGAGTCTGCCTCTCTACATTGAGGAATAGTTTTGACTATCACTCAAGAGTATATTTTCCTGTAAAGCTGAAACATGCTTAAAGCACTGAAAATAGATATTTTGCTACACACCTTAGGTTCTAAATCTATAATACATGTAGCTATGTAGCCCATGAGGGACATGCCATATCTTTAGCAGGCACTTGCATTGTCTTTGTGCTGTGTTCCTAATGGTGCAGCATAGTTTATGATCATTGGCTAGGGAGTACCTTAATGTGGTTTTATTTGATCTATTAGTAATATTAACACAGTAAGAGATACTTCTATGTAAAAAAAAAAATTGTGCCCTTTAACCATGGTATGCAGGGGAAGGCAGACATGTTGGTCCTACTATGTGGTATTAGTCATCTTACCTATTCTTGACAACCCTGGTATCTACAGGAATAAATGGATACTAAATAATTTCATAACACTATGCAGATTGTTTGTACTAACACATAGAGTTACTCTTCTTCTTCAGATTATAAATACTTACTCTTTTCAGCAAAGGCTGCAGCCCTGTGGGAGAAAAAGAAAAGTAATTGTTTAATAAAAAATTTTATACATCTTATTTTGCATACAAGATAATGAATTTCTAACTTACTTAAGTCTCTGGAATTCAGCATAGGCTTCGTCAAAGGCTGAAATTAAAAAGATAATGTGTCAATCAGTTTCCATAACAACACTGTTATGTCTCAAGACAAAAAGAAGGTAAAAACAACAGCTTTTGTTTGTACTTGGGGCACTAATAATGTCAGAGAATCTTCTAGAATGCTTAAGATTTATAAGTCTTACCTTGTCCTGATAAATCAACAGTTCTCTTGTAGGAGGTTTTGGCATCGAATAGCTCAAATGTATATTTTCCTTTGTCCTTTTCTGTTGGTTCACAAATCTGCAACCAGGCAAATTCATCTGTGCCTCCGATTCTCATCTTCTCACTTGAAGAAATCTTTGATTCCCTTTTGTATTAAAAAAAAAAAATAAATTACAAAGTCTTTTATATTTCATTTTTGGACTCATTAAATGATTTTCTAGACTTAAAATATTAATGTTTAATTAGAATTATTATTCAATTATTTTAACATTAAAGTTTTTAATATTCAAAGTCATAAAGATAAATTAAAAAACTATAAAGCAAAAAAAAAGTGTTTCAAATAGAAAGAAACACAAAGAAAGTAAAGGAAAGAAGGTAAAGTCTGTCTAGCTGAAGGTCAGAACCATTGAATTATCAGCAAGGCTTACTCTGCAAAGGGTGTTATGAAAGGTGCTTTCAAAAATCTGAGAATAATCTCCTTTATACTTATGCTATTGTTTGATACTGTTATTGTTAAGAAAATTGCATTAGTACAGGATATGCTCAATGTTGAACAATGTTATTATTTGAATCCTACACTGTATGATGACGGTAATAAAGGCATTTTCACCATACTTGATACATGATATTACATTACTTTGGATAACGTAACAGACAGCCAAAACCGAGACCCTTACATTAAAAATGTTAGGACCCCCTGTTTGCATTCACATATGAATAAATTATTCCCACACATTTAGTTTCCTTGGCTGATGGACTAGGGCAACAGCTAGATAATATTGGGTCATATGGCTGCCAATTATTTGTCTATTTAGATTATAAGGGTCCTCTCCCCTTCATATTGGCAGATCTTAGACCAGGGCTAAGGTGTGGTAAAATACAAAAACTGCAGCGTTTTACAGTGCCTGCAAGATGGAAGGGATTCAACACCTTGCGGAAAAATACATGTGGTGGACACAATGTGATTTCAAAAACCGTCAGTGTGGAAATCACAATGTGTCATTTATACCTACGGAAACCAGACAGTTTCCCTATAGGTATAATGGAAGCAGAAATACTGCAAAGGAAACCTCTACGGACTTTCTGTGAAAAGCGCTGTAGGAAAAACTGATGCGCTGCCACTGCAGTTTTTTCCTGCTTTGGCTCACTAGGTGGGGCTTTAGCCTTATGAGGACAATTCTCTCTCTTTTTTACTCATTCACTCATTTGATTTGGTTACTTCTCATCGTAGACTATCTGATCTGCAATAAGACCCTCTTTCACAAATTTGTGTTTTAATCTAGTGCAGCATTCCGTTGGACACCAAAAAGTGAACCCAAAGCACCCCATTATAGTCATTAGGGTCAATCTCTGGATCTGACTGTTGTTTTGATGTCCTGTTCCTATAATGTTATGACTAGCATAATATTTTGGCATTATATAAATAAAGATTGTTACTGTATGAGTATGGTCACATTTATATCCTCCTCGAATAGATATGTTAGTATTTTCTGCTCAGCTGTGATTCCTCAAAACCTCTCCTATTGAACAAGTTTTTTTCCTTTAACTTAACACACTATTTAGACCAGGATATTTTAAGATTTCCATATTCATAAAACATTAATCCAACTTAGAAATAATCCATGTAAGGCTGGGGCCCCACAGGACTGAAACACCGTGGGAAAAATCACAGCATTTTACAGTACAGGCAAAGTGGATGGAATTCTAGCGAATCCCATGCCCACTTTGCTGTAAAAACCGCCGTGCGGACATGCTGCGATTTCCAACAACGGCACGGTTTTGGATATCACAGTATGTCAATTATACCTACGGAAACACCAGCGGTTTCTCCATAGATATAATTGTAATAGAAAGTCCACAGAGGAAAACTCCACAAACTTTCTGTCTAAAGTGATACCTGAAGAACTGCAATGTTATTCCTGCAGCGCTTTTTTGCTGCGGGACGTCCCGTGGGGCCTTAGCCTAATAAAGTATTCTGACAACAGTTGTTTGAGTCAAATCCAAGAGTAAATATAAACCAGTAAAACCTCAATGCATTTTTTAGGATTTTTTAGATTCACTACTGACTGCAGCGTAAATGGCTGCACTAAAAACCAGATACACTATTCTAACCATATGACCTATATACAATGATTGTTTTTTTGTCATTTTTATAGCTTTTTTTACAACTATTTTTGTATTACTTTTTTAACAAACACAAAAAGGGTGTAACCACATGCCATGGGCTTGTACACACTTTGCACATTTGTAGCAAATATTTATCATGCTGTTCTATATATCCGGTAGGAATTTGTAGACATCCACCCCTGGTTTTGACTAAAACACACTTCAAACCATGACAGGTAAACCTGGTCTAAGGTCACTAACAAGCACAGAATCTTCTGAAAATGGAATCTGCAATTTCTGTTACTCTTCTTATAGAAAGAAAGTATAGCAATTGTGACTGTCATAGGTTTTCTGTAATAATTGGAAGCCATGTGTGATTTGTTACTTCGTAGGAGGTGTACATGACCTTATACGATTGCCTCATACCACCCATTGTTTTTACTGTGTCTCTCCAAGCTGGATGTAGAATAGGGAAAGTGGTAGCAAATATCACAACATTTTCACTTTCTTGATATATCTAAGCAAATCAGATGGCTATTGGCTATTGTCAACCTTTCTAGGATATATAAAAAGAGATTCGGAATCCAGCCAGATGATGCCAGTAAAACTTAACTTTTATTCGGTTATTCCATGTAAAATCTTACAACACAAACGTCCATAGTCGAGGAAAGCCAGGTGGGGTTGCACAGGTTTCTCTAGTGATTATATCCGGTGGTGATATAAAAAGGAAATGGAGGTAAGCTAGAGTCAGGCTATGATTAAGGTTTTTTGAACCGAAATGCGTCAGCCAGACTGTGGCTCGACTATGGACGTTTGTGTTGTAAGATTTTACATGGAATAACCGAATAAAAGTTAAGTTTTACTGGCATCATCCGGCTGGATTCCGAATCTCTTTTTGGATGTCTTTCTACTTGTTCCTGGCCGTGGAGGCAAGGGATCCGTGCTGGATATTCTGATCAAACCGGGAGTGGAAATCTGAACATGGCCTTATTTTCCATCGCGGGCTGAGTATTTTTTTCCTTTTTTTCCTTCCCTATTCTAAGACTTTCTAGCATATGTCCTTACTTTATGATCTGTGGGGTGTAGCGGCATCGCTTCAACTTTAGTGTTTACCCCCTACAACAGGACTCCCAGACACATGATACTGATAGAGAATTTGGATTGTGAGCCCTATAAGGACAATGACTGACAATGTCTGTAAAGCGCTGCAGAATATGTTGGTGCTATACAAGTAAGGGTTAGTTCACACGTAAATAACGTGTGGCTTATTTTGGCACTGGAAAAAAAGCTTCATATTGCTTGGGGGACAGCTCCTCTTCCACCCCCCACATGTGCTTCAAATAGTACCATTAGGTGTACCACATGTGGGGGAGGAGCAGCCACGTGTTCTGCCCCTAATGGCTGCTACCCCTTCCCCCACCCCTGGTCCCAGCGCTAGAGATTCTGCCATTGTGATCCCCTTAAAGTAAATGTCTTCCCCCTCCCTTACCTTGTCCCAGCAGGAATCACTCTGCCATTTGTGACATGTCCATGGTATGGTTTCTTTTATCTGCTGCTACGAGTAGTGCCCCTCCCCCACCTCACACTGCTGGCTTGTCCCGACTCCTGAACGAGGTGGGGGAGGGGCGACAGACCAGGTTCAGGGACTAGCAGCAGATAAAAGAAACAATACCATGAAGGTGTCACTAAATGGCAGAGTCCTGCTGGAACCAGGTAAGGAAGGGGCAGACATTACTCCCTAAGGGGATCACAATGACAGAATCTTTAGTGCTGGGAAAGTTCCTCTCCTTCTCCTCCATGTTCTCCTCCTTCTTCTGCCCATGCACAAGGGGCAGATTTGTAGTTAATGGGGGCGGAGTGGGCTCATAAACGGACTTGTATAACAGGATGCACCAGCAGCTGCAGATGTCTGGCAGCCGTTCACATAGAGAAGTGAAGGAAAAGGAGAACGGTCTGTCACGGATCTGCTGTGGGTAAAAGGACAGAAAAGCGCAGTAGTATACGCTTTTCTGTCCATTTGAAATAACGGAGAGGGACATTTCCAAGCCACAACGGAGTTTTTTGGGGTTTTTTTTTCCATTGGAGTCAATAAGGTAAACAGCTGTAAAAACGTGTCAGTCAGGCGGACCTACAAAACATGATCTGAAAGCACCCTAAATATATGTCCAGTGAGAAGACTGTGTGCCAAAATAGAGAGAGAGGCCCTGTCTCTTCTCTACTGCTGCAAATAGTCTGGTCAAGCTGCTGCACAGGAGATAGGCAGTGTACAGTGAGGCACTCATCATGTAAAGCTGCAGAATTATGACTGGTCCCCATGACTGAATAAGAGGAGCAGGTCCTTTAGACCAATACTGGCTAACTATCCTGATGGCGGTCCAGACAGGTTGTTCTAAAGCCCCCATCAATCCCTAAACCAGGAGTTACATGTCTTCTTTTGAATGGAGTGATAGTCATGCACACTACTGCCTCATTCAGTCTCTATGGTAGCGATGGAGAAAGCTGACTACACCCCTCACAGACTTTTAATGATGTTGTCATCTTTCAGTTCATATGTGAGGTATATCAGTCCTGTTCTTGTATTGATGCCAGCGATGAGAAACCCAGGAATCAGACACATATTACTTATTCTGAAAATAAGTAATATGTAGTGATGACCAAACCGATTTGTTACAAACCAATATTCAAAATTGTTCAGTGTTTAATAAACCCAAACAAATGCCAATTAATTTTGGACAAACTGAATGGCAGTACCACATGTATTGCACAAGAAAAATACTGAAGGGATACCTGTCTTGTGAGTCAGTGTCAGAAATTAAGACCCGAGGTCTTGCACTGTACCACCGTGCTTACTGGATGGAACTCTCAACAGAGATGGATATTTCTTAATGAACCTTTTTTTGACAGAATAGAACAATGCGTTTCGAGCTATGCAGAGCCCTTTTCAAGTGCAAAAACTACTTAGCTTGTTGGACCAGACGCACCAAGGCAAGGCATTACTTTTCTTCCTCCCCCCTTACTTCATGAGTGTATGGTGAAGTTTTACTATGCAGTTTTACAATTAATGAGTCTGGATCAGAGGACCCACAAAGAAGAGGAGTGGGGAAATTCTTCCCTGCTTCCCAAAGGTAAGAAAAATTGCAATATTATCAGGATACTCTCTATACTCAGTCTACCAAAATGTTTAGGGAGACTATTGCAACTGCCACTTGCCATACATGTACTCATTTGGCCTTTGCCCACTCCCAGTCCACCTCACTCAGCCACCACTCCATCTCCTCTGCCAGTGCCACAGCTACATGCATCAGCAGTCAGTACATTATCCGGAACATAATGAAATAGAATTTTTTTTTGTATCTCGCATTACCAACCAGAACCACAACAGGCAATTGACACCCACCAGTTGCACCAGCGGGTATAGTCATAGTGCACTTATATTCCGGCAGATAACTCTGACCCCATTGAATTTTAGGCCCATTATGTTAGAACAGTGACAGAAGGTGGCCCTTTTTTTGCCAATTTTATCTTGTCAACCATAGTGGCTGAGAGGGTGTTCAGTGCTACTGCTGGAGTTGTAATACAGAGAAGGAAAAATTAGAAGAAAATAATGTGCAAAAATGTATCTTTCTCAAAATGAATCAGCCATGATTCCTCCAAATATTCTTAATGCCATATCTCTGTATCATCATGTTCCATTTACTGTACTGCTGCCTACTACTCCTAAATAGCTACCACGATTGCCACCACTCAGCCATACATGTCCTGCAGCCTGATCAATGATATCATTTCATGTAATACCACCACCCATATTGTTACAGCTAACACCACTGCCACCAGTCAGCCAGACATGTCCTGCAGCCTGATCCATGATATCATTCCATGCAATACCGCCACTCATGTTGCTACAGCTAACACCACTGCCTCCAGTCAGCCAGACATGTCCTGCCCTGGTCCATCATAACATTCCATGCTGCACTGCCACTAATGTCGCCACAGCTACCGGTGTTTCATCTATTGCCAATTATTCTGTAAATCTGAATAAGAATGCCATAGATCTTATATGCTACCAAAGATTTGCTTACAAAGTTTAGTGATAATATGTACAAAGTTTAGTGATAATATGTTATCTTAAGATGTGCATGTTTCTTATCTTCTTCATAGGATATAAATTGTACTCTCAGCACGTTCAGTTACTGATATAATCACATCATTTGTAAGCATTATCAGTTATGATAACAGTAACTACTATTACTATATGTTAAAAATTTCATTATCAGTACACTTTATTAACTCAGGCATTAAAGACGCAGATAGCTGTTCTGAGGCACACACAATAGGATTCCATTATTCCAGCACACACAGGGTTAATCCGCAAAAGCATAAAATTGTTGCTTGAAAACAAAATGTCACCCCTGCAGTCATTTCCTCTCTAATTGGCAATGCTGTGTTCAGCGTTCAGCACTGCAATAATGGCAGACTTTGAAAGAGATGATCTGAACCTATCATCATTCTGAGAGATGAGAAACTACAGACTCTTGTAAATTAATGAACAGAGCACAACTAAGGTGCTCACAAGGAGGAAAGAACAAGAAGGCAAAAGTCACTATGTAAACAGATGCTTCATTTCATTTTCATATGTTTACTTTTAGCTATAACCAAAATGCTCATTAAAATGTATTGTACATAATTCAGTCTAATGGACCTATAAACTGGGTGGAGCTCGTATGCTATTATATAAAATGATTATATATTACAATGGAAACTGCCAACTTGTCTGCTAAAGCAACAATTGCCCTGTAGGAACAGTAACCTTATTTATTAATTAAAATGGTTATTTATAAGGTATGACATGGATGTAACTCAACTCAGCAATGAAGTTTAAAGCCAGAGCGGAGAACATCATTAGGGCGGCTCTGGTCATGAAAACACAGGTTGGTTGATAAGCCTCAGTGGTCACGTGAACAAAACGTGACCAAAACTAACCGCACATGTTGTTTGGGATTAGTGAGGATTAGAGAAAAAATTGTAACTGCGCTGGAATCAGTGGATCGGCAACTAATAACAAATGCTAAGAACCTGTATTGGTGGAGGCGGTGCAAGATCCTCTTTAGCACTATCAAGATAATAACTCAAGTAGCCTGGCATGCATGCAGTTTCCTGAACAAGGTTGTTTGATGGTAGAAAGACCAAATGAGTTTCCATACCTGTTAGCAAAGACTAGTAATCCACGGCTAATATATAATAGGTATGAGTCTGCAAAGCTTTAGGCACATTGCAAATGACTGTAGCCATACTCAGTGTGCTATCCATGTATTTCATGGATAGCACACTGAGCCATTCATTTCTATGGGCCTGTACACATGACTGGGTAGGCCAACAGTGTGTCACGTGGGTAGGCCAACAGTCCAGGCCGCAAAATAAAGAACAGGTACTATTGCTTCCGTGGCTCCTATTCATTTAATGAAAGAGGTCACAGAAGCATGGCCAGGCGGCACACGGGTGAAATCTGCATGTCCACCTGTGCCTTTAATTCACGGCCGCGGAAAAGTAGAGATCTCACAAACTCTGGCTTGTATAAATGTAATAGGGCAGGTCATTCTGGCCTTGGTCATTCTGTAATCCAGCATGCATCCAAGTGCATCTAAGTGTAGACTTCAGAATTATACCAGAATTGAACCAGAAGGGAGCAGAAGGTAACACAAACTAACTGCTGTAAACTGCTCACTTGTCTACCAGAAATGTTTCTCATTTCAATCACTGTTGTTCTCCCACTCCTTGTAAAAACCACCTTTCCACCCCAAACCAGTCTGGTCAGTAAAGAAATCCTCATCTCTCCCTCTCTCCTACCCCACCATATAACTTTCTCTGCACAGCTCCTCACAAACCTGCAGACTTTCCGCCCCAGACACATACAACCCCCCCGCAGCCTCTCCTACCTACACCTGCTGTCACTCTCCCTGCTCCTCCTTACTTCTGGTGACATATCTCCTAATCCTGGACCTCCCCAGCAAATTCCCACACCTGGCGCTAGAACACGGAACCTCCGAAATCTCAAACCAATCTCACTCACTCCTACCCCTCCCCCTGCCCTCCCCGATGCACTATGAAATGCCCGCTCCGTATGTAATAAACTTGCCTACATCCACGACCTTTTTATTCTTAATAAACTTACATTTCTCTGTCTCACAGAAACATGGCTGACCCCCTCAGACACAGCCTCCCCCGCCGCCCTCTCCTATGGAGGTCTGCAATTCTCACATACCCCCCGCCCCAACAACAAACCTGGTGGAGGTGTAGGCGTCCTCCTGTCAGACAAGTGCTCATTTGCCCCTATCCAGGCGCTACCTGCCCTCACCCCCCCATCCTTTGAAGTGCATGCTGTTCGTATCTACTCACCCTCCAACCTCCAACTGGCCGTTATATATCGACCGCTGGGACCTACCGCTGCCTTTATCGACCACTTCACCACCTGGCTTACACACTTCCTATCCACAGACACCCCCACCATCATCATGGGTGACTTCAACATCCCCATTAACACAGACCACCCCTCCGCCTCCAGTCTCCTATCCCTCACCGCCTCCTTTGGTCTCTCCCAATGGTCCTCCTCTGCCACCCACATAAAAGGGGGCACACTAGACCTAATATTCACCCGCCTCTGCTCCATATGCAACCTCTCTAACTCTCCATCCACAACCTCTAGCTCTCTGACCACAACCTGCTGACATTCTCTGCCCTCTCTTCTCCAATAGACACCCCAACCTCTAAACCAACACGCCCCCGCAGGAACCTCAACCGGCTTGACACCTGCACCCTCTCAGACTCTCTCCTACCACTCGCTGACATATCCTCACTCCAGGACACAGATGCCGCTGCTGCCTTCTATAACAACACCATTACCTCAGCCCTTGATTCTGTGGCCCCCTACACATACACCAGAGCTCGACCGATCAATAGACAACCCTGGCACACTGACCTGGCTAAAAAACTGAGACGTGCCTTGCGGGTTGCAGAACGCCTCTGGAAGAAAAGCCACTCCCAGGAGGATTTCCTCAGGTACAAAGAAGCAGTTCTCTCATTTAAGAACGCACTCACCTGTGCAAAGCAGGTCTACTTCACCACACTCATATCTGCACTCTCTCGCAACCCCAAACAGCTCTTCTCCACCTTCAACTCCCTTCTCCGTCCTCCCGCCCCCCCCTCCGACATCACTTATCTCAGCTGACGACTTTGCCGCTTACTTTAAAACTAAAATTGACACCATCAGAGACAGTCTCACCCTACTCCCCCAACAACCCCTCTACCCAACTACTTACTGTTCCTCATCCCTGACCTGTTTCTCCTCCATAACTGACGAAAAACTGTCCTCCCTAATATCCAAATCCCACCTCACCTCCTGCGTGCTCGACCCGATCCAGTCACACCTCATCCCCAAACTCGCTGAAGTCATTACTCCAGCCCTAACCCATCTTTTCAATCTATCCCTAACCAATGGATCCTTCCCCTCAGCCTTCAAGAACGCCACTGTCACTCCTATACTTAAGAAACCGTCCCTCGACCCGTCCTCTCCTGCCAACTATCGTCCCATCTCACTGCTCCCGTACGCCTCAAAACTTCTTGAGCAGCATGTCCACTCCGAACTCTCCTCCTATCTCTCGTCCAACCTGCTCTTTGACAGACTTCAGTCAGGCTTCAGACCCCGGCACTCCACTGAAACTGCCCTAACAAAAGTCACCAATGACCTGCTAACCGCCAAAGCCAAGCGCCACTACTCTGTCCTCCTCCTCCTCGACCTCTCCTCTGCCTTTGACACAGTTGACCACTCCCTCCTGTTAAAAATTCTCTCATCCCTTGGTATCTCAGACCTGGCCCATTCCTGGATCTCCTCATACCTTACCGACCGCACATTCAGCGTCTCCCACTCGCACACCACCTCCTCACCTCGCCCTCTCTCTGTAGGTGTCCCCCAGGGCTCCGTCCTAGGACCCCTCCTGTTCTCCATCTACACCCTTGGCCTGGGCCAACTCATAGAATCTCATGGCTTTCAGTACCACTGCTATGCCGATGACACCCAAATCTACATCTCTGGACCAGACATTACCTCCCTGCTGGCCAGAGTTCCAGATTGTTTAGCGGCCGTAGCCTCCTTCCTCTCCTCCCGCTTTCTCAAACTCAACATGGAGAAAACAGAGTTTATCATCTTCAGCCCATCCTGTATGGCCCCTCCACCTGACCCATCTATCAAAGTTAATGGAACCACAATTACCCCTGTCCCACAGGCCCGATGCCTTGGGGTAACCCTGGACTCTGACCTATCCTTCAAGCCACATATTCAAGCCCTCAACACCTCCTGCCGCCTCCAGCTCAAGAACATCCACTGATTTCGCCCCTTCCTCACCCAGGAAACTACCAAGATGCTTGTCCAGGCCCTCATAATCTCCCACCTAGACTACTGCAACACCCTTCTCCATGGACTCCCAGCAAACACCCTCGCCCCCCTCCAGTCCACCTTAAACTGCGCTGCTCGCTTAATCCACCTCACACCCCGATCTTCATCGGCTGCTCCCCTCTGCCAGGCCCTCCACTGGTTACCTATAGCCCAGCGAATTGAGTTCAAGCTACTAACACTAACATACAAAGCCATCCACAACCTGTCCCCTCCATATATCTCTGACCTCATCTCACGCTACCTGCCCACACGTAACCTCAGATCCTCCAATGATCTCCTACTCCGCTCTGCTCTCATCCGCTCCTCACACAACCATCTCCAAGATTTCTCCCGTGCATCCCCCATACTCTGGAACTCCTTACCAAGACACATAAGACTGACCCCCACAATCACAGGCTTCAAGAAGGCCCTGAAGACTCACCTATTCAGGAAGGCCTACAACCTCCAATAACACTATCACCGCACCACCATCTGTACAGTCTCCCCCTCTCCTTCTGTCTCTACCCCCTTCCCTCATAGATTGTAAGCCCTCGCGGGCAGGGCCCTCTACCCCACTGTGCCAGTTGGTCATTGTTAGCATTATATCTACCTGTATATTCTGTGTATTGTATGTAACCCCCAATAAATAATAATAATAATAATAATAATAATAATAATAATAAAGTACAATCATCTGCAATCAGCCTAAGATTAGGAAAATGTGTCATGGTGTTGAACTGTGCACATGGAAATCAGCAGCACCTTTGTGACGGTTATGATATTTCTATCACATGACTGACATGAGGTTATCTCCAGGACTATAAAGATGTGGCTAATACAGTAACTACAGTATACTGGCTGGAACATGATCAGCATTAACTTGCATAAATACAATTAAGCAAAAAAAGAGGCTTAAAAGAAAGTAGAATAAGGCAAGGCCCCTTATAAGGTTCATAGGCCTTTTATTGTAATTTCCCAGGTGTTCCCATATATCTTCCAATATGAAATAATTGTTGACACAATTAAAATTCATCTCTGTCATGAACACCAAGATGTGTCATTTACCTCATAGAATTTTTGTCTTAATTATTTCAACATGATACTGGAATCTGTCAAACCTTTCTAATAATTTGAGAATATGCTGGTATTTTTAGAATTGTCATCTGAAATTTACAGTAGAGATTTTAACTTACAGTATATTGACGTTTAAACAAAACTATTAAATAATCAGAAGTGTTCCTTAACCCCTTCTTACACCATGCCTTTATAGTATGGTGTTTGCAGTGTTGTACAGTGTTACAATACCTGGGATCATAGATAACACTGTATAACACTTGTACAATGTACAGTGCAGTGTTTGGTAGGAAGTGAAGAGGCCACAACATTCATGTGAAGGCTATAGCCTCTTTAAACAGCTAATCCATTGGGATGCTGGAATTTGGACCCACACTGATCTGATATTGATAACCTATCCCAAACACAGCCTAAATCAGATTTATGAACTCTGATAATTGATGGCTTAAGTCCCCACCTAGCGAGCCACAGGGAAAAAATATTGGGGAAAAAACTGCAGCAGAAACTCATTGTGCTTTTTTCTGCAGCTTTTTTCACAGAAAGATTGTCTTGCCCTATTATGCATGGACGGAAAATGCCATTGTTTTTGCAGTTATAATTGACATGCTACGTTTTTCATAAAAATGCACACATTTCTGAAATTGTAGCATTTCCGATTTTTTCTGCAAAAAGAAAACCCCTTTAAGTTTATACCAACTTTTAGTTACCTTCTTTGAACCAGAATTTTACAACACAAATTTGACACACTTTGGCACATTTAAGCCAAGCCCCATTTTATCTGAGAAGCAATGCCCACATGTCTAGCAAATTGAAAAAAACGTAGCTCAAACTAGATGCATCAAGTTATATCAAGGCATGCCAAGAGATGTGCCACATTTATACCAGTATTTAGTCATAACCACGAGAGTAAATCTGGGTCATTGTATATCTGGTTTTTCCTATTTCTAACAGGGACCTTGGTTGCAAAAAAAATCAGGAAAGGGGTAAAAGTGTCCAACACACATTTTTTTGAAATGTCTACTAAATATTGAGAAGCCATATTTAAAATGATACGGTAGGATCCATACCTCTGGTACCAGGATACTTTCATTTCCTCGGAGAAGTACTTCATGTAGCAATGGAATCGTATGCCTTCGGGTGTGCAGTGGATCTTCAGCTCAGAAGCAGATGCTCCTATGAAACAATGTGCAGGAGAGTTTACATGGTCTGTATTGGACACCTAGCCAACTTAGAGTTTTACACTTTGACAAAGCAAAAAAATAAAGTTGTTCTCCAGATCTGTGCTGAAAGAAAAGCTATTTTGATACTATAGAGACATATTATCTGTGAGCTTCAGTTATATATGAAATAGATTGAATTACTGACTTTGATGCATTTTTATGACAATCCTCCTACAAGGATGCAGACAGCTATAATAAGACATTATGGGTTTCTGGTCTTCTAGGGTATTATTCTTTCGAAACAACCTTGCTTTACTTTAGTATTTTCACAATGAGCTCTTAGACACAACATGTCTTGGTGCATTTTGCTCTCCAAATGATAAACACTCAGTAATTTCAGTAATTATCTTTATAATAGACTCTCCACTTTATCTACTGAGAGCTGGAGCAAGATATTTCACACTGTACCATCTAGTGCAAAGACTTTATTAACATTGTATATCACTATAGATTAAATGGATAGACTGTAATTGTGTTTAGACAGAATTTACTTATGTGTCGCTCCTCACATATATTACTTCAAAGTTTGCAATAACAAAACGGTCACTCTGTATTTTAGCCGTAAACGGTGAAGGAGGGACATTAGCTACTATGTTCATTCATTACGGCTTAAGGATAAAGCAAAGGCTTTCAGTGAGGAGGACTGAAAATGTTTTCATTGTATAGTGACAAAAAAGCAAACCCTGCAGTCATAGATATAACAGGCAGCTTTGAAGCCACAACAAAGGATGCGAAAAGCCAAAATGATGGAATATGCAAATAAGGATATTTTGCTGTCCAAATGGAGGAAGCAATGGGCAAAATAGGTATATTACAAATACATAGGGAGCTACTCCACAGACGTGGCATACACTTGGTTAAATCACGTACATGTTATACTCCTTAAGATCATTTAGAAAAAAGCTATGATGGCCAAATTGCCCAACGTTTTTGGCAAATGAACCTGGAGTAAGCGACTTGATTTTGACAGAGAGGTGATTAATGGCGCACATTTGGCAGGGAGACAGTGTTCAGTTCTGTTCAGTTGATATTGAGGGTATTTTGTCAGAAATAATGACTCTGAAATATGAGGAAAATACTCTGTCTACAAGGGGAAGCTGCAGACAGAAGCTCTTGCCATATCTGAGCATTGATTCCATTAGTAACTCTGAATCAGTTAACTGGGAAATCAATCCAGGCTACGAAAAGGCAATGTCACCATGAAAAGCTAAATTGTACTAGCATTATCATAGATGGAATGCTGGGTACAACATAACTGGAAAATATTGGTCATTAACATGGTACAGGAGAGAAAATGCTCTACTAACAAGACAAAATCACTCATAGGATCAAATTCGATTTTTTATTTTTTGCAAGAAAATGTGGCCTGTATATTTAGAGTTTTCGCCCCATTGATATTCTTCAGAGAGAATCAGTCATCTGACATTTAGTATATTTAAGGATGCGGTGCCTATTTGTATGTTGAATATATCATTCATGATAACCATAATTTTTATATTTTTCATAGATAGTCTATTCTAGTCACATAATTTATGTTCTATTTTTACTCGGCAATTTGTATATGTCATATTTACCTAAGAATTATTCTGTTATTTATCCTCAGTCGCCTTCCTAAACAATAATACTTCCCCATCTAAAGAACTGCAACACAATTCTGTTTAAATGAATAGGGCTGCGTTGTACAGCAGAAAGACAGGAGGTGAGTTCTAAGAAAAAAAATATGGCAGCCTTGGCTTCCTTCAGTGATCATAGCTGATAACCAGGGGTTGGCTACAGAACTTAATATATGGATTTGTGATTCTTCAGTGCAAGCTTTACCTACCTTGCACAAAAATTTAATATATTTGTTAGAGTAAAATATTAAATTATTATTATTATTATTATTATTACAATCTGTATATTTTGCATATTTTTATTTGAAAAATGTATATTATTTTGAAAAAATAGTTTAAATAATATTGAGAACCAAAAATTATCATGTCAGTATTGTATGGAATTACCAAGCAGTTTTAGGCTGAGGCCCCACGTTGCGGAAATGCAGCTTCTTTTGTTGCAGATTTTGCTGGGAGTTTTGAGCCAAACCTAAGAGTGGCTTCAAAAGGAATGGGAAATATATAGAAGTTCTTATACTTCTACCATCTGCTCAATCCACTCCTGACTGTGGCTCAAAAAAACGCAACAAAATATGCACCGAAAAAGCTGCATCCGCAAGATGGGGCTTCAGCCTTAGGCCTGGGCCCCACAGGTTGGAAATACTGCAATTTGCCTGCGGCGGAAACGCTGCAGGAAAAATCACAGCATTTTACAGTAACTGCAAAGTGGATGGGATTCATGCGAATCCCATGCCCACTTTGCGGTAAAAACCACAGTACGGACAACTGCAGCTTTCAAAACTAGTGCGGTTTTGGAAATCACAGCATGTCAATTATATCTAAGGAAACGCCGGTGGCTTCTCTGTAGGTATAATAGTAATAGAAAGTCCATGGAGGAAAACTCCGCAAACTTTCTGTTTCAAGCACTGCGGGAAGAACCACGACGCGTTCCCACCGCATTTTTTCCACTTTGTAACTGCGAATCGTTCCATGGGGCCTTAGTCTTAAATGTTTTTTTTCCATAAAATAAGTTATAGGATAACTTGTAAATCAGTGAGGGTCCCTTTATTTGTCCCCTCTTTTGAATGGAGCAGTGGTCGGCAAGTGCAAAGTTCAGCGTTCCCACTGAAATGCTAGAAGCAATGTTTGTGCACTGCCCGACCACCATTCCATTCAGAACGGGTGACAAAAGGCCTTATTCTCCTGATCATTGGGTTCTGAGAAGTCTGACTCCCACTGATGCAAGTTATCCCCTCTCCTAGCAGTACTGCATTTTCAACTCAATTTTTATATGTCATGTACAGCTAGAGTTTTGTATTTGGATAGATAGATAGATAGATAGATAGATAGATAGATAGATAGATAGATAGAAACATAGTTTTATAAGCTTCAGGTCTACTATTTATCAAAGTGCATTTTTCTCTGTTTGGATTATCCTAATCCAGATTAACATGTTGGCAGATTTTTTTCTTCATATTATACATACATTATTGTAAAAGCAATTTATGTGTGCTTTCTCTGGCTTTTCAGCCTGCACATATGTATATCTCCTTGAAAAAAATGAACATAAAAATACACATTAGTCAGCAAGAGTTTCAGAGCACCGATGAGCTAAAAAACATTAGCATATTCATTTTTAGACCCAGTAAAAGAAAATTTAAAATGAGGTGAAACACTTTAAAATGCATTTTGAGGAAGAGCTTTGTAATTACTCAAGGGAGGTTGAGAGTAGAAGAGAGGAAAATTAAAAAGATAAGATACAGTTTATATTCGAAAGTCTACAGAACTGCTACAGCAATAAAGGTTTGTCTTCTGAAATTGCATGCAGGCTGAAAGGCATTAGAGTCTTTTAAAAATCTATTATGTAATATCAGAGGAGCACATATTCAGATTTAGAAAATGTCACATATAGGAGAATATGACATAGAATGATTTTTTTTTACAGAGCGTACCACATCCTGCATATTTTATAGTATGTGAATATAGTAAATTAATTTATTCTTATTCTATCCCATATGAGAACTAGGAAAAGAAAACAGTGACATGTAAAGAATTCTAAATTCACACTTCCAACCACAAAGGCATACCACAGGGCTTTGTTCACTTTTAAGTCAACCCATGATGGATCTATTGTTAAGTCAATAGCAAACTTGAAATATCAGGCTATACAACTGTACTATATTATCCATCATATAGCTGGTATGACAATAATTTTGGAAAGTTACAGTATGCTTAGTTTGGTCAGTATAATGTTAAAGTAGTTATGCCTGGAAAAATATATTTTCTTAGGATAGAGGATAAATTGATGAATAGTGGGGGTCTGACTGCTGAGACCCTAACCCGTATTGTGAAGCCTTTCTTGGGATCAAATATGGGTTCCTGTCCTCTTCAGTTCTCTTCCCATCTCCTGAATGACGTCAGGAACAGGCCTCAGCAGTCATGTGGTTTGCACTGACGTCATGATGTTGGATCAAAGAGTCATTACACTTTCATGCCTCATGTGACCACTAAGGCCCAATCACAGGCTTCATTAGTGACTTTGTGGAACATGACATCAGCCAGAGGCCAGTAGAGGACACCTGGTGACTGCCAGATACCCAGAGGAGGTGAGGATAAGTGTTTGCTATTTTTACTCACCTCCCCTGGGCCTCCATTTATTATACTCTGGGATTTGAGGTGACCTAAGAGTTGGGCCCACCGAGCAGCAATTTATCCTCTATCCTATAGATAGAGGATTAATATTTTTTGTGGCCTAACTCTTTTAAAAGAAAACTCCAGGTATAAGTTATCTGTTAACCCTAGAGCAGGTCCTTATTGGCTGATACATAAGTTCTTTTGAATGACACTAACATTGCTCTGAGTTAGGCAGTATTGACGCTGTAATTCTAGAGTTTATGCAGGGGTATATCTTCATTTCTGTCATGCAAAAATGCAGCAATATTATTGGCATCAAAAAAACAATAAAAGCCCTGCAGACACTGTTATATGCAAAAGTAGTCTGTCAGGTGCTGTTTGGATCTCTGGTACAACTGAACCAGCAAGGTACTGTCTCTTGGCAACTGTTATAAATGAAAGTGACAACACAAATGTGAACATAATAGGGAGCATTCATTTAAATGCAAAACCATTAAGGTTAGGAAATACAAATCATACATTTGTGTAGTAAATATATTGGAAATTTATTCAGAATTATTTTACTCGTAAGTATTTTATCATAGAAAATATTTTATCAATAGTGTCTTCACTAGAGATGAGCGAACAGTGAAATGTTCGAAGTTCGAAGTTCGATTCAAGTAGTCGCTCAATACTCGACTGTTGGATCGAACATCGAAACCCGTTATAGTCTATGGTGAATAAATACTCGTTTAGGGGGAAACTACTATTCGACTCAGGAGGATCACCAAGTCCACTATGACACCCCAGGAAATGATGCCAACACCCTGGAATGAAACTGGGACAGCAGGGAAAGCATGTCTGGGGGCATCTAACATGCCCACATCACTGTATTATGTCAGGAAATGCAGCTGAGCTGAGCGCACTGCTACACCGGAGATGTGAACCTTGCTGCACACTCAGCTCTGCTGCATCAGAGATGTAGCAGACCTGAGTGTGCGATGAACCCTGCTGCACACTCAGCTCTGCTGCATCAGAGATGCACTGAACCCTGCTGTACACTCAGCTCTGCTGCAGCAGGGATGTAGCAGAGTTGAGTGTGCGCTGAACCTTGCTGCACACTCAGCTCTGCTGCATCAGGGATGCTCTGAACCCTGCTGCACATTCAGCTCTGCTGCATCAGAGATGTACCTGAGTGTGCGCTGAACCCTGCTGCACACTCAGCTCTGCTGCATCTCAGCAGAGCTGAGTGTGCAGCAGGGTTCAGCGTACACTCAGCTCTGCTTCATCTCCGCTGTAGCAGTGCTGAGCGCACGGCCGGCACTGCTACATCTTGGCATGGGAATGCATTTACCAGCGTTGATTGGCCAAATGCCATACAGAGTACAGCATTCGGCCAATCAATGCTGGTTCTGCCGAAGGAGGTGGAATCTAAGATCGATCCACAGCAGTCTCCATTCTGGTTTGATCTTAGACTCCACCTCCTCACAGACAAGCCTCCGGCAGAACCAGCGCTGATGGGCCGAATGATGTACTCTGTATGGCATTCGGCCAATCAACGCTGGTCAATGCATTCCTAAGGGAAAAAGTCAGCTTGCACATATCGCAAGCTGACAGGGATCCCGACCAGATAGAGCTCCAGAGAGCTGGGTGAGTAACATTCCCACCTAAATAAAGGTAATCCCTAGCTAACCCTGCCTGTTCATCTATCCCTGTCTCACAGTCACATAGTTCACAGTCTCATATGAACCGGATATTAAATCCACTATTCGCATAAATTGGAGGTCACCTGATTTTGCCAGCCAATTACTTTTTCCGATTTTTTTTTTTCAATGCCTCCGTTGTCATAGTTCCTGTCACACCTCCCCTGCGCAGTTATTGGTGCAAAAAAGGCAACAGGGAAGGTGGGAGGGGAATCGAATTTTTAGTGAGTTTGCCACCTGGTGTTCAACTGGAATCGAACATCTCGAACAGCCTGATATTCGATCGAACATGTACTCAATGGAACGCTGTTCGCTCATCTCTAGTCTTCACTACTACCAGGTAGTAAAGAGAACATATATATCAAATTCATCTCCACAACCTCAGGTTATTAGACACCCTAAACAGTAGGAATGGTATAAAGTTGTCTGTCTTTGCTATTCTATGAGATAATAACTTATGAAAAGACTTATACCTAGATCCTCATAAGCGCCCACTAAAAGTACCTTTGTCTTCACAATAAACAGACTTTTTCATAACTAACATCCAGCCACAAATGGTCCTCACACTTCTTTACAATATGTATATCTCAAAAGTTTGAGAATGATATCTTGCCAAATATTTTGCTGTCATATTTACATAATACTTGTTTCATGACTCTCATTTCTACCTATGTGAATGCCAACCGCTTTGGGTTTTATAGATTCCTAAATTCCATTTTACTATATGCCAACAACTAAAGGATCCACAACCATTATCTGTAAAATACCTCTATTTTTTTGTTTTGCGTTTCCTCTACTATTATAAAATTTTTGCAGACAAGGTTTATAATTCCTTGCACGACGCATCACATGAACTTTTTCCATTTCAGGGAATTCTTCCGTATACTGTATTTTCTTATTCAACTGGAATTTTAATTCGATTTTAATCTCTGCAAATTATTAAATGCTATATCAAATCTAAACTTTTGTGCTCTTTTATGTTAAGTACCATCAAAACCAATATAAGGTTTCTTCTCATCGGTGCATTTTGACTTCTATTCATAATAGAAGCCACAATACGGTGCACAATCCATCAAAGGATATCAGTATGATTGTAATAATTCTGTGATAAGGTAAACTTGTTTACCAATTATGGTGGTTGGATTGAATGGACTGCCATGGTTGGTAGCTTGTGCGGCACTGGGATGTTTACCACTCTGTCCCTGGACCTTTTAGCTATCTGCACCTTAAAACTCACTGTCCACTGGGTTATAAACTTGTGAATTTTTGAATAATTACTTATACCCTCATTTATGCCAAATGTATCTTTTCGTTGTATTTTCTTTACATTTGCATTGATATTGGTCAAAGATGAGATCATGGCATATTCTGCCTTATTTATAGCCCTAGTAATATTTGTATCTGCTTGATTTACATCCATAGCATGTTTTTCTACATTTCTACAGTATAACCACCCCTATTACTCTTTACTAGAGTTTTATTAGAGATTTTTTAATTTTTTATGCTGATGTTAATAAATAAACCCAACTGTGATTCTAGTAATGTTACATAGCAATTACGCATAATAATGTTCTTCAAATATTATCATTGAGTTTGATAACCCGACCAGTGCAGAATCTTACTTTGTGCTCTAAGCAATGCTTTGTTAAATAACTCTTCCGAGTATACTCCATACCTAAAATCTAACTTTCTGATAAATAATAAAAGATAAAATCTTACCGCTGACTTTGCTCATTCCTAGGACAATATCTTCATAAACTAGTGACAAAAAGAAAACATTAAATCACTTACAAGTGAGAACAAATAGAATATATTCCATTTTACAATGAGATATAGAATCAGTTACAAATGAAAATAACCATAAGTAATGTTCTATATCTACAGAAGGAATATTTCTGTTTTAGCCAAGCATGTGATGAGTGTGACATGCAAAAAAGCCATGCATTAATCTTCCTCATTGCAATCTTAAGACAAAAGTGCCAGATTTGTTATTGGACTTTGTTTACACAGCAAAACCCTAATTGCTGTTTCAAGAAAAATGTTTAGTCAGGTAAATGTCAACAAAGAGATAATTCTTCATGGACTGGATGGTTATTACAGTGCTGCAAAAACAGTTAAGCTGGAAATTGAACACTAAGATAGAAATACATAAATGAATATTTTTATGGGAAGTGACATGATGCGTAGTTACAGAGTTTTCAATGAAATAGCAAGGAAAATTAAACTTTGACAATTCAACAATACTTTCGTATGTGCATTTTTATTCTAGTTCATACTTGCAATGTGACTCTTCTGCCTATATTTTTTTTACTGTCAACATTGCCCCAGTAAATATTCTATGGAAAGTATTAGTGGTATGGATACATTTGCATCTAAAGAAAGAACCCATGAGCCTGAAAGTATTACTAGGCTAATCTGTATATTACAAATGACCTCTTTCCATGAGTTCTTTTAGGCCTTAAAATATAGGGTCATCACAGAGGTGAACCACAGTTCAAGACCCCCCCCTCTATTAGCTAGCGAAAAGCTGCTGCAAAGATTGTCTCCTGCTCTGGACAACTTGGTGTGATTGACAAAGAACTATCTAAACAATGCTACATTGTTCCCTGTTCTCAGCCATATATTCAAGCTGTCATTAAAGTATTGGGCAATATAAACCATTTGGTATATGATGCCCATGTGACCTATGTCTTATAGAACCTATATCAAGCAAGGACTGGCCCACAGGTGAATTCCCTGGCTGGGCCTCTGAGTCAACCTTGCATGGAATAGTACATTCATTGTAATTCATACAGATCTCAATCAGGATATATACTGATGTAATATACTGGGTACATTAGTAAAGAAACAACCCAGTTTATTTGTATATACTATGGGCTCTTTGAGCGACTGGCATCACATCTAGGTGCATAATCAGTCAACTAATATCATTCTTCCTTGGACCCCAATTTCTCAATAACACTGTAGGCTCCCCAATCACCAATGATCTCACGTCACCTCCTGCTGCTTAAGGTCTGCTGTAGTGTGGGCACATAATATTTACACAAAGAGCTAAAAGGGTCCTAATTCAAGGTAGAATCCAGGCAGCAGGCTATAGAAATGATCTCAGGATCGAAACAATCAGAAGCAAGGGCCAGGCAGCAAGCTACTACTGAAAAATAAATGTATGATAGTGACATTCTAGGAATTTTCAAACTAATGTTGGGGAAAATTTATTTGCATGTATACAGGTATACAGTGGATCCCCATATTGAATTATAATGATGGGCCCTAGAAACACCAGTCCAACACTGACCTATGTCAATGATGTATATGAGATATTTTGGTTTTAATCTATTCACTTATAAGAAATGAATTATAATTATATTAACCTTATAGGAATTGTGGTTCACAGCAATGTGCTGTCAATTGTCTTGCAGGTACAATTGGTATCTCCCCAATCGATGACTGCCTACTACTGTAGGACAATTTTATTGTCTTGCTGCTGCACGTTGAGATCTCAGTATGAATGAATAGGACTCCAACAGGTAGCACAAGAG
The DNA here is from genome assembly GCF_031893055.1 of Leptodactylus fuscus. Taxonomy (NCBI): domain Eukaryota; kingdom Metazoa; phylum Chordata; class Amphibia; order Anura; family Leptodactylidae; genus Leptodactylus; species Leptodactylus fuscus. Next base: position 140,222,996 of record NC_134267.1, read on the forward strand.
CAGGATTTCTACAGGTACCATTAAGCACCATTAGGCTGAGCCTAATTCCTGTGCTGACCTTGGTACTGCTTTTGCAGTTAGATAGATGCCCACTAGATTCATACTACAATACTAAATTCCAAATCTAAGGATATTTACTAAATTGGTGCGTAATGTTGCACAACAGGGAGTCCCATATATTTTATTATCTCTGTCAGTGTACAAAATGACTAAGTGAGTAAATTATGTCCTTGGAGAAAGATGTGTCCCAATGTGTTTTTTGGGCATTTGGCCATAATCAATGCACAGTCTACAGACCAAGGTGAGCACTATACATGGTGGAATTAAGTAGTACATCTCTGTCCTCTACCGTCAGGATTATTTAGCATCACCATGCAATTTTCTTTTTCTAAGATTCTTGTAGTATCTCATGCAGTAAAGAAAAATATGTCTGTTTACCTTTTCCAGAGAGTTCAAGAATAGATACGTCTTGGCCTCTATCGTCTTTCAATGTAGCCTTATATTCACCTTGATCTTTTTTAGTCAGCTATAAGAGTAATAGAAAAGTGATAAATTTCCACATTGAAATAATAAAGTAAAAAGAATTAATATGCTAGCAAGATGCTAAAGAAAGCTGAAAACATGTCAGGGAGTATTGCAGTGGTTCATTACAATGCAATGGCACAATGTCACTTCTTTTTCAATTTTACATCACTTTGGATCATGTTTCTATCTGGGCGTTTTTAAAGGGAGTAAAAGAAATGTGGCTTATAGCATAACTACACGTGCTGTCACTCCGGGGTGTGGCGTGAGACGCCATTATGCAATCTAACTAGAGGCTTACTTCTATCTCTGTTCTGTTTAACACTTTCTTTGACCTACACCCTGTGTGTGAAATATTGGAAGGGTGTATTGGTCTTGAGCTTGAGTATAATTGTGTATGTGTGTGCTTTTCTCCCCACATTTGCTATTTATGCTTCATATATTTACCAACACTGATGAAATATGCATGTCGGGTGTGACGATTGTTAAAGGACTTTACCCGTCCTCCCTTCTATGTTTGCATAAGTAATTTTTTAAAGAGATCATTTAGGGTACCCCCCTTTAGTTAGGGTCAGGTTTCGGTCAGGGCATGTCATTTAGGACAGTGAACCTGAGATAGGCCTAGGGGTACAGTTAGTCCCTTCCCCGTTCTGTTGGATTTAGGGAAAGCATTCTATCTGGCCTCTATACTGTCATGCTTTTTGGTCCTTTTTTATCCCCCTATTCGGGTCTTCAACTATATACATTGTGACCTGGAATGTCAACTCATCCCTGACAACCGAATCACAGTAAAATATTGGATCTTTTTTCTTTGGGACTGCCGTATCTCATTTTGCACGTTGTAGGGACAGGCTTTGATATTGTTTGATTTTTGAGCTATTGTCTGCTTGAACCATTTTAATATTTATAATCCATGTATTTTATATGGTTCATTAAATACTAAGTTTTAATAGTGTTGACCCTTTTTTTTTATTTTGTTCTGTGTATGGTCACATATTGTGTGGTGAGATCATAATTTTTGGGGATTTTTCTCTTATATCATAACTAGTAATTGCTTTCACATGGTAGTATTATGGGCTGTATTTTGCAGTTGTACCAGGAATGGGTCCAAAAATATGGAAGAGGTCCATTATTCTTTATCTCTGTTTATGTTCTGCTCATAGTTTGATTAATTTTGCTGAATTTCTTTAATCACTGCTTGGAAAAAAACTTAATTTATATATGGGAATGAGACTGAGCTGCAATGCCAGACAAAGGTCAAGGAATATAGTGGCATGCTTTACAAAAATTATACAACCGTTCAACTTGAACACAATCTAAACCAACAATGACTTATCGTGTAACCTATTCTGGAGCAAATGATGCCGAACTATACCTTGGGGATGCGGAATATGCACACGCCTTGCTGCACGTCGGGAACATCCAGGGCTTCGGTTGGAATCTCCTCTTTATACCACTTGAATACTGTTTCCTTCTTTGTGTTTGCAACCTGTAAAAGCAATAGTATTATTAATAAATCATTTCTAATAGAATGACACTAAATTCCAGCTAAACAGTCAATGATGTATTTATTCATTTGTTGCTATTACTCATTTTTATAAGGGCACTGGTCTAAACAAGATTAATTCCAATAAAAGCAGAAGGATAATATTTTCATATAGATCATTACTGGAAGAGAAGGTAACAAAGTCGGACTAGCCGTAATGATCATATCGCTATCAAACTTTATTGCAACGATTACCTACTTAATGCTACTCAAGTAAGTACGAAGGAGACTCAGAGTTGGCTAAAGATGTGCGGTTTTTGTAGTGTAGTTTAACATTCCAGGAGGCCAAAAAGCAATAATAGATACATGATATGGAAAGTGTACAGTACCAAAGAGTAGCTACAGATTTATTAACATGATAATACCACTAGCTAACTTCTAGATACAATTCCACTGGTAGACTTTGATTTTATGGATATCTACCTTGCAAACAAGCAATACTTCACATTCCTCTGTAACATCCCAATACAAATATTCCAGGAAGTGTGGACCTGTAAATTACATAAGCAGATATACTGTGAACACATTTACAAATATCCTAATAGCAATTATTGTATTCTACAATAAATGGTAAGGGCTGAGGGAGTCATCAGTGGAATAATTCATTACAGGGTAAGAGAAGATTGAGTGAATACTGCAAATGAAAATGTGTATGTGAGAGTATTGAGCTGTGTATGATAAACTATAACCTACTGCAATACAGAGAAGTGATTTCACTCCTAATGAGATAAAGATCTCTTCTCTTAGGACGTTAACAAAATATTAAATAGAAATTATCTCTAGTAAATCAAAGTAATTTCATTTCATCCTTCCAAATTGGTTTCTAGCTTTATGTAAATAAATTTACTTAATCTATTCTCATTGAACATATAGAAATATACATATTGCTTTCACTCCCTTTAATCCTTGAGAAAGCCAAGTAGCCTATCAGTACCCGGAGAACATAAAACTCCTATCTACTATCCACAGAAATGGAGGTAAGTGTCTATTCACAGTGAAAGTCCCCTCAGGGGGACCACAGTTCCCTGGTTGAATGGAGTTGCAGTAGTGTATGCGTACCTTGGGCTCACCTTGGGATTATTAAAGATACTTGAGTACCTTGTTTTGCCATCTTTGCCAGTCCAATAAAGTTGAATGGAGCAGCAGCCAACATGAACCACTGCTGCTCAGTTCAAATAGGGAGGGGGCAGACAGTGGAAACCCCAGCAATCAGACATTTATCACAAGCCTATGTATAGAGGGTTAAGTGTATGTGGGCAATCCCTTTAATAAACCATTCATGTACATGGGTAGAAAGTGATGGGCTGGGTTTTAGTCACACTTAGACATGAATGTTTCTAGCCAGAAAGTATATTGTTTGCAACTTTGGGAATAAACTCTAATATGCAAATTAAAAACCATACGATAATAATACAGATCTATGCTATATGATAAAGGGCTCATAACATGGCCATTTATGGATGTCTGTATGCTTTTAGTAATACTATGGAATAAATGGGAAGTTTCTAGTGATTCAGGGGTACTGGATGTAATCCCTGGGTTATCTGTGTGTGGACTGCTGGACTTTCCTATGAAAGATTTTATGAGCTGATCCTTCATATATATTATTTCTAAGGGTCCATTCATACAGAGTAACGTGCCGCGTGATGTGTCCTTTTTAGGCGCGCAAAGTCTCACATGCCGTATATGTGCCACATCACGCAGCACCTTGCTCCGTGTGAATGGACCCTTAGAGTCACAATTATGAAAACAGAATTTTTTAATAAATCTTCTGTATTTTCACATAAAAGAGTCAATGTGCAGTCAGGGGCATAGGTATAGGAAATCTACAGGCAAAAATCTTAACCTGGTGCTGGATCCTGAGGGTCTATTCACATGGAGGAAAATTGTGCTTTATTTGGTGCTGAATTTTCACTCAAATAAACCACTATCATTAATTACCCCTGTTCTAAATGGAGAAGATAGGTGGATGCTCCATTACAAATTTTACACTGGGACCCCAAAGTGTCAAACTACCTCTCTGTGTCAAGTTAACTTTTTGAGATTAAATTGGTTGCCCAGGCCTAGAAAAGGGGACCTGCTGCTTTTACAGAAATAATGCCCCTTCTGTCCATGGGATGGATCTAATAACGCAAATGACTTTTAAAACAGAAAAAAAAAATCCAAAATTTTCTTGATGCTATTCAAGGAAAAGCATACATTTTTTTTCTAGTCCTGGACAAGCCTGTTAACTCAAAAGATTTGCATGGATATTGTTTTACATTCACTAGCTAGGTAACATATTGCATAGTAACCGCATTGCATTAAAATGATCAACTATGTTATATTAAATATGTGAAATGTATGACTGATTATATCCTATAAAACGGCATGAAAATAATTTTAAAAGGCTCGATATGATGAGATTATAGGAAACATTTTCATCAGAGCTATTTGCATAAAGGAATGAATAGACACTACTTTTCCACTTTACGTTAAGTGTAATGGTGTGTGTTCAAATTCCATTTTAAATGATGAATTTCTGCAATTATTGAATGAAAAATTTATAGGATGATTTTTTGCAATTTACTGCCAGTGGTGTCATGATAATGAGCATACTTCTTAACGCAGGTATGATATGGATTACAATTTAACCCATGCAATGCTTTAAAGAAGCTTATTTCCTGCTCAGAATCCGTTAATATTTTATTAAAACTGACAATGGTATTTTTTTATCTGCAAGTTACATTTTTCAGTAAATGCAATGAGACAGATTTATCCAGTTTTTATGTGTAAATACATTTAAAAATATGGAATTTGGCCTTAAAGCCATATTTGTGATGCCGCTTTTGTTACAAGTACATATGCATAAGTAGAAATGGTAGAGCTTTAGAGATGTGACAAGTGTGACTAATTTATAAGCAGTACTAGGTCCAACCTGGTGTTGCTTTTAGCATTTACAACACTTTGTGCCCTATTATATTTACCTTGTTTCCTGATATATTCCTTTCTCTGAAATTCAGCTTCAGCCAGAACTGCCTTGAATGCTGCAAATATAAATGTGTACAAGTGAAGACAATGATGTGAGCAGGTTCAGGTTGTAAAAAACATATGTGTTGCTTTTATGTACTACTTATTGTGACATAAACTTTGCCCTTTTAGGCTGAGGCCTCATATTGCAGAAACACAGCATATTTTGTTGCGTTTTTTTGAGCCAAAGTCAGGAGTGGATTGAGCAGAAGAGAGAAGTATAAGAGCTTTTTGTAGAGTTCGCATTACTTTTGTAGCCATTCTTGACTTTGGCTCAAAAGTCTGCAACAAAATCTGCAGAAAAAAAGTGGCGTTTCCGCAACATGGGGCTTCAGCCTTAAAGGCAATTTCAAGTCAGAAAGTAGCATGTATATGGGTTAATCTTGTGTTAAAAATAACAACTTAATGTAAGTGCCAGTGACTTACCATCTCCAATGAGAACTAATGAAGACTGGTTCTTGGCTTTACCATCATGGATTTGTACTGTATAGGTACCTTCATTTTCTACAGTAAATCTATCCATAACCATCTCAATAATGCCAGACGATCTATCAAACTTAAGACGGTGACTCTGAAAAAGGTGAAACATTAGAATTCAAGTAAGACTCAATTAGCTGAAATAGTAATATTATAGGTAATAAAAACTATATATATATATATATATATATATATATATATATATATATATATATATATATCCCTACACACAAAATAAACCAATACAAAAGTAATAAAGTAATGGAAGTAAACCGGAGGAGAACCACAGGGGAGAAATAAACCCCTTAAATATCCCGTTGAAGACCTCATTGGCAATATGGATTGGGTCGCTTTCTCCCCTGGTTCCACACTGTTGGAGGTTACTTTGTTAGTTTGTTATTGGTAACTTTATAATGCTGATGTGACATGTTCTATGTTATGCCTATGTAAATAGACTTATACACTAGGGATATTGGTTATTTCTCTAGTCAGGCACAGATACATGTCTATAGGCTTAGGGAATGCCATGTTATCTATAAGAGTGATAGGATGATTGTTTAAATAGCACATTGGTGCTTTTTAAGTGTTATTACAGTATTGTCTAATGCCTAATAAAATATTCTTGTGTACTGTTTGTTATTTTTGTATTAGTTTATTTTACTTATATCCCCATTTTCTTTTTGACATGTTTAAACCTACCAAAGCTACCAAAAGTATACAGTATTTATATACAGTATTTACTAAAATTTAAAGGGGTTGGCCAATTTCAGACCAATATTGAGAGACAAATGTTATTGTTTGTATAATATAAAGTTAGACAATCTTCCAATATACTTTCTGTATAACTTCCTCACAGTTTTCTAGATCTCTGCTTATTGACATTCATTCTGCTTACTCCCAGTGAATGAACAGCCCATGGTCATGTGATATATGATTCATGGTCATGTGATGAGTACACAGGTGCACAACTCGTTACCAGGCAGATATCTGATTACTGTGCTGTTATAACAAGCTGTGCACCTGTATGTTCATCATATGACCATGGACTGTATATCACATGACCCTGGACTGTATATCACATGACCATGGACTGATTTTTATCCACTAGAAGTAACAGAATGAATGACAGCAAGCAAAGATCTAAACAATTGAGAGTAATTGATACCGAAAGTATATTGAATTTTTTTTTATTATACAAACAATATAATTTGTCTCTCAATAATGGTGATACCCAGGGGCAACATGGTGGCTCAGTGGTTAGCACTGCAGCCTTGCAGCACTGGACTCCTGGGTTCGAATCCCGCCAGGAACAACACCTGCAAGGAGTTTGTATGTTCTCCCCATGTTTGCGTGGATTTCCTCCTATTCTACAAAGACATACTGATAGGGAAAAAAATGTACATTGTGATCCCTATATTGGGGTCACAGTCTACATTAAAGAAAAAAAAATGGTGATACCCAAAGCTCTCACAGATAGGTGCTTGAAGTGCTCTAGTGGACTTTTCTTCCACTTCAGAGGCTATTAATATCATGTTGATTTGTCAAGTAGGCTGTTTGCATCTTAGTCCCATTGAAGTGTATGGAACTGAGCTGCAATTCCAAACATAGTCCCTAAGTATGGCGCTGTGCTTAGCATTCAGTGAAAAGGCCACAGCACCCTTCAAACCAATATCTACAAAGAGTTCTTCCCATGTTTCTGTGGGTTTCCCTGGGATACTCTGATTTCCTCCCGCACTCCAAAGACATACTGATTTAGGATTTAGATTGGGAGCCCTATATCAGACAGCGTTGAGAATATCTGTAAAAGTGTGGCAGAATATGATGGCGCTATACAAGTAAGGAAAATAAAATAAGTAGGGATCCCATGTTTTGGACCTCCACCGATCCGTATATTAAGGATAGGCCATCATTATTATAATCCAATAAAGCCCCTTTAATAGCAACTTCGTCTTTAAGGCCAGGGGCCCCAAATATAACAAAGATAATTATAGTAAAAAAAAAAACTAAACTTAACACAACCTCTAGTCCATTGTCACAAAATTATCCCTATATCACACAAATATGCATTTTTTTTTAAACAAAATAACAGCCCGCCACCAGGGTACAGGAGATGACTAGGCTCAGGCACGCTAAAGGAGAACTCCCTTCAAAGAAAAGAGGCCCTCCCCATCTCCAACTTTTTCATACTCTAGAGAGCAGACCTTCACCAGGTCGCGAAGAATGTTCCTAACCACTGCCAACTACTAGGAGGATTTTCTGCTGCATCCACTATATGCAACTCCTAAGCTCAGAGATCTTATGGCCAAGGCTCTAATGGACAAGTCCTTTGGCACAGGTACTTTGCAAACTAACCGTAACTATTTATTGTGCTTACTTGTATAGCGCCAACATATTCCACAGCACTTTACAGGCATTGACAGTCACTGACCCATAAAAGGTTCCCAAAATAAAAGGGAAGAAACACACATAAACATTGGACAAATATACAAACTCAATGCAGATGTTGTCCATGGTCAGATTTGAATCAAGGCAATATTGCTAACCACTGGGCCATCCTGCTGACCGTGACTGTAGAGAATGCCAAGAAAATACAATCCATCTTTTCCCCTATCCAGCTGTTACAGGAGTCTTTGAGGGTAATACATAGAGACGGATCCCCTTTAACTTTTTTTTCTGGATTAGCTTCTTTCCTCATATCTTCCGAACAAATAAACAATTTATTATTAAGTTTTACAGACCCTAATTCAGACTACAACTGTGCAAAACCAGACATATCTATATATTACTGATGGATATTTTTTCATAAGCATTGATGCTTTGCCCTCTCACCACCCAGGACAATAATAGCTTAATAACAAAAGTAATACATGTATCCCTGACTTATTCATTATTACTAGCCTGTGGAAGCTTATAAAGCTGTTTATACCATTCATTCTGTTGATCTTACTGACAATGTATCCGCAAGAATTGGAAAGCCTTTTATCTATTGTGGAACACAATAGGACTTTCAGCCAATCCGCCGCACAAGGAACTCATGCTGTTACGTTACAGAAACATTGCTTTAGTAAAGAAGAAAACAATAATTGTATCTACTCCTTAAGGGGAAAACACAAATATATTTAGAGATTATGTAACCGATCAATATTAGCTGTGGATTATTATACAGATCAATATCCAAATGCCCTCACACTTCCTTTCGGCAATAGGAAATATTACAATAATCTTTTGTTGATACTGTTGTACATTAGCGCTTTATATTGTAAGAAAAGACATTGGATTTTGGAAGGCTGGATTAATTTGCTGCTACTGCTATGCCGCTGTGTTCTGAATCATCGTATTATATTGAACAGCAATTGGTGTAATTCTTCTTAAGGGACCCATATTCCATTCCATTGCAATAAGCAGTGATATTAAGAAGTAGCAGGGTAAGAGTATAGTAACATATCCTTTGTTATAGCACTACACCAAGAAGCTTAAGAAAAATATCTGCAGGGAAAAAGAAATATACAAACCTCACTGTCTTTAACCTCCAAATCATTCACAACAAACCTATAGTTCGCTTCTGCAGACAAGTTGTGGGCTTCCAACCAGAAGCGCACTCTGCCTTTTTCCAAAATCTCATAAGCCAGTTCTGACTTGAGTGGAATAGCTAAAAGTAAATTTACAAAATGAAGGTCAAGAAAGCAAGAACCAAATAACAAACATTAAACATATTCAAGCTTGCATTACACATTTATGTATGTTTTCGCCAATGATGGTCTTTTATCCAGAAACATGTCAGTCCTATATGCGTCAACAGGCTATGTCTTAACCCCATTCACTTAAAGGAGTTTTAATACAAAAGACATTTATGGTTTATTCACATAAATGTCATTTTCTACATACAATTCTGGCTACTGACCTTCAGTATTTGACTACAAACTGTCACTTTCTCAGACTGTGTCAGAATTTAGAATGTGGAGCACAAGCACTGTATAGTACTAGAAAAAAAGGATTCTGTTTTCTTTCCAAAAATAACTCCACTCTTCTGTACGGGCTGTATGTGGTATTGCAGCGTATCTCCCTTTATGGGAATGGAGCTAATTTGCAATACTAAATCTAGCCCACGGACAAGAGTGGCATGTCCTGTTCCCCCATGCCATACAACCCCTTTAAAGATCGATTAGTATGGCAGACATAACAGGATATGGTTTAGGGAAGAGACTTCCCAAACTTGAGCCTGGCTGCGCACTCCCTCGGTGAATTCAGGAATTGGTACATAAAATAGGCATATAATGCAGATTTATTATTAAGAGATAATGCATTTCGGGTTATTTGGTATATGCTCAAACAATTGAAGTCTAAGATCTGATGAAGGGGTGGTGCTTGTCCAGCACTAAGACCCCGAAACGCATTACTTCTTAATAATAAATCTGCATTATATGCCTATTTTGTGTACCAATTCCTGACTTCACCGAGGGAGTGCACAGCCGGGCTCTAGTTTGGAAAGTCTCTTCCCTAAACCCTATCCTGTTACCTGTTCAACTTGGAAGTTGCAAGCCAGTGGTTTACATCACTTCATCATGCAACATAGTGCATGAGACAGATCAACCTATTATTTCCCAGAGCACCCTTGGTGGACCGCTCAACATTAAGGTTTCCTACTAGCGCGGCCATCCTTGGCTTCTATTTTCCTATTGCTAAGGCAGATATAAGAAACTTTATCAAGTTTATCTGCTACAAGTCCAATATACTTTGATAACACTTTGGAACAAAATATTGTCTTGTATTTTTTTTTTAATCCATAAGTTTGTGTTATCTAGGGCAAAAAATCCATCAACAGCTTCTTTAAATGGGTATTTCAGTCATTGCAAGTGACAGAAAATTGTTAGGATATACCATCATTGGGACTGATCTGTCCTTTGAGCCCCCAACAGTTACTAGAATATAGACGCCATTGAGGTATTGAATACTGTGCATGATCAGTACTGGTGCTAGTACAGAGACTTATTAACATGAATAAGATGCATAGATTCTGCCCTTTGTACAGAATGCAGACCAAAGTGATACTGTGAAGAAATAACATCAAACAAACCTCGAACCCCATACTTTCTTGTGATTTATTAGGAACCCCTATGATTCCCTAATAAAAGTTGACACTTGCAGTGACTGGAATGAATCTTCAATATAATCTAATAAGTGGCGTTTAGATAAAGTCTAACTTTTTGGTGATAGAGAAGGGAACTGTGGGAAATATGCCCAGAGACAAACTCAATATTCTACAGAAGAGAAAACACACTAAATTTATGTACATGCCTTGGAATCTTTTACATTATTCTGACTACTAAATCCTTTTTTAGCTTATTGCCTATATACAGTGCTCATAAATAGTCATGTATGCTGTCTGAACAATGCTTACTGGAATGAATGGGTTTGCGTGGTTTCTAGCCTTTTAATGACAGGATACAAAGATTATTATTTTATGTTTGCTATTGCTTCCCCACTTTCCAGTAGTAATAACATTTTTATTCTTCAATTGATGTTGGGCTTTTTGTTTTCTTCTATTAGGAATTCTAATCTTTAAGCTCATAGACAGTTTTTTCATTATTTAGTGTTGTTTCATGTTTATGCTGTCAGCTACTCCTATTTTCTAGTTATTGCTTGAAATATTAGAGCCAATGAATTATACATACTTATTTTTGGATGTGTATTACATTTGTATAGGCTTTTTAGAAGTTTGTTTTATAATATAGTAAGTGATATTACTCTTTCACATACTGGAGGCGATTATTACAGTATACCTATGGAGTCATTTGTATTACCATCCCGCCAATAATATTTGGTGCATTCTTCAAGCTGCTTTTCCTTATTCTTACATTTCGATAACAAGTTAAGGAGCTCTATCATTGGTATATGGTAATTTGAGATATTCATATGCTTGAATATCCTTTAAAAAGACTATTCAGGTGCTGCTACTAAATTTTTCAAAGACCCCCCATTTTTATTACATATCAGTAAAACCGATATGTAAATGAGCCCTTCTGTGCTCCCTGGCATCCCCACAAGCCTCAGTGCACCCCCCTGCATCATACCTTGCATACGCTCCAAAATACAAACGCTGGACTAGAACAGAGGAGGAGGACTAACTTGGAGCACAAGCTACAGATGGGGCGTTAACATGGTATGATGCTGGGAGTGCATGGAGGCTTGTGGGAATGCCCAGAGTGCAGGGGGGGGCTCATTTACATATTGTTTTTACCGATATGTAATAAAAGCAGGGGGGTCTTTGAAAAATCGAGTAGAAGCACCTGAATAGCCTTTTTAAAGGCTATTCAGTCATATTAATATCTCAAATGACCATATACCAATGATAGAGCCCCTTGAAGCATAATCTATTAATTTTTAATATGCCCCATTTTTCCCCAAGATTGTCACCAATAGTTGTACCATACTGAATGTTAATTCCACTGATATCCATCTAAAACTATGTACATTTTCTGTGGCTTTGAAGTTGATTGTTATCAAGTCTATGTTGTATTATGTAAGCTAAAAGAGAACATCACATGTATAACTGAAAAAATTGCTATACGTTAGAAAATCTTGTATTTATCCCTTTCACAAGGTCATACCTACTGAATATTACTGCAAGTAATGGGGATTAGTCCTTCTAAATCATTTTAGCTAACTTGGATCACTTTTTCATTAACACTCATGCTAATAGAGACATGACCTATATCATGAAATCCGATGGAATGGAGAGAGAAGTAACCTTGAAAAAAATCTATATTAAGTTCAGAGATCAGGTTGCGTCTATGTCAGGTCACTGCCATTTTATCAGGAAAATGTCAGGAGCTCTGATATAATGAGTTCTATAGTGTTGTATGTTTTCTATTATGGAGGACCCTAGCTTACATTATATCACTACTATATACCAGAATTATTTCATAAAAGTGGTTACAAGGGCATTTATGATCATTCCCTTCAATACAATCAGTTATGTGTATAGTTTACGTTGCATTAGATTTATAGACTAAAATTGTAAAACAGAAGTAAACTATTGCACCTATATGAAGAAGGTCTACTTACTAGGATTCCTGATTTCATGGCTTAGAGCCATGAGACGTTCAAGTTCTAGAAAGCAAAAAAAGAAAATCAAGGTTATCCATATGAAGAGCTCAACGGAAAAATGGCCTAAGTCCACATTTTGTCATATTTCAAATTATTACCTAGAAAGCTTCTTTGTACCTCGTTCTATGCATTGGGTTTACAAGGTACCTAGGATTAATGACCTAAGTCCATATATTTCAATGCAGAAGAATTTACATTCAATGGAATAATGGCCTAAGTCCAATACAAACTTACTTACTTCACTCTCGTTGGTCATTTTTTCATTGAAATCGTGACTTCCGGTCTGTTGTTTATATTAGTGTAAAAACTTTGTCTTATTGTTTAAAAGGCTCTAAATCGACTTTTGCACATATTTAGCGCCGAAAAGGGAGGCAGGTAATTATTATTCTTCATCGTTTAATAATTTTTACGGTATATTTGACGATATTAGCATAAGATTGCACTTAAGCCGACTGCTGCGGCAACCATAAAGATACGTGTGCTGTAGCGCCTTCGATGTGTAAGCCATATTTAAGATGTGCCTTTATTTCTGTTATGCAATTATTATTATTATTATTATATAATAATAATAAATAATAGTAGTAATTAATAATATTAAATAAATAATATATATATATATATTTATACATGAAGCTGCAATTTTTTTAATAAATAATACAATTTATGATTAGGATTAACGGTGTTCATTAGCTGATTACATTGGATAGATATATTCCACAATAATGCCCGTTTGCTTTAGGCTAAAACTTTAAATTTCGTTTTTCTCACAATATTGATTTTTGGACTTAGGCCATTTTTCCGTTGAGCTCTTCATATGCATATTGCATTTGATATATGATAGATAGATAGATAGATAGATAGATAGATAGATAGATAGATGATAGATAGATAGATAGATAGATAGATAGATAGATAGATAGATAGATAGATAGTAAAATAGATTGATAGATAATTTGTCTGTTAAAGGAGAATCATGCACAGATGTCCTGGTATAATTAATGCTTTTCATAGCAATTTAGCAGGAAGTAGTTTGATGAAGAGGAGACAAGCATGTGATTTATTGAACTAAGTCGCTAATCACATGCATCCTTCTTCAGCTCCCAGCCAATTATTTTTTGGCTTTGCATTCACTGTGCAGCCATCATCAATTCAATTCTTTTCAAAGTTTTCCTATGCCCTGCTGTCAAAGGCAACAATTATTTGCCAACAAAAGCAGATCATACATCTTCATGAATGTTAGATTTAGATTTGTAACATTATGATAAAAATCAAATAATTTCTATTCTTACCATCTGCATCTAGCACATAGCTAGATGAAATGCCATCCGTATCACTGACTGCCACGGAGTATGTGCCCAAGTCATCTTTGTCTGGGTTCTTAAAGTACAGTTTAGAGCTATAATAAAAAAGCAAACAAAGTTATATTAAAGGAAATAATAAAAAGCTTATCCATGAAACCATTTACTAGACACATACTTCTCTCCAATAGTTTCTGCCTTCAATTTTTCATCATCGGTGATTTCTTCATAGGCTTTGCACCATGTAAACTGAGAGGCTTCGGAAATCTCAGAACAGTTGTAAGCAAGGTAAATGTTCCCTTCCTCATCCACTCCTGTAGTAATCTCCTGAACACCTACAATTTACAACAATTACAAGAGTAATAACTTTTAGAATTTTTCATGACCGTAACAAGTATAGAGGAAAAGTCCTGTCTTATATTAAATCTAAAATGAAAACAGAAAAAAGAAGCCTAAGAAATATTTTTTGTACAATAATTTTCAAAATCAAACAATAAATCAATGACTTCTAGCAAATAGGTCCCAGATCTTCAGACTTGGGCCTAACGTGGCGTAAACGCCACTGGAAAAAGATCACAGCATTTTACAGTCACTGCTAGGTGGATGGGATTCTAGTAAACATACATACAGCATACATGCTGCGATTTCCAAATATAATAACTGAAACCTCTGCGATGTTGTAGCTTTTCTCTACAGCACTTTTTTACTGTAACCCACTACATGGGGTCTTAGCCTAAAGAGATTACCCAGCTTCCAAAAATGATCTGCAAATACATCCACAACACTGCTGATTATTTACTGTTTCCTTGTGCTTTATTTCAATTGGGACTGCTTGTATCACCGTTATTTCCATGCGCATTCATTTACATGAATTTGTGATCAAAGACTTATCTGCCTGCTCTGATTCTCTGTGTACACCCCCCTTCTCCATGCTCCCCCCAATGAAATCACAGGTAATAAGTAGGGTTGAACCGATCCTGACTTTTCAGGATCGATTTTAAAATCTGATTTCCAATCATTTTTCATTCGAACCCGATCTCGATCCCAATTCCGATCCCAATGCAAGTCAATGGGATTTTTATATTAATCGGAGATCGGATTTTAAAAGCAATCCTTTTCACTATACAGCACGGAATCTAACAATTGAACGCTTTAATTGTTAGAATCCACGCTGTGTAGTGAATCACTAAGTAGCCAGAGGATTTTTTTTTAATCCTCTGGCTACTTAGTCCCCCCTGGTGTCCACTTACCTGCAGAGATGGCTGGTCCGGTCCCCGGTGTTCTTCTTCGCCTCGCTGCCGCTCAACGCTGCTCTTCTCACTGCCCCCTGCCTCCCAGATTAGGAGAGGGTGGGCTGGTTAGGAGAGTGTGGGCGCGTACTGGGAGGGGAGACCTTGCGTCTCCCCGCCCTGTACCCACCCACACTCTAAGCCACAAGCCCCACCTTCCTAGCTCTTTAAACACTAACCTGGGAGGCGGTGGCAGCGAGGCTAGAAGAGCAACGTGGAGTGGCAGCGAGGTGAAGAAGAAGGAGAACACCGGAGCAGCCATCTCTGGAGGTAAGTAGCTACTAGAGATGTTAGTTTAGTCTCCCATTAGAATGAATGGAGGCAGCCGGTGCGCAGGGGGTTAAGGCTGTGTGCCGGCTGCTTCCATTCATTCCTATGGAGCTGGAGCAGAGCCTTCACACTGAGTATACACTCCACTCAGAATGAGCGGTGCGTATACTCAGTGTGAAGGCTAAGCAAAGCATTGTGGGAAATAGTACCAATCTCAATCCCACCTAAAAAGATCATGTTCGGAATTCTGATCGCGATCGTGAAAGATTTCCGATCTTTTACGAACACGATCGCTCAACCCTAGTAATAAGTCACTACTACCACATCTGAGGTCACAAGCCCCTTTAAAGGAGTTGCCTTACCGAACAATGCCTTCCTATAATATCACTCTAGAAATCCAGCATATCTAATAACCAGCAATCAGTTGTAATTACTGAATGTAAACTCCATGCACCCGCTATATGGGAAATACAGTGTTACTAGCATTCATGTAAATAAATGATAACTATGTAATATATAGCTCATATTTTACACTGTAAAGGGTTAACGCATCTGAGAAAAGATTTAGAGTTTACTAAAGTAAACTCAGTATCTTGAAATGAGAAATTTTGTAGGCATCAAGATAAGGACACGCCAATCCCTTCTTTCTTAAGAAGGCAACAATGTTTTTCACATTTCTGTGCTTT
The DNA here is from genome assembly GCF_031893055.1 of Leptodactylus fuscus. Classification (NCBI taxonomy): domain Eukaryota; kingdom Metazoa; phylum Chordata; class Amphibia; order Anura; family Leptodactylidae; genus Leptodactylus; species Leptodactylus fuscus. The sequence goes on from NC_134267.1 coordinate 140,239,200, forward strand.
TAAGTCATTTGCATATACTGTATACTTACCTGGTCTTGCCTGGACAAGTACCGGCTCTGAAATGTCAGATGGTTTACCAATGCCTGCTGCATTCACAGCACGGATTTGGAAAACATATGTTTTGCCTTCTTCCAGTTCCTTGACCTTCACATCAAAATAAAAACATGACATTTAAATCAATATGATAGAAAAGATTTACTAACTTCTAAATGTTATTAACAATTACAGTCAGACCTCATCTGTTTCCTAAAGTGAAGTGTCCTTGTTGTTGGTTGGTGCAAAGTCTATTCAAAGCCCAATATAAATGATGATATACATAGATTAATATAATATGAATGTGTATTTTAATAAATATTGTGTGCTGATAACTGCATATACATTCTAGCTATTATTGCACAAGCATAAAATGGGACCTGTCAATTTAGAGAAAAATACAAAATGCAACAAGCACAGTTAGTTTTGGTGCCTGATGTGCTATTTAAAGGAGATATACAGCTTCCAAAAATGAACTGCAAATGCTTAAATTCAGTGCTAAATACTCACTGTTCCCTTGCTCACCCTTTACTTGTCTTTTTTTGGGCTAGACCACACTGAGTTTTTTGCCAGAGGATTTTGACATGGAATCCACCTCAAAATCCGCCTACAAAAATGCCTCCCATTCATTTCAATGGGAGCCACTAGCTTTTTTTTTCGCTAGTGCTTTTTTTTCAGCCAGCGGGGGAAAAAAAAGCGACTTGACCTATCTTCAGGCGGATTCCCCCTGGAAAAAACCCGTTGAAGTCAATGGGAGGCAGAAAAACTACTACGCAGTTTTTTAACAGTTTTTGTAGCGTTTTGTTTTTTGTTTTTTTTTTGCAAAAAACGCTTCAAAAACTGCAACATTTTTTCCAAGAGGTCCATACACTGTGCTGAGCAAAAAAAAAAAACTAAAACCAAAAACACCTCAAAAAACACTCCAAAAAATGCCTTATGTAAAAAAAAATGTGTCAAAAAAACATTTCCTAATTCCTGAAGTGTTTAAAGATTTAAACAATTGCTCAATTCCTGGCGACACTTTCCATTTAATTTTTTTTTTTTTTAAAGCTTAATATATACATATATATATATATATATATATATATATATATATATATATATATATATATATATATATATATAGTATATATATATATATATATATATATATATATATATATATATATATACACCTACCTTTAAGTATCGGTTGGGTGTTGCAGTCTCATTCACTCTTGTCCAATGCTCTCCATCAATTTCTTTGTATTCTACAAAATATCCTGCAACATGGCTACTTCCTGAATAAATGGGTTCTTTCCAGAGTATCACCAGGGATGTATTCCTGACTTCACAGAATGTAAGGTCATATGCTGGGCCTGGACAAAATATAAAACGTAGATTGTTCATTGATACACCAATAATTAGAGATGAGCGAACACTAAAATGTTCGAGGTTCGAAATTCGATTCGAACAGCCGCTCAATGTTCGTGTGTTCGAACGGGTTTCGAACCCCATTATAGTCTATGGGGAACAGATACTCGTTAAGGGGGAAACCCAAATCCGTGTCTGGAGGGTCACCAAGTCCACTATGACACCCCAGGAAATGATGCCAACACCTCTGGAATGACACTGGGACAGCAGGGGAAGCATGTCTGGGGGCATCTAACACACCAAAGACCCTCTATTACCCCAACATCACAGCCTAACAACTACACACTTTACACACTCAATACCACCTCTCTGACAGTAGGAAAACACCTTGAAACATGTGTATTTGGCACTTGCAGTGAGGAGAGCTTGTCACCAGCAGTGAATTTGGCCCTTGTAGTAAGTTGAGGTTGGCACCAACATTTGTTTTGAAAATCAGGGTGGATTGAGCCTCTAACCAGCAGAGTTTGGGCAAATTCATGGTGGAGGGAGCCTCTAAAAACCCCAGTTTGGACCAATTCATGGTGGAGGGAGCCTCTAAACAGCCCAGTTTGGGCAAATTCATGGTGGAGGGAGCCTCTAAAAACCCCCAGTTTGGACCAATTCATGGTGGAGGGAGCCTCTAAAAACCCCAGTTTGGACCAATTCATGATGGAGGGAGCCTCTAAACAGCCCAGTTTGGGCAAATTCATGGTGGAGGGAGCCTCTAAAAACCCCCAGTTTGGACCAATTCATGGTGGAGGGAGCCTTTAAAAACCCCAGTTTGGACCAATTCATGGTGGAGGGAGCCTCTAAACAGCTCAGTTTGGGCAAATTCATGGTGGAGGGAGCCTCTAAACAGCCCAGTTTGGGCAAATTCATGGTGGAGGGAGCCTCTAAAAACCCCAGTTTGGACCAATTCATGGTGGAGGGAGCCTCTAAAAACCCCAGTTTGGACCAATTCATGGTGGAGGGAGCCTCTAAAAACCCCAGTTTGGACCAATTCATGGTGGAGGGAGCCTCTAAACAGCCCAGTTTGGGCAAATTCATGGTGGAGGGAGCCTCTAAAAACCCCCAGTTTGGACCAATTCATGGTGGAGGGAGCCTCTAAAAACCCCAGTTTGGACCAATTCATGGTGGAGGGAGCCTCTAAACAGCCCAGTTTGGGCAAATTCATGGTGGAGGGAGCCTCTAAACAGCCCAGTTTGGGCAAATTCATGGTGGAGGGAGCCTCTAAAAACCCCAGTTTGGACCAATTCATGGTGGAGGGAGCCTCTAAAAACCCCAGTTTGGACCAATTCATGGTGGAGGGAGCCTCTAAAAACCCCAGTTTGGACCAATTCATGGTGGAGGGAGCCTCTAAACAGCTCAGTTTGGGCAAATTCATGGTGGAGGGAGCCTCTAAACAGCCCAGTTTGGGCAAATTCATGGTGGAGGGAGCCTCTAAAAACCCCAGTTTGGACCAATTCATGGTGGAGGGAGCCTCTAAAAACCCCAGTTTGGACCAATTCATGGTGGAGGGAGCCTCAAACAGCCCAGTTTGGACCAATTCATGGTGGAGGGAGCCTCTAAAAACCCCAGTTTGGACCAATTCATGGTGGAGGGAGCCTCTAAACAGCCCAGTTTGGGCAAATTCATGGTGGAGGGAGCCTCTAACCAGCCCAGTTTGGACCAATTCATGGTGGAGGGAGCCTCTAAAAACCCCAGTTTGGACCAATTCATGGTGGAGGGAGCCGCTAAACAGCCCAGTTTGGACCAATTCATGGTGGAGGGAGCCTCTAACCAGCAGAGTTGGTGGAAATCAGGGTGGAGGGAGCCTCTAACCAGCAGAGTTGTGGGAAAGCAGGGTGGAGGGAGCCTCTAACCAGCAGAGTTGGTGGAAATCAGGGTGGAGGGAGCCTCTAACCAGCAGAGTTGTGGGAAAGCAGGGTGGAGGGAGCCTCTAACCAGCAGAGTTGTGGGAAAGCAGGGTGGAGGGAGCCTCTAACCAGCAGAGTTGTGGGAAAGCAGGGTGGAGGGAGCCTCTAACCAGCAGAGTTGGTGGAAATCAGGGTGGAGGGAGCCTCTAACCAGCAGAGTTGGGGGAAATCAGGGTGGAGGGAGCCTAGTATTAGCAGAATTGTGCAACGCTTATGGTGGATGAGTATGAGGATGCGGAGGAATTGGAGAGGTTGAGTACAGACATGGAGTTTCATGTTGGGGTGCTTTACACAGGTGGGCACAAAAATGAAGGCTCTATCCAGTGGTGGTTCATTTTTATCAAAGTGAGCCGGTCGGCACTCTCAGCTGACAGACGGGTGCGCTTGTCAGTGATGATGCCACCGGCTGCACTGAACACCCTCTCAGATAGGACGCTGGCGGCAGGACAGGACAGCACCTCCAAGGCATATAGGGCAAGTTCAAGCCACAGGTCCAACTTCGACACCCAATACGTGTAGGGCGCAGAGGGGTCGGAGAGGACAGGGCTGTGGTCGGAAAGGTATTCCCGCAACATGCGCCTATACTTCTCACGCCTGGTGACACTAGGACCCTCCGTGGCGGCACTTTGGCGAGGGGGTGCCATCAAGGTGTCCCAGACCTTAGACAGTGTGCCCCTCGTTTGTGTGGACCGGTGAGAACTTGGTTGCCTACTGGAGGAACTGCCCTCCCTGCCGCCAACGTCACATGCTAGAAACATCTCCATCATATTCTGCACCAATTGCCTGTGGCAAGCATTGATGCGATTGGCCCTCCCCTCTACCGGAATAAAAGACGAGATGTTGTTTTTATACCGGGGGTCAAGGATAGCAAAGATCCAGTACTGGTTGTCCTCCATGATTTTGACAATACGCTTGTCGGTTGTAAAGCACCCCAACATGAACTCAGCCATGTCTGCCACAGTGTTAGTTGGCATGACTCCTCTGGCCCCACCGGAAAGTTCAATCTCCATTTCCTCCTCATCCTCCATGTCTACCCATCCGCGCTGCAACAATGGGACGATTCGAAGTTGCCCGGAAGCCTCCTGTATCACCATCACATCATCGGACAACTCTTCTTCCTCCTCCTCCTCCTCCTCCTCCATTAAACGCAGTGAAGCGGACAGATGTGTGGACCTACTCTCCAGCTGTGACGGATCGGATGCTATCCCTAACTCCTCTGTGTGATCTGAGTTATCCCTGATGTCAGTCAGGGATTCTCTCAGAACACACAAGAGCGGGATTGTAAGGCTCACCATCGCATCCTCAGAGCTCACCCTCCTTGTGGACTCCTCAAAGACCCGTAGGATGTCACAAAGGTCTCTCATCCATGGCCACTCATGGATGTGAAACTGAGGCAGCTGACTTTGTGGCACCCTAGGGTTTTGTAGCTGGTATTCCATCAAAGGTCTCTGCTGCTCAACCACTCTATTCAACATCTGAAACGTTGAGTTCCAGCGTGTGGGGACGTCGCACAAAAGCCGGTGTTGTGGCACATGCAGGCGTTGCTGGAGAGATTTTAAGCTAGCAGCGGCTACTGTCGACTTGCGAAAGTGGGCGCACATGCGCCGCACTTTCACCAGTAGCTCTGGAACATTGGGGTAGCTCTTTAGGAAACGTTGCACCACTAGGTTGAAGACGTGGGCCAGGCATGGAACATGTTGGAGTCCGGCAAGCTCCAGAGCTGCTACCAGGATCCGGCCGTTATCACAAACGACCATGCCTGGGCCCAGGTGCAGCGGCTCAAACCATATTGCCGTCTCATCGAGGAGGGCATCCCTCACCTCGGAGGCAGTGTGCTGTCTGTCCCCCAAGCTGATCAGCTTCAGCACAGCCTGCTGACGTCTACCAACGCCAGTGCTGCAACGTTTCCAACTCGTAGCTGGGGTCAATCTAACAGCGGAGGAGGAGGCGGTGGCGGAGGAGGAGGCGGTGGCGGAGGAGGAGGCGGTAGAGGAGGAGGAGGAGGGGGGTGTTCTTCTCGTGTCCCTGCCAGGAATGTTAGGCGGGGAGACGAGGTACACCGGGCCAGTTTGGGAAGCAGTCCCAGCCTCAACTACATTCACCCAGTGTGCCGTCAGTGAAATGTAGCGTCCCTGTCCGCATGCACTTGTCCACGCGTCGGTGGTCAAGTGGACCTTTGTGCAAAGCGCGGAACTAAGGGCCCGCCTGATGTTGAGTGACACGTGCTGGTGCAAGGTGGGGACGGCACACCGGGAGAAGTAGTGACGGCTAGGGACGGCATAGCGAGGTGCCGCAGTTGCCATCAGGTCCAGGAAGGCGGGAGTTTCAACAAGCCGGAACGCCAACATCTCCTGGGCCAGCAGTTTAGCGATGTTGGCGTTCAAGGCTTGCGCGTGTGGGTGGTTAGCAGTGTATTTCTGCCGCCGCTCCAATGTCTGAGAGATGGTGGGTTGTTGTAAAGAAGCGCCTGATGGTGCCTTTGATGGTGCAGGAGAAGGAGATAAGACAGGAACAGGGGAGGATGAGGGAGAAGTCAACAAAGTGGCGGAGGCAGATGAAGTGGTGTCCTGGCTCGTCCTCTGGAGTGCATCGCCAGCACAGTCAGCAGTGGCAGTGGCAGAGGCAGAGGCAGTGGCAGAGGCAGTGGCAGTGGCGTGAACGGCAGGCGGCCTTTGTCCTGCCGTTGCTGCCTGCCACTGATTCCAGTGCTTGGATTCCAAATGACGGCGCATTGAAGTGGTGGACAGGTTGCTCTTCTCAGAGCCCCTAATCAATTTCGAGAGGCAAATTGTGCAGACAACACTATATCTGTCCTCGGCGCATTCCTTGAAAAAACTCCACACCTTCGAGAAACGTGCCCTCGAGGTGGGAGTTTTTCGGGGCTGGGTACGAACTGGAACATCTTGGGAGATTCCGGGTGTGGCCTGGCTTCGCCTAAGCTGCTGACCTCTGCCTCTAGCTACCCTTTTTGGTGCTGCACCTGCCTCAACATCCACACTACTTTCCCCGCTTGACATCCCCCCTGTCCAGGTCGGGTCAGTGTCCTCATCATCCACCACTTCCTCTTCCAACTCCTGTCTCATCTCCTCCTCCCGCACAATGCGCCGGTCAACTGGATGCCCTGACGGCAACTGCGTCACATCATCGTCGATGAGGGTGGGTTGCTGGTCATCCACCACCAAATCGAACGGAGATGGAGGAGACTCTAGTGTTTGAGCATCTGGACACAGATGCTCCTGTTAGGTTCGTGGAATCGTGACGTGGAGAGGCAGGTTGAGGGACAATGAAAGGAGCGGAGAACAGCTCTGGGGAGCAGGGACAGTTGGGGTTATTGTTCTGTGAAGCTTGGGAATTTTGGGAGGAAGGAGGACAAGACTGTTGGGTAATAGGAGGAGAGGAGGCAGAGTCTGACTGGCTGCTGGACAATGTGCTGTAAGCATTCTCTGACAGCCATTGCAAGACCTGTTCCTGGTTCTCGGGCCTACTAAGGTTTGTACCCTGCAGTTTAGTTAATGTGGCAAGCAACCCTGGCACTGTGGAGTGGCGCAATGCTTGCTGCCCCACAGGAGTAGGTACGGGACGCCCTGTGGCTTCACTGCTACCTTGCTCCCCAGAACCATTCCCCCGACCTCGCCCACGGCCTCGTCCACGTCCCTTTCCGGGAGCCTTGCGCATTTTGAATTCCCAGTTAGAAATTGGCACTATATACCAGTAGCAAAAATTGTGGGTGCACGTAACCCCAATATATTCTTTGAATTCCCAGTCAGACAATGGCACTATATACCAGTAGCAAGAAATGAGGGTATTTATAACCCCAATATATTCTTTGAATTCCCAGTCAGACAATGGCACTATATACCAGTAGCAAAAATTGTGGGTGCACGTAACCCCAATATATTCTTTGAATTACCAGTCAGAAACTGGCACTATATGGCAGTAGCAAGAAATGAGGGTATTTGTAACCCCAATATATTCTTTGAATTCCCAGTCAGACAATGGCACTATATACCAGTAGCAAGAAATGAGGGTATTTATAACCCCAATATATTCTTTGAATTCCCAGTCAGACAATGGCACTATATACCAGTAGCAAGAAATGGGGGTATTTATAACCCCAATATATTCTTTGAATTACCAGTCAGAAACTGGCACTATATGGCAGTAGCAAGAAATGAGGGTATTTGTAACCCCAATATATTCTTTGAATTTCCAGTCAGACAATGGCACTATATACCAGTAGCAAGAAATGAGGGTATTTATAACCCCAATATATTCTTTGAATTCCCAGTCAGACAATGGCACTATATACCAGTAGCAAAAATTGTGGGTGCACGTAACCCCAATATATTCTTTGAATTCCCAGTCAGACAATGGCACTATATACCAGTAGCAAAAATAGTGGGTGTATATAGCCCCAATTCTATTGCTAGGGGACTTGCAGTGTATTTCTGGGGTGAAGGTGGGGGGGCACACCGTTGGAACGGGTATCGGGGGTATATATCGGGTATACGGGAATACACTGTCAGTGTATTCCATTCAGGATCCTGGGAAAGCTGGGTTGCGGCGATTGAGCCCGTCAGTGCCACGTTACACTGACAAGCTTCTCCCTGGAATTGAAGTTATATGTAAGCCCAATATATTCTTTGAATTCCCAGTCAGACAATGGCACTATATGGCAGTAGCAAAAATAGTGGGTGTATATAGCCCCACTTCTATTGCTAGGGGACTTGCAGGGTATTTCTGGGGTGAAGGTGGGGGGGCACACCGTTGGAACGGGTATCGGGGGTATATATCGGGTATACGGGAATACACTGACAGTGTATTCCATTCAGGATCCTGGGAAAGCTGGGTTGCGGCGATTGAGCCCGTCAGTGCCACGTTACACTGACAAGCTTCTCCCTGGAATTTAGCTCTTATAAGAGCTGTTGGTTGTCTTCCTATCCTAGCCTGTCCCTGCCTACCCAGAATCTAAGCCCTAGCTAACTGGACGGAAACCTCCGTCCCCGGTGAATTGCAAGCTCAGAATGACGCGAAGCTGGGCGTCGCTGTTCTTTTAAATTAGAGGTCACATGTTTTCGGCAGCCAATGGGTTTTGCCTACTTTTTTCAACGTCACCGGTGTCGTAGTTCCTGTCCCACCTACCCTGCGCTGTTATTGGAGCAAAAAAGGCGCCAGGGAAGGTGGGAGGGGAATCGAGTAATGGCGCACTTTACCACGCGGTGTTCGATTCGTTTCGAACATGCCGAACAGCCTAATATCCGATCGAACATGAGTTCGATAGAACACTGTTCGCTCATCTCTACCAATAATATGATTTACAAGAACAAGTAAAGGTCAGCTCTGTAAGGGAAAACCACCTGTTAGACAGAAAAGACAGAAAACAATCAGCTGACTGAATAAAGTGACAGGAAGACAACCTTACACATTAGTCTGGCTGACAGATATTTCTCTAAAACTCCTATACACCTGCAAGTTTGGCTCAGCTGAACATGTATAGGTTCTCTATAAGGAGAGGGAGATAAGAAACTACCAGACTCCTCTGGAAGAAACATTCCCCTTAAGGCCTCCTGGACCTCAACCAATGGCAGATGCCAGGAGAAAGAATGACTGGAAAATTGCATTTCAACATCCACCATTGACTTGACAGGCTGATTAGGAGGTCCAGCTCTGTCCTGGGGAGCCCCTGGACCCAGTACAAGTGGTGGGTGACAGAAGGATACTGTTCGTGGTGAGCTCCATGCTGGAGAATAAATCCCACCCCATATATGAGTGAGACTCTGACAGCACTGGGCAGTACTGTCAGTGACCGACTGCTTCACCACAAGTGTGAGAAGGATTGTTATCAGAGGTCCTTCTTCCCAACCATGGTCATGATGTATAATCTACATCAGATTAAGTGAAGATCTCTAAATGTTCCGGAGTCTCTCTTTTTCTTCTTAGATGTTATGACTCCTAGTATATTTTTTTTTAGTATATTTATCTGCTATGGGCTTGTATGTGTTCTTTCTTGAATATATTACTGTATTATCCATGCTGCTGTAACATACTGAATTTCCCCATGGTGGGACTATTAAGGGATTATCTTATTTTATTTTATTGGAAGAGAGTTGGTAGACCTCTATACACATTATATGGTTGGCTGAGCCCATTAAACTCATCAGGATTGGCCAGCATTCATCTAATGTGTAATGTAAAGCAGTATATTGATGACCACCCACTATAGAATGTTGAAAAATAAAAATGGATCCACTAAAACTAAAGACAACCTCTTTAGATTCCATTTTGCAAATAAAAATGAGAGAGAGGCTACAATGGGAATATACTATCAACATTAGAAAGTAGTAGAGAAGAAACCTTGTATAAATTATGGTCTTTGACACATCATGGTGGGATCAGAAGCTATAGACTCCATGGAACCATCATGCTTTGTATCTGGTGGTGGTGGTGCTACAATGGTATAATAATCTGTGTAATACATTTGGACCCTTAATGTATATCTTTTTGTGGCTAGTTTCAACATTATAACAGACCATGTTACGATATACCTAATATCAAGCTGGTTACACAAATATGTCAATGAGTGCCATACATGTAATGACAAGTACCCAGATCACAATCCAATAGAGAGTCTTGGGATGTGATTTCTAATACAAATGTACAGCTGACAAATTTACAAATTATCAGCAAGCGATCATGTAAGCATAGACTAGAATTTCTAAGGAATTTTCCTTACTGAATCCAGGCCAAAAATATTCAGGTTGTTGTGAGGACTAATGGGGATCTATTACAATTATTAGTAAAGTGTACCCCAATAAGGCATCCACTAAGTATCTAAATTATTGTATATATACTGTATATTCCCAGTTCCTAGGCAATGATATATTATGTCACATCTAGGGGAGTATTTATTCTTAACTCCTGTTTATATGTAGCATACTTGGAGCCCAGCCACCATCTCAATAGCATGAATCAAAAATTCTAAGCTACAGTATCTAACACATGTTCCATTACCGTATTTTACGGACTATAAGGCGCACTGGACTATAAGCCGCATTGCCCATGAGCGCCTTATAGTCCGTCCTCGGTTCATATATAAGGCGCACCGGACTATAAGCCGCAGTCCGGTGCGCATTATATGTTACTGAAAGCGGCGGCAGGCAGACTTTGCCAGCGGCCGCTTAACCCCCCGCGTGCCAGCCGCTTCTATTTGAAGCGCTCGGCAGGCGAGGAGGGGCTCTATCAGCAAAATCATGCTGATAGAGCCCAACCGTAAAAGTTAGATTAAACAAACCCCCCCCCCCCCCCCGTTTTAAAATAAAAGCCTGAAACAGAATGTGAAACTTACCGAGCGGTGCAGGGTGGGCGGGCATTCAGGCCTCCTCTTCCTCCGATGTTCCGTCCTCCTCCTCCGCCGCTCGCTGATAATGGCCTGGGCGCATGCGCAGTAGTAGAAGCATTATGATATTGCGCATGCGCCCAGGCCATTAGTTCGCGAGCGCCGGAGGAAGTGGTCAGGACATCGGAGGAAGAGGAGGCCTGAATGCCCGCCCGCCCGCCCTGCACCGCTCGCCCGCCCTGCACCGCTCGGTAAGTTTCACGTTCTGTTTCAGGCCGGTGTGACAGCAGGGCTGCCGGACACTTCCCATTCATTTCTATGGGAGCCGGCATGCGAGCGCTCCCCATAGAAATGAATGGACTGCTTTTTTCCATTCATTTCTATGGGGAGCGCTCGCATGCCGGCTCCCATAGAAATGAATGGGAAGTGTCTGTCCATTCATTTCTATGGGGAGCGCTCGCATGCCGGCTCCCATAGAAATGAATGGGAAGTGTCCGGCAGCCCTGCTGTAACGCCGGCGTGTACGGCTGTGATACACGCCGGCGTTCCGTAGTGTAAATGCACCCTTACGGTGCTTTTTATGTATGTATGGAAGCGGCACGCAGACTTTGCCGCCGCTTCCATCCATATATAAGGCGCACCGGACTATAAGCCGCACTTACGATTTCTGAGGAAATCGTAGGTTTTTATGTGCGCCTTATAGTCCGGAAAATACGGTATTTTCTATGACACTGAATCCTATAGAATGTGTAATCCAATATACAAAAATCCATTTACAACATAAACATTGCACGCATTATGATTCATTCAGAAGGAATATAAAAAGCTGCAGTATTTTCAGTAAATTTTTCATAATGCCATCTAATATATTTTTTATTGCTTTCAGCTACTTTATCCACAGTTAATGGTAGATACCATGTTAGACTGTATCTGAACTCCGCATTAAAAAATATATTAAATGTGATGAAAGTGTACAATTCAAACTCTAGAAAAGTGGAGATTAAATGTGATGAAAGTGTACAATTCAAACTCTAGAAAAGTGGACATTAGCCATTAGTGGACATTTATTAAAAAAAAAAAAACTTTTCAGAAAAGAATAGTACATGTGAATGAGTGCTTTTGTTTCTATTGTCTTTGTGCCTTTGGGTGTGTTTGTTTGTCCTGTCTATATGTTCCATGTTACATGTGTTGTTTGTAGCTTCCCCCTTTGTATTCCCTGTTTAGTTTCCCCTCTGTCTAGCTCTCTCCACACTTGGTATAGCCCTGGTTTATCACATTAACCTTAATATCAGAGCCCTTCCTAACACCATCACTCTGGCTCAGGGTAAGAGAGGACCCTCTCCAACCGGAAGCACTCAGAGGGAAGTACTACAATCATCATCCAATAGCACAGCAGGCCCCCTTTGTGTCCGGCCTAGGAGGTGCCATGGGGAGATTGGTTGAGGGCGCTTTGCCTATGCTGGGGCACAGCTATTCTCCAGTACCCTTTATCTGGGCTGTGGTAGATAGATAGATAGATAGATAGATAGATAGATAGATAGATAGATAGATAGATAGATAATAGCTAGATAGGAGATAGATATATAGGAGATAGATAGATAGATAGATAGATAGATAGATAGATAGATAGATATGAGAGAGAGAGAGAGATAGATAGATAGATAGATAGATAGATAGATAGATGAATATATTATTTATAGTTGATAGAACAATTGATAGATATATAGATATATTTATTTATAGAACTATAAAGACTTTAAATATGAAACATATGGATAGATAGTTCAATAGTTAGATAGATAGATATGAGATAGATAGGTAGATAGACAGAATGTATGTGTTTGCTCGTTTAATAACACTTTCACTTTTTTAAGTGTAGTCTTCTGACAGTTTCTGAATTTCACATTATTATATCGTTTATTCAAGCAAACAACATTTTCCCATTCAAACAAAACTGAAAAGCTGAGGCAGATTGTGATCAAAGTTTGACTGATATTCACTCGGAGCTCCCATCCCAGTATCACACTGACATTACCTTTAGATTCTCAGATAGTAAAACCTTTTTCAGAAATGTATTATATAACATATATCATCTACCTATGCAGATAAATGCAGAAACTATGTACATTATTCACTTGAGCACAATACAGGATTTTACAATCATATGATGGCATGTAGCTCCCAGTAAGATATAAGTAGATGGAAAAGATCTGACTTGCCCTATTTATATTCAGCACAAGCTAAATATTTTAATAACTTATACTATTTTACATGATCCAACTTTGAATACACAGAATAAACATACCGATGTGTTTTTTACTATGGATCTTCACACTGTCTTCTCAGCCAGTAAAATATTACGCTGAATTTAAATGGCAGTATGAACAGTCTATGAGATTTTTTTAAGTGACTCCGTTCACATTATACTTCACAGTTGACCATGACACATCAAACAAAATTGCACTCAGCAGCGTGCTACACCGCCTCCATATACCTTGGAACTCAGAGTAACAATTCTCTTGGAAACATACACAAAATGCTCAGTAAAAGTTTAATAGACCGGGAAAGACAGATGCTTGGAACAAACTCCAAGCAGATAAATATGATATTTTTGCCCATTATAGATCTGTATTTGAAAGAGGACTTCATACCTTTCTGTAGACATTTCATACAATTCTAAAAAGTTTATAGAGTTTAAAAATACAGATAAACCATATTTTTATTTATTTATTGACTACTTTGGATATTCCTTTTTTCGACAGAAAAACTCTCTAACAACATGTTCTTCACAGGCTAGCCCAACAATGGAACTTTAGCAATGAAATGTAATTGCTATGTATCAGCACTTCAAAGGAATCGAAGTTTTAAACAATTCTAACTGAATTCAATGGGTTGTTCAGGTTATGCATGGACTTGCCTGGTCCTGCAGTGCAAGAGATACTCATTAAAGCTATTATTACCCTATCTGAAATTGAGCGCCCTGAATGGAGCAACCACCAGAATTCCACAGGACATTGGATTTACAAAAGATGACCCCAGTTAACATTATTGCAATTAGAGATGGGCAAACCTCACATGAGGTGTTTTGAGAGATATTCTTGGGTTCATAAACCTGTCACACAGGGAATGTCAATGTCATTATTTGAGGTGAAGCATCATGATGTTAGCGTGCCTAATGTGACCACTATGGCCCAATCACAAGAACTTAGCACTTCTTCAGGATGTTTTAAGAATCCAGAGAAGCTGGAATAGGATGCCAAGGGACTATCAGACACCATGCAAGAGCTCAAGAGAAGTAAAGTAGGGTGAGCATAAGTTTTTATTATTTTAATGCATCTCCCCTGGGCAGAGTATTATGGTGGTTTGTGGATAATGAAAATTTTTGGGAATATCTAGTTAAATCTACTTCAATCTTAACGTAAATCTTAAAACTAAAAAGTACAGTATATTATGTCAATGCATATTTTAGCTAACACATGGAACAGTCACACTGCAGATTGTAGTAATTTGTTAAATAAATAATAAAATTAATAACATTTAAATACTACTTTAAATCAATTACAATAAATAAAAATAATGCATACAGTGTAAGCATTTGGAGTTATTTGGACTTAAGAACGTTCTCATATGGAAAATGGCAACTAGCATTAGATCTACTACCTAGATATGGTTTGACACTGTCACTGTCACTGACACTATCTTATTAAGCTGAAGAACTCCAGTAATTTTTCATTCCCCTCTGTTTCAACTATGCCTGTACACTGTTTAATATTAGTGAATACCTTAATGACAGCTTTTTTGTGAACTCATGTATTATGAAGTCTATAAAAAGCCATACAGGAAACATGGAAATTTATTAACCCAGCTACACCATTTTCCTGGGGTACATGGGTGTAAATGTGGCATATCTTTTGCACCAAAAATGCACCAAGTTGCTGGGGGTTTTTTTTGTTTTATTTTATGTACATTGTGAACCCCATATAGGGGTCACAATGTACATTTTTTTATTTTTTTCCTATCAGTATGTCTTTGTAGAATGGGAGGAAATCCAATCTAACAAATCAGAGATTGGGCGCAGGTGTGAACCCGCCCTCATATAGTATATGTTTTGTGCATATATTTTTTTCATAAATAAGATAGTAGGCAAAGGAGGAGGAGATCAAAAAGGTTATGGTGGGGTTACCATAATATATCCCCAAAATATGTCAGTAAGTTATTGAAAAATATTACACTACACACAGGCTCATTTTCAAATGGAGGGAACAGAGAATTTTTTTACTGCTTTATAACTTCTTTGCAATGCCAAGTGCAGACTGGTCTAACGCAATTTTCCAATTTCACAGTCTAGTGAAAGGTGTAATCTAGAAGAACACAATGCATGAAATTCCTGCAGAACTCAGTAAAAATCCTGAAATCTCAACACAAAAAAATGTATGTATAGCCCCAAGTATTAATGTGTTCAATTTTTGGAGCCAAAAACTTCATACTATGGAATGTGTCTCACCTGGCTCAGGAGATGTCCAAGCCTCACACTTAAAGTGTTCGCTAGGATCAGAAGGAAGACCAAGACCAGCAAGGTTAGATGCGGTAATTCTAAATTCATAGAATGCTCCTTCGTCTAGGTTCTCAACCTGTGAACAATAATTAGAAAGGCATTACGATTGTATATGGATAAGAAAGTAAGACAGAGGTAACACAATGTGAAGAACACTTTTAAATCTTAGAAGCATAGTATTGTATGAAAATGTTATTATTGGTACTGTACCTCTTAACATCCAATGGGTTACAAGATTTATAAAAAATAAAGTGAATTTACTGAAAATTACTATATAATGTATCTTTCTTCAAACAGATTACATATTTCCTTTGGAGCAGATTTCAAAACCACCCGCACTCAAGTCAATGCACAAAGAGCTATTAGTTATAGTTATTCTTACAATGTTTTGAATTCACAGAACGCTACACTGAAGATAAAAGTTACAAAATCAAATAAGTCTCCTGATGGAGCACACACGTTTCTTTGTCTTCCTCCTTAAAGGGGTTGGCCACTTTCAGACCAATATTAACAAACCAATGTTATTGTTTGTATAATAAAAAGTTATACGATTTTCCAATATACTTTCTGTATAAATTCCTCACGGTTTTCTAGATCTCTGCTTACTTTCAATGGCTAAGAAACAGTCCATGGTCATGTGATATACAGTCCATGGTCATGTGATATGCAGTCCATGGTCATGTGGAGAAACTCACAGGTGCACAGTTCATTAGTGTTACAGTACATTAATCAGACATCTGCTTGGTAATGAGCTGTGCATTGGTGTGTTTATCACATGACCATGAACCATGAATCACATGACCATGGACTGATTTTTACCCACTGGAAGTAAGCAGATTAAATTAAAGCAAGCAGAGATCAAGAAAACCGTGAGGAATTGATACAGAAAGTATATTGGGAAATTGTATAACTTTTTATTATACAAACATTGATCTCTCATTATTATATACTCTCTATTATACATGTAGTTATTATTATCTATTATATGTATTCTCTATTCTACAAACATTGGTCTCTCAATATTGGTCTGAAAGTGGCCAACCCCTTTAGGATGCTCACTATAAACCTGATTCAATACAAATATTGCTTTATTCATTGTATAATACTTAATTAGAGTCATTGAATAGATGCATGATATACAATTTATAAAAGAGAAGACTTAGGCAGGACTTAACACCTGAAAATTGAAAACTTTTGAAAACTCAAGACATTCCTATCCAGGGATATTTTTTTAGATTTATTTTTTTAACATTGAAGTCTATGGCAACGAACTTCTAATGGACAGTAACTGATAGCCATCAGTTACTGTCCATTTGTGTCCATTATGACAGGTGTCCGTTTTTTTTTAAACGAACACCTTCTCAACGGAATCCAAAGGTAGTGTGAACCCTACCTTACCATTCAGCATGTCTAGCTATTATTTAGTAGTTGTTATAGCCTGTGACATTAGTTTTATTAATACATTTTAGACATTCCTTAATTTAAATGGATGTTTCCTGTTGACAAAGTAATCAGACAAGGTGAATTACAGTAATAAACTAATAAATAAAAGGTTATCTTAACTATATGAAAACCAAGAAGTATATTAAAGTGGTTGTCCCATAGCAAGGATCCTATCTATACTGCTAGTTTATGTGGATGTAAGACTTTTTCTAAATACATTACTTTATAAAAACTGCTTTGTTTGGCCGCTATCTTAATTTATTCACTTCATTGTTGACACTGCGTTTCTATGGCCACAGGGCTTATCTGCTCAGTTCCCAACTGACGTAGCTCCCTGCTCTCAGAGGGGAGGGAGGGGCTGAGTGCTGGGAGCAGCTCTGATCTGTGTATGTCTCTGCCACAGACAACGGAGCTCCTCAGATAGGGGAGGGGGGGGTGAGAGCTCCGGGATTTCTGAACTCGGCTCTTCAACTTATCAGTCGGTTTAATTGAATTTAGCTGATAAGGGCTGAGATAGGGAGTCCGGTACATCTGTATGTATTACAAACTGACTCAAATCCAGCTCTGCTACATCAGCCTCTACATCAGCTTCATACTTTGGTAATTCATTTACAACCAATCCCTCATTACTGACTGCAAACATAGCAGATAGCAAAACAAGTGAAACCCTTCCCGCCAATGTGCTGAAAATCCAGGAAGTGAAGAGAGCACAGAGCCTGCAGGTTGGTGAACAAGCGTGATGGGAATACCCCTTTAATAGTTTATTTTTCACCAGTCTTGCAAGTCCTGAAGGTTCCCAATGACAACACTTTCAGTCTATGCTTTGGCTTGTTTGGTCTTCTAATAAAAACATAGAATCTCTGATTTTGGTGGGACTGGATTACCATCTTATGTATATGGCGGCCTCCTGACTTTCTCCTGAAGGTAAATGTCAGTGGAGATAAAGACTGAGTCTTTTTCTTCTTAGGGAGGTGTCTGACAGCGGCTTCTTCCCCTCCCATCATTCAGAACACAAGTTCCCTTTGCTGATCTAAGCATGCTCCTTTAATAGATTATGATAATTATACTGTACATAGCAAGTAATCTTCTGGTCAACTGTAATAACGTCCTCAATTACAGTTAATATTGTTCAGGCTGCTTTTATGCACTGTAACTATTGCTTTCTGCTTAATTCAAACAATCACTCTATTGTAAACCATGAAAGAGAACATAATGTAATGTCATCAATAACACCATGCTGCTACTGTGGTACTCTTCTGACTGATACTGTAATGAGCTTGTAAACAATGAGCCGCTAAACAATTACAGCAATTATAAACAAATGACATTTACACAATCCATTTACTGTCGGCGCTATCACAATGCAATAAATTACAGCTTACAGTATCAGGAAATTTATTATCTTAATATTTCTAAAATCATCATTACATTCTAGGGAATAGTTTTAGTGGTTATCATGATTTCATGTACTGTACTTTTAACTCACTGAATCTGTTGTATCTAGCCAAGGATAGTTTTAAATCGAGTCTATCACCTCTCCTAAGCAGATTCGGCAGCCGCCATTGTGCTACAGACCACGTTACAGTTATAAACAACATAAGTTTTTTATGTATGTCCCTTTTCTAGTTTGAAGTTTGAAATTGTATACAATAACGCAGTCAGTGCACTTGGGGTGGAACTACAATAGCGGGCATAGTTTAACACTGGTATGGCACAGTAAACAAGGATTGTTCTGCAGTCGAGCACACAAAGCCTAGCCACTCCTCATTGTTTACTGGTGACATGGTCGGGAACGTGCTAGCAGTGATGCCACATAGGAGAGTGACTGCTTTTACCCATATTCTCCTGAACCCATCATTAGCTAACTTTTTGTCTTTTTCACCTATAATAATTAGAGATGAGCGAGTAGTACTCGATCGAGTAGGTGTTCGATCAAATACTACGGTATTCGAAATACTCGTACTCAATTGAGTACTACTAGCTGTTTGAAGTTAAAATTCGATGCAGAACCAGCGTTGATTGGCAGAATGCTATACATTGCCAATCAATGCTGGTTCTTCTCTTACCTTTAGAAGTCTTCTCCCTGCACAGATTCCCCGCGGCGTCTTCCGGCTCTGAATTTACTCTGCCAGGCATCGGGCCTGGGCAGAGCCGACTGTGCATGTCTGCTTGTAGTGCGGGCATGCGCAGTCGGCTCTGCCCAGGCCCGATGCCTAGCAAAGTGAATTCAAAGCCGGAAGAGGACACGGGGACGCTGCGCAGGGAGAAGAATCCAACCCGACCCTCACTCATGGACTTGGTAAGTAGAATTTGATCGAATGTTGCGTACCCCTGAAACGAGCATTTCCCCCCCATAGACTATAATTGGGTTCGAAACTCGTTCGAACAGTCGAACAGTGAGCGGCTGTTCGAATCGGATTTCGAACCCCAAACATTTTAGTGTTCACTCATCTCTAATAATAATGTTTTATTGTTCTCTCTTTTCCATGTAAAGCTTTAATTGTTATTGTTGGTTTGATACTGGAATGCCTGTTGAATTTGTCTACTGTCACTGCAATGATCAGAATGTGTACCAGAATTTTTTCTTTTTTTAATTTTAGAAGCTACAAGAAAAGTTCAACAAATCTAAAGTATGGAAAAGGCACGCAAGGAGTTTGACTCTAGGCCTCCACCACTCTGGGGATTTCCACATGGGGAGGTCTCTGTCACCTAGCCTCCCTTTCAAGGCTGGTTACATACCCTGTTTCCCCCGAAAATAAGACACCCCCCCCCTTCACCTTCTGGATCACATACAACCGGCAGTCATGCCGGCACTCCGCTAATTGTTCCCCGCTTTGTTTGCCGATTGTTCCCCGCTCCAGCCGCTGCATAAAACATCCCCCGAAAATAAGAAAGGTCATATATTTCGTTAGCTAATTAATTATAAGAACATGTCTTATTTTCAGGTAAACAGGGTAGTTACAAAGTTAGGGTTGGTTCTAAATACCATATTTTTTACTTTTCTGATGAAAGAAGAAGTCCTGCATGTAGGACTGTTTCTTCAGTTACAACTATAAACAAACATGATGGAAGAAAGTGTTCAGTATGTTTTTTTACATTATAGTTAATGAGAACAGACACAGACGGGGGGGACTCCATCTGTGTGTGTTACTCTACTTCCGTTACTGTCCATTGCTGTCATCCTTTGATGAATAGCAGCGGACTGTAATAATGGTATTGTGAAAATAGCCTTAGTGCATTGAAAAAAGACCTAAGTCCCTCAAGTTCAACTAACGTATGATGTGTTTATTCTGGGCAAACCCTTAACTAGGAAAAGACTCTTTTGGTGTGAGCTGCATAGCACATCAATTGGATTAAAAAAAAATTCCCCTTTTCTGAAATAATGATTAGCATTCATACAAAATATTCACTTTGATTAATATACAGCATTTTCAATGTCATTGTACAATCTCTATATTCTTTCCAGGGTTTAAGCATGATGAATGAGTTCTCTAAAGCCTCTTCTATCAGACGCTGAATAGGCAGCATGTGTTGACAGCAGTGCCCACAAAACCTGGACAATCAAGTACAAGCAAATAACATCACAAGAAAAAGTTGGATGCTACATAAATAAATACTTGAAATAATTACATTTTAGGACTTTATCTAGAGCAACACCATCTGTACTAAAATATATTTCCCATTTATCTTACCATGTAAACAAATATCAACAAAAATTAAATAATCATATTCCAGCTGACCTGGTGAGATATGATACAGCAGTGGAATAAATTAAAACCTAGGAAAATGTCATTTATTTACAAAGAATAAGTATTAAATATGCACATGCACTACCCTATTTGGGCCATCTTGCTATCAAGAAAATCAACTTTTACTTCATATTCAAATTATCAACGGTTCAATGCAACAGGGGTATGGCCGTATCTGGCGGACCAACCAATTTTGGGGTGAAAAATGTGGACCGCTCATTTGCATATAGATTAAAATCTAATTTGCTTGGCATAAAGGTTGCACTTGGACACACAAAATATGTAAGTATGCAATTTTCGTGTTACATAGACAAGAAAATAGACCCAAAATGTCATCATTACAAAGGTTATGTTGTATTTGGAAAGGCCTTCTGTCTTTAGAACTTTTAGGGATGTCTTATTATGTAAAACAAGATTTTTTGTGTATAATATTATAATTCAATTTACTACATAATGAAATAGAGAAGTATAAAATTAACCCGGACCCTTGCGATTTATAGTGTATACTATTACAATAATGCATAATTATAGGAAAAATTTGAAAGGATTAAAAACTAAGGAAACCATTCCATTAGCTAAGAGCTGTTGAAGAGATAAAGATTCATCACTAGGAGATGGAGTAAGCTGTAAAATAATTGTGTGAAAGTACTATTAGATCTGCTTTGTCCAAATTACTTGCAGATGTAATTTGTTTCATGAGCGCACAATGGTATATTATCTCATTGAGTTCTGACAGATTGATGACTGTTAAAATCTACTACTTACAGTATTCCTGGCATATGAACTCTAAATGCATCAGTCTGTCATCTAAAAAGAGTACCACAATTGTGCTAAATCTCATTAAACCTAAAGTGCTATTTCAAGTTGCCTTCAGTTCTATATTGTGCAAAATGACTTCAAGGGAATTTATTTGATTCTAAATATGACTGCACATATTTATTTCCCGTTGCATTTGTCTATATAGCGCTGTAAACAGATTGTACAGCAATCCATCATAGTAACCCCTGTCCACAGGGTTCACAAATTCCCCTTTTGAGTCACATATAGATTCTGCTCATGTGGTCAAATTTTACATTCACCATGGATTATCATAAAGTCTGTGTCACAAGAGACATTTTGGATAGGTCCCCTAACCCACCGGCATTAAGATTAATAAAGAACATTTTGGTCAAAAACTGAGTAACTCTAACTTCATCAATAAAATAATTCACTTGGATAAACAAGGATCAAGAGCATTCCAATGTCTATTGATCTTGCTTATGTTTAATAGGTACAGTATATGAATCCATGTATAATACAAAGGGAAAGCTATATATATTGTTTTTATCAAAATGCAATCTGCAGTGTGTCTACCAGTACATACTGCAAATTGGTCATCTACCGGGGTCACCTAACAGGTTCACATTCATCAGCTGTACAATAAGATTTGTTGGTCTTTTGTGAAAACAATATATGCGGCCTTTCCCTTTGTATTATACATGGATTCATACAGCTATTAAACATAAGCTTAAAAGACAATCGAGTGCTGTCCATCCTTTTTTATACATTTGAGTATTGTGGCAAGGGCCCGGTCAGCCCCCTACGGACTTGTTCACCCACCCCTTCCATACAAAGAGTGCTGCCTATCTTCAATATTGCCGCTAAAATCATACATTTGACTGCATCCATATATGTGTCCATCTTTAGATTTCACTATTAAAATGTAATACAGATTCTGGTTGCCTGTGACAATGGACATTGACGGGAGTAGCACCAGCACTGCTCATAATAGCTGCCAGCTAGAGTGCAGCTCACATCAAGAGTCTTAGCTAGAGTTGGGAGAAATGACTCGTACCAAGCCGGGTTTGAACAGAATATTACTTTTTTTTTTTTTTGTTACAAAAACCGAACAAATAGAGATTTGTCTCAGAAAAACTAAAATGTCCACCGCATTATACTCTGGGGTCTCCTCACAGTGTCTGGTACTGTCCTGTGATGTCATGTGCCCAGAGTCACTGCTGAGACCTGTGATTGAGTCACCAGAGTCACATGAGGACAAGAAGGAGCCCATGTGATGTTATGACATTCGGTATGCCCATGTCACCACTTAGGCCCAAACACAAGACGACATAAAAGAGATGACAGAGCACCAGATTCCACAAGGAGGCTCAAAAATATGTTTATTTTGTACACCTCCCCTGGGCCTCCACCTATTATACTCTGTAGTCTGCAGAGACCCTAGAGCAGACCTGGGCAATGTATGGCCTGCGGGCCACATCCGGCCCTCTGACTGGTTCTGTCTAGCCCGCATAGCTTGTGGAATAAAACTAGATGCTGAACGGGAAGTTTGCTAAAGAACCTGTGATGATGTCATCACAGGTCCTTTAGCTCACTAGGATAGGCTAAGACTCATTAGTGGGCAGAGCCACATGGGGCAGTGTGGTTGCTGTTACACAGAAAGAGCAAGCTGCCAGGAATGGAGACTGAAGGAAGATAAGGATAGAAGAGAGAGTATGTGTGAGTAAGAGGAGGGAACTGGGGACAGATGTACCGGGCAGTTAAACTGAAGGCAGATGGAGGGGGGACATTAAACTAGGGGGCAGATGGAGGAGGACATTAAACTGGGGGCTAGATGAAGGGGGACATTAAACTGGGGCAGCTAGAGGAGCATATTAAATTGTGGGGGGTAGCTGCCTCTATTTGCCCCCAATTTAATGTCCCCCTCCAACTACCCCCACTGTTTAATGTTCCCCTTCAGATGCTCCAGTTTCATGTCCCCCTCTAGTTTCTGCTAGTTTAAACTGGGGCACTAGGAGAGGGACTTAATACTGTAGGACATTTGTAGGGGAATGTTATAATGTTGGGGTGTATAATGTTAGGGTGACTGTAGGAGGATTATACTTTGTGGGGGCACATGGAAAAATTATTGAGAATGGGTGGAGTCAATGTAGAAGTGGGTGGAGCTAAATTTGCCACGGCGCGCATAGTCCTCTGGAACAGTTCCAATTTCTCATGTGGCCCCATGGGAAAATTAATTTCCCACCCCTGCCATAGAGTATAATAATGTCACTTTCATTTAGATATAACTTTGACTGTGTTTGCCATATAATGCTAGGAATTGGAGTCCTAAGAGCATTTTTCACTATGTTTTAAGGTGTGGTTGATACCAGATTTCTTAGACCCTAAATTAATCTTGGACTAAAGTCACCCAGATATGAAACAAATATTGATAGGTTCGCTTATCTCTAAGTCTTAGCTTCTCAGGATAATCCATGGAACAAATCCACTCTGATTTTCTACCATGGTTTCGTATGCAGATTTGCCCACAGATTAGTTCTGTTGTTATTCAATGGAGCCAAATCTGCAACTTTCCAGGGTATACTACATATTATAAATTTGTGGGCATTTTTTTTTTTTTTTTTAAATGTAGATTGTGAGCCTGAGCCCCATATGGGGATCACAATGTACATTTTTCCCTATTAGTATGTCTTTTTTTTTCCCCTAACAGTATGTCTTTTTTGGAATATGGGATGGAAATCCATGCAAAAACAGGGAGAACATACAAACTCCTTGCAGATGTTTTTTTTTCCCTTGCTGGGATTTGAACACCAGGACTCCAGCACCACAAGGCTGCAGTGCTAACCACTGAGCCACTGTGTGGCCACCTAGAATTGTGGTAATTATTGTGCTGGTAGACAACAGTGTCGGCCATGGACGCTCCATATTGTGTGAAGTATTATATAATATCATGTAAGGGTAAAAGGGATCAAATTTGGGATTTTCTGTTTATAGCAGAAACAAATGTAGTATTGCCTATTGAGGTCCATTATCACTTACTGTAAAATATACTTTCCTGGACTCAGATGAATAAATATTTATATATATATATATATATATATATATATATATATATATATATATATCTTGCACAGGATTCCTCTACTGGTAGAGCACTTATAGCAATATTATCCACAAATTCCAATTTATTATTAGGACCATACATCACATGAGAAGATAACTCAAGAACATATTTCACACTATTTGTATCCTTATTCTCTTTAATGTGCGACTGCTAATATTTGGCAGCTGACAAAAGCCTTATCTGTCAATGTTATTTTAAAATTTAATTCATTAGGCATACCTGGCACAGAAAAGTATCTATTCTATTACATAACAGCTCCCATAACATGGACACTGAAGTTACAGAATCAACTCAGAGGATCTTTAAAAGTATTAATGCACATTTCTCTAGTCTACTTCCTATAATTTACGTTGAGAGATAAATGGAAGAACAGAGTGAAAAGAGCTGTCATTGGTAGCCTCTATTAATCTACTCTAACTTGCTACATGAATACTAATAGTCTATAGAAGGTGTTCCACTGCTTTTATCATAGAAGAGTCATTTAAAACACCTTTTGCTTCTTTCAAAACTGAAAAAATCTTCCTGTCATAATGAATATTCTGTATACTGACACTAAAGCTGGTCTAGACAACATATTATTAGTTCACATCTGCCACCAACTCATTTGAGTTAAACTTACAGTAAACTAACAGGCTTTATCGACTCCATTCACGGACATACTGTATACCTGGCATATATCTAACTCTACCATGCCATAAGGAGTTGAGTGATCATGATCAATATTTTCTACCATTCCTCTACAATAACAACGATTGGTATTTTTGTGGCTATAATGCCATTTTCATGAAAACAGAAGTGACATGGTGGTTATGCTACATTTAATATTGTTAAACCCAGGTTACGGGTGCAAATGATCACTAAAATGATTCAGCAGAGGTACACAACTTGGCACATGAGCTACCTTCTTTATGGATAGGCATGTATCTCGTCATAAAAGAGACAGCTCTTCCACTGGGGATATATAGACTGATAAAATAGATATATTCAATACATCAGTCTTCAGAAATATCCCTTATTATCTACAGTAATGTTTCCCAGACTGCTCTGTATCCTGCTAAGTACATAGGCTGTTTTAGCACTGTCTCTCAGCTATGATTTGTCGTACAATAATGCATTTATCCCATTCTTTCTAGCTCCCCACTTAAGCCTTATTTACTCTCCCCAGAGCTACTACACTAAATTTCAGTTGACAAAAAAAGCATAGTATAGAATACGGACAGAAACAAATCCATATTTTTTGTTTGTTTGTTTGTTTGTTTATTTGTTTTTTAAAAGGGACAATGCAGTGGCTCAGTGGTTAGCATTGCAGCACTGGAGTCCTGGGTTCAAATCCTGCCAGGAACAACATCTGCAAGGAGTTTGTATGTTCTCCCCATGTTTGCATGGATTTCCTCCCATTCTACAAAAACATACTGATAGGAAAAAAAATGTACATTGTGATCCCTATATGGGGCTCACAATCTACATTTAAAAAAAAGAAAGAAATCCGATTTTTTTAACATTGATGCTTATGTAAACAGATAGCCTTCCATTTGCATCTGTTAAATGGCTGTAAAAACGTGATTGGAATGGAGCCTTAATGGATGTAATAAACATTATCTGAACAGAACTTAAGGCTAAGGGCTCACATAGCAGGTCTCAGCAAAAATAAACCACAGGAAAAAAACATGGCACCAACGCATCACGGTTTTTCCTGCAATGCTTTTCACAGAAAGACTATCTGCTTCCATTATACCTATAGGAAAACTGCCGGGATTTCCGTTTTTATAATTGACATGCAATTTCCAAAACCACAATGGTTTTTGAAATCACAGCATGTCCACTGGGCATATATCTCTGTATTGTGTGTATGGGATTCACTAAATTCCTATCCACTTTGCAGGGACTGCAATATTCTGAGATTTATGTTGAACTTTACATACAATATTAAAGTATAAAACAAAGTGAGGACAAACCTTATAGATCCTTTCTGTAAATTGTTTACTGTTCACTTCATGCCAATTCAGATGATTAGCTTCTCTCTTATCAATATAATATCCACTGATATTGGCTCCTCCAGAAAATTTGGGTAATTTCCAGCCTAGAGTCATGGATTGGCCATCACAGTTCAGAAGGGTAATTCCATAAGGATGTGAAGGAGTTGCTGTCAAGAAAAAGATCTTTATTTATTCTCTGTACATATCCGAACAGTCCTATATTCTGAAGTTTTAGCTCTCTGCACAAGAACATCGAAAAGGAAAAACGAGTGTTAAATGTTATTAAGGCCTGTTTATTATCATTATGTGGAATTTGCATTCATTTTCTGGCCATGTGTTTGCAGTCAAAGAAAAGTGAGTCCATAACATATCTGTGCTCTCAATGGCATTCAATTGCCTATCAACAAAACAGTGAAAGTGGTTTTATGGTGATTTGTGATCGAAATTATTACAAATTTCAGTGCCAATGAACTGTGCGCATGAACACGCTAGAAAAGACCTACCATGTGGTATACCACCTCCTAGAATAATGGGAACAAAGGGAATATTAAAAATACATCAACATGAGGTAGAGATACACTGTGTTATCCACTATTACAGCTGTCTGTAGACATGTTTATGGCCATCAGGCGGAATATCAAACAAAGCTATATATACATATACATAATATTACACCAAGAGCAGATAATGTGGCAGAATTTTGTCACATATTGCTTGAAATAAATGAAAAACGTTGGGTGTGCCAACCTTATTATGTATTTTTGGCACTTTTATAAGTAACTTAAGAATTTTGGAAACTGTAGAAAGAAGGAAAAAAGCAAAGGTGTGATACTACTAAATATTACATAGAAAAATTTGGAGACTTTTGCACAAATGCTAATGGAGCATTCACACGATCGAGATCTCCACAGCGAACATGCGGAGAGGAAAGTACTTCACAATACACTTTTCTGTCTTCATGACTCATGTGGAGATCTCGTGGCAAGCACACAGACCCCATTATAGTCTATGGGGTCTGTGTGCTTTTACTGCACAGCACTTGCAAATACATTTGGTAGTCCATTTGGGGGGTCCCCATGAGGACTCCTCGAATGGATTACCAATGCAGATGTGAACGAGGGGTCACTCTAGTACTCTACCATGTTATCAATATGCTCCACATGTCTCTTGTTAACTGCAAGGCAAATAAATGATAATTAAAGCCACTAGACATTTAGATGTTTGGGAAGACAAATGTTATGATACATTACATAAAATAAATTAGAAATAAAGAAAAATTGTTAGTAATACATTACCTCTAGGTAGAAACAATGTAACAATAAATTTATTGTAAAATCTGGAATTTAAGTATACTTTAATTCTCTTTGAGATTTCAGAAGAAATTCTTTCATGTAAAATAATCACTAGAATTGGCTCCTTAAAACAAATTGTTCCTACCTTAGCCACAGTTATTTTACAACTATAAATGTATTTTATTTCCAGTAGTAGAAAATATTTCATAACATAGATTTTAGTTTAAAAGAATTTACAGGGCAAATATTTAAATTGGTATACGTAGAAGTTCTTGTGTCTTCTATCCTTGTATTTATCCCATCTGTCCATATTTATTAGGGAAATAAGACAACCTTATTGAGTATATTTGTCA
Organism: Leptodactylus fuscus; assembly: GCF_031893055.1. NCBI lineage: Eukaryota > Metazoa > Chordata > Amphibia > Anura > Leptodactylidae > Leptodactylus > Leptodactylus fuscus. The sequence goes on from NC_134267.1 coordinate 140,267,146, forward strand.
TTGTTACTGTACCATTTTTTTGCAATTTCATTCAAGAAAGTTCAGGTTGAAAAGCAAAATAATCCATGCAACGATTTTCTGACACTTGAAAGTATAAAAACAACCTATGTTCAAAAAAAGCAAGCCACAGTAGATGCACCATATTTATCAACATGGAGTTACCATGAAGAAGGAAATTGCACTCTACATAGAAAAGAAATACTGGTGCATTAGTAGGACTTTCATGACCTCCACCAACTCCGATTCTTTGTATCCTTCAATATGTCCACCATTCCTGAACAATTAGTAGCCGTTAGATTATTAGTTTAAGGATCAGATATGCTGACTAGGCTCTGTAGTTTCAGGGCCTGGGTTGGTCCTGAGATGGAACAGACAAACAGGGAACAGCCACTTGACAATAGAGAACCTAATCAGAATATGTAGAGCTGAAGCTAATGGTTCTGATTGGTCAGAAAGAGTGGAGGGCTGTAAAATAATTTCCAACTGTGCTGGATTCAGTAGAATACAAAAAGTTGGAGTTGGTGGAGCAGGTGAAAGGTCCTCTTTAAACTCTACCAACATGTCAAAATTGTGTAAAAAAATTGTCACAAATATGACAACAAACAGGTGGGGTAAAGTGTCTAAATATGCACCAAATTTATAATTAAGCATGTGCCACATTCAAAAATTTGGAACCTTTTTTAGACTGCTTGACCTAAAATTGGCCTGTTGGTTTTGAGCAGATCACTTATTCTGTTGACAGTCATCTTGCTAAAATCCATTAAGCACAAGCACAAAAGGCAGTTGAAATCCTTATGTTCCCTGTTATCTGCTGCTGGCGGGAGAATCCAAAAGACCCTATACACATTAGATGGTCTATCAAATTGTTGAAATCACATGGTTTCACCAATATAAATCTAATGTGCATGGGCTGCTTAAATTTAAGATCTTGAAATATTAGACAAGAATTAGTACATTTGCGCCATAGTTTCAATCCCTCAGCATTTTGCTGTCAGCTGATGAACTAATTCATTATCCCATTATCTCCTAAACCTGAATGGGATACAGTACAGCTCATGCCAACATAGGGAAACAGATAATCTAGGGAGGTCCTGACAGTAAGACTATGCCAACGTAAAATGGATGCTCTATCCTATGGAGGGAACATAAGTTTTGAAAAGCCGATAATCCCTTTAGAACTTGCGTGGTGTTCTGTATTCTCAATATTGACAGCGCTGGTGGTGAATGTGCCAGATTTATTATAAAAAGCGTCAGTTTCCTAATAATTCTAGTTCACCATGGGGGGTCCCATGCACCAGAAATTACATTTACGTTAGTCGGGAACTGCAGTAGATTTCAGGTGTAGCTCACGTCAGTTTTCTTGATTGATTTAGTTAAGTTATTCATGTTTATCTCAGATACAATTTCCTAGACTGCATAAATGTAGCAAACGCTCTGATAAGTTTTATTACTGTATTTTGCATCCACAGATAAATTCACTTTTCCCGACTATCTTTCAGATCTTTTCTATAGTTTGGAGTTTGTCCCTTTCTTACCAAGGTTTCTTTTTTCCTAAGGCAATATGAAAAATACACAAAGCTCTATAAATAATCACTAAATCTCAGATATATCAAGATATATGAGTGTAAAATATCACATTTTTAACATTACATTTTTTGAATTCCAAAACTTCTATTTGATCAATGTCAAGTGGCCTTGTGATTTAGGAACTTCTATAAAAATCGACAGAAAAAAAATCCTTAAAGGGCAGAAATCCATTTATTACTTTATACTTACTTAGAGCAGCTTTAACGGTTATAGCTTCAGATTCTTGCGAATTTTCACTGACACCGACAGCATTAACAGCCTTTACACGGAAAATATACTGCTCTCCAAATGTTAAACCATGAACTACGAATCTGAGGGAAAGAATTTGGTAATATTATCACAAGCTCATTGAACTGCTCACTTCTTTTTTTGTATAACTACTATATTATAGTCTACATTTGTCACATATTGTATGAAGAAGTGCGGATTAAATGCAGTTAATTTCTGCGTTATCTTCACTAAGAATGTGTGAGAGACAGGTCGAGCTTATTATATATCTCTTATCCAGGAACTTACATCTGAAATAATCAAAGTAAAATTCAAGCATGTAGTCAGAAGCAAGGCTAAAAACCCTGGGTGTCAGTGCAAAAGCTAAAGCCGGATTCACCATCTAAGTGCCAATTACCTGACACTGCTGTATACTGTATAATGAGACCATGCTGCATAACATCTGTATCCGTAAGAATGTAAAGTGATGGAATGAACTATAACTATAATATTGCAACACTTTTATTCTTTATCCCAAATGCCGATCAGACTGCATTAACATTCAAATTAGAATCCTGTACATTTACATTATTGTATATCTTACTTTACTCTAAGGCTAGATACATATCTGCGTTCGGGTTTCCATTTGGGGGGGTCCGTTTGGGTATCCCCTGAAAAGAAACCTAATCCGCATAAAAAAAAGCGGTTAACTTTGGAAACACGCGGACCCCAATGGCTATAAAGGGGTCCGTGAGGTTTCCATTCGGTTTCCACCCAAAACAGAATCCCTGAATAAAGTGCAAGCGTTGATGTGAACCCAGCATTCAAAATCATCTAAGCCTTTCTTGAAGATGTCACCAGTTACAGATGTGATTAGTACCTGATGTTATCTATTTAACAGAGTTATTGTTTTGTGGTAAAAAAAAAAGGCTGATGGAACCTATTAAACTCAGTATGATTATTTAGGATACATTCAATTTCCATTTGATCCATTGAAAGCAGCTCTATTGTTAGTCTCCCATGTAGTGAAATTCTGACAGTAGAGTAAGCAGAGCCTTGTAGGTTCATGATCTTCAGTTTTATATCATAGATAGTTCAAACAATAGGCATTCATTTATGACGCAATGCTTTCCAACTATTATTGGTATAACTTTCATAATGATTCTATATGAAAAGGTCAAGTTCATAAAATGCCATTTTAGTGACATCACAGAGTGGTTCACTAACCAAAAATAATTATAGAGCAATGCTTATTTGCTACCAAGCTAATGAAGCCACTTTCTCTGAAGGAGCCCTCATGGGACTGCTTTAGCCCCAGTTGCAGTAGGAATACAGCCTGCTGCATGCTGTTCTTAGACTTACAGAGCTGATCTTAGATCCTGTAGGACCCAGCAGCTCTTAGAAGATCACATGACTACATGGTCAGAGAGCAGCTGCATCATGGCGGCGCCCATAGCTGTGTATACAGCGATCGAGAAGGCAGGGAAAGTAATTAACCTTCCCTGCCTTCTGTCTGGGAGCTCCAGCTGAAGTTACAGTCAGCTCCCAGTATCAGCAGCTGCATGATCTGATAGCTGCTGCTGTGTTCTGACAGGATGTACCGGTACGTCCTGTCTAAACAAGGCAACCACCTTCCGGACATACATAGTCTATGGGTGGTCCGAAAGTGGTTAACACACATTTGTTATAAATATATATATATATATATATATATATATATATATATATATATATATGGCTTGGAGGGGCGAGGAGGTCACATGATAATGGTTTGTTATCTTGCTGAACAGCTCACAAGGGAGGGAGGAATGATATTGCAAACAGAACGTCACAGCAGTGGCTAATGACCTGAAAATAAATTAGATAAATGGGGCTGAATTTAAGCTGTATATATATTACAAAATGTTTTGTATTGATGCATCCTGTTATTTGGCCCATACTTTTAAAAACTGGATAACCTCTTTAAGCATCATACATTGACAGACAAGCAGCTTACCTGTTATATTTAATAGGTTTGTGATTGCAATGATCCCAATGATTAGAGCCCACCACAGATGAGTCTATGTAGTATCCAATTAATTCTTCCTCTACCTTAGGTTTATCAAACTGTACGACAACTGATGTTCTAGTGTTTCTGGATGCCAATATACGACCAGGAGCAGATGGTACAGCTTAAAAAAAGACAAGCATATAAATCTAGCATAAATAAACAAGAGTGCATAACATAACAAGGGAAATAAATCAAGAATAAGAGCATTTAAGCCCTGTATATATGCATGTTAAACTATAGCCAGTTCTTGAATTTATTTGCAAAAAGAGTGGATCTGATTTCAGTCTCTTATTTGTGCATTCTGCTACCTTTCTAAGGTATTATTAATCTATATATTTACATGTAGTCCTATAAAGACAAAACAGCTAACACATGATGATATCAGGGTCAGGGGATAATCGTACACATCAGGGAGAGTGTGTGCCTACATAGACAGTACAGAAACTTACAAGTCATTCCGCTAGGGATTCTGGGTAAAAAATATGCAAATCTATTCTCCAGGATGTAATTAGGAGAACAGTGCACTCTGTAGGCCACCCTATAGAGGGCAGCATCCTTAACATCATGCATGACTGGCAATTAAATCCACATCATGAAATAGACTTTTTAACTGAGTCATGCATGATGTTAAGGATGCTGCCCTCTAGAGGGCGGCGTACAAAGTGCACTGTTCTCCTAATTACATCCTGGAGAATAGATTTGCATATTTTTTACTTATGATGATATCACTAAATGTTGCTTAAAGGGGAAATTTCCTCTCTGCTGCATCTGGAATTGTGTATATGTTGCTGTGACAAAACACATAAATAGTCTTGACAGTATTAAAGCAGCATCAAAAAGTTCATTTACCTAGACGTTCCTGTGCTTGTATTGGTGGCGTGACTTCAGAAGGCTCACTAACACCATGCTTGTTGACAGCAATAACTCTGAAATTGTACGATTTTCCTTCTGCTAAATCAAATACTGCAAAACGTGGTGATCGTACTGGGATCTCAGAGTTGACTCTCTGCCAGCTCCCACTGCCAACCATTGTCTATAATAAAGCAAGAAAAGATTAAACTCAGGCCATGTTTGAAGAGCAGAGAACTAGATACATGTCTATTAAACCTATTCATTTTCTTTATCCATTCAATTCAAGGTTAACAGGAATGTGCCATGAGAAAATAACCTATTGTTCAGGTTGTTCAGGTCAAATATTTATGTTAAGAGGCTTTTTTTTTTTTTTGCAGATAGATAAAAATGTGCTGAAATGAATTTTTCTAATTGAGACCATATAAAAACGTAACACCATTTTACAGAATTGTATGAGCAACACAGTCTCTGTTATAATCAATTCATTATTGGTCCTAAACATGCGCTGTTCATTGTGTATATGACTTTAGTTGTTAGCCATACCCAACTAAATGGTGGGGATGGTCCTGATCACTCAAGAAGCCAAATCCTACTTCACATGTCTAAATGTTCACAGTAGCTACAGGCAGCAGTAGAATCAAGGACATTATTATTCTTTTGGTGGTGTTTTTTATTTTCCAGCTCATTATTATTATTATTATTATTATTATTATTATTATTATTATTATTATTATCATCATCATCATCACATTTCAACCAGATAACCCAAAAACGAAGGCTTACCAAAGTAGATTTCAGTTCCAAAGCTTGCCTTATATCTAACATGGTTTAACTAAAGAATTAAAGCTAAATATATTTTCCATAATGATAAAACCTGAGATTGGTTACAATAGTAGAACATCTCTAAAAATACACCAGAGTAATGAAGCGACTCTCTTTTATCATGCACTTATTTACCTTCTCAATGTAATAAACCAATGGATCTCTGCCACGGGGAACAGGTGGATCCCAGCTGAGAACAACATATGTTTTACTGGTTTCCAATGCCTGGACATTTGTGGGTGGTCCAGGAATTTTGACTTCACCTAAATGAGATCCATAGTTAGACAGAACAAAGCTTGTTATTGAGTTATATCTAAATATAATGTTACATTTACTTTATTTTTAATATTAATGAAAGAGGGTTTTTTTTTCTTCAAGAATATTTTAAGCTTTTTTGCTACCATCTTCCCTCTCTTATAATTTTTTCATGTTTGGAAAAAAAAATTGGAAGGGTCTGAAATAGGTTCTGGGGTGGATGATATCTACCTAATTACATAGATACATTAAAGGTGTTGGATACACATATTGATACTTTACAGAGATTTGTGACAATATCTTGATACGCACTCAACATAAACCAACAATCAGAGTGCTTGCTGAAGTGTTAGTTTTGGTGCAAAACTTGCATTGTATACAACTCTTATTAAACAGATTTCTCCTCCATTGTTTTCCATGGAACTGCCTCCATTAAAACAGCTTTTGCCTCTAAGTAATAGAAAAGAGCCCCAAATGATCCTCCTTTATTAGCGTAAGATTACTTAACATTACATGCTAAAAAGAAGTTGAGTTTGACCAAACAAATCCTTTACTGCTACAGACCAAAGCATTTTGGAAGTCTGCTATCCAATACAGTGTCATTAAAAAGAAAAGTGAACATGTCAAATTAATGATGGGAAAATACCTTCCAGGTCATCCTGATAGATGACAATATCTCGTCCTCCATCCAGATGGATTTCTGTGAAGACAGAATAATTTACATCACATTATACAGAGCTGCATTGCTTCATAATGCTATCCGTGTGATATGTATTATACGTTGACTGTATACAGTATTATATTTTAGACATACATTTTTAAGTTGTGTTGTCTTTGTTTTGTTAACATGAGGACACAAAGGTGCATGTGATCTAACAAAATCCCTAGCATAAATTGCATTTTAGCTGCATAAGAACAAAGCTTTCTGTATTCTTGCCTTTAGATATAACCCTTTGATTTATTGACTCAAAGGTATAACAAGGCTTTTTTATGTTCTATTGTGGTGGAATATACTCTGACATCTGTTTTTATATCTCGGTCTTGTGGGAGCTGTGTTCAATATATGTTTCATCTTTCTGCAGTAAGTGGTAATAAAGAAGTGTATTGATTAAATGTTCACTATTGTACAAGGAGTCAACACATAAATATGCATATGAGTTAAGGAGACAGAATCTCATCATCTCCGGGATTTATTTTATACAGATTTACAATACATCTGAGCTCAAAATTATAACTACAGCGGATAATTGATTCCAAGACGCCCATCGTCCAAGTGCAAACCATTGGACACTACAATTCTATTTTAAAAAAAAGAATAATTGGTTCCAAAGACCCCAAAATGTGGAAAAATTGGTGGTAAAAAAATAAAATAAAGAGCTGCTGGAGGTTGTAAATCAGTTTCTATGAAGCTAATAATAATAGGAGCCTTTTCTGGATTCTGAAAAGTTTGTACAGTGCATCTGATAAATAACATAGAACCATTCCCTGCAGGTGTCCACAGAAGCAGATCATCCTGGCAATGGATAAAGAGCAGTACAGAAAATGCATTACTACATTATACTCAGGTGTAAATGGATGTCCCTAGGCGCGGCTGCAAAATCTTTAATAGAGCCCCAGCTTACCATGTGTTATGTATAATACTGGTATCTTATTATGCTGTTTGAGGTCTCCGAACTCTCTCAGCTTCTAGGACCTAGTATCGACTGCTGCCTATACAGCCCTCATAACTATGTCATCTATCTATCTATCTATCTATCTATCTATCTATCTATCTATCTATCTATCATCTTCCTTCTGTCCACCCAAGTATAACTACCTATAGTACTGTATATCTTTATTAATCCATTTGTCTAGCATAAACATTAGAGATGAGCGAGTAGTATTCGATCGAGTAGGAATTCAATCGAATACTACGGTATTCGAAATACTTGTACTCAATCGAGCACCACTCGCTATTCGAATGGAAAAGTTTGATGCAGAACCAGCATTGATTGGCCGAATGCTATACAGTCGGCCAATCAACGCTGGTTCTTCTCCTACCTTTAGAAGTCTTCTCCGTGCAGCTTCCCTGTGGCGTCTTCCGGCTCTGAATTCACTCTGCCAGGCATCGGGCCTGGGCAGAGCCGACTGCGCATGCCCGCTTGTAGTGCGGACATGCGCAGTCGGCTCTGCCCAGGACTGATGCCTGGCAGAGAGAATTCAGAGCCGGAAGATGCTGCGGGGACGCTGCACAGAGAAGACTTCTCGGAGCATCCAGCCTGACCCTCACTCGTGTACTTGGTAAGTATAATTTGATCGAATGTTGCCTACCCCTGAAACGAGCATTTTCCCCCCATAGGCTATAATAGGGTTCGATATTCGATTCGAGTAGTCGAATATTGAGGGGCTACTCGAAATGAATATCGAACCTCGAACATTTTACTGTTCGCTCATCTCTAATAAACATAACATATTTCAAAGGTACTTAAAGGGAACCTGTCCAGTTGTTTTTCCACCATAAATTGGCTCCATCATGTGCAGAAGTAATTCCCTTTTTATTGGTTCCCCTCTGTAATCTTTATGTTGCAGTTAAATGAAGTTATAAATGTTTGAAAGCATAAAAAGTCATATGGAAATTGACCTAAGTAGTCCTGGTGGAGCAGCTTCAGTCCAGCCAGGCTATTCCCTATCTAAAAATCCCGCCAGCATGACATTTCCCTCGTGACATCAGGGAATGAGAGGACTGTGAGGTACATGAGTAAGGAGGAGGTGTGGTGAGCAAGGGGACAGAGGGGCTCTCTGTCTTCTGTGACTACTTAATTTATAATATTAATTTTAATATGACTTTTTATGCTTTCAAAAATTTGACTTCACTTTGCTGCAACAGAAACATTACAGAGGCACGTCAATGGAAAGATCATTACTTGATCCTACAGATCATGGAGACGATTTATGGTGTAAAAAAAACACCTGACAGGTTCCCTTTAATAAGGATGTATGCACCTACTTTGAAGACGTGATAGATCAGCAGGGTCCAAAGCTGCAACAGCAATTGACACTCTTGATGGTCTACTGATACCAGCCTTATTAACTGCGCGAATACGGAAAATGTAAGATCGTCCTTCAAACAGACCAGTCACAGGATATTTGCAGATTTTAACAGGAGAATCATTGCACTGGATCCAGTTTTCAGTGCCAACTTCACATCTGTCAAAAAAAGCAATATAAATAATAGTGTTATGAATGTATATACCACCTACAGTCAAATTTGAGGGGACCTTGATAAAAAATAAAAAAAAGTGAAAATATGGGTCTTTGTGATACATTTTGTTTTCAAATTACATATGGAAGAGCGAAGGATCCGAAAAGATAATTTATACATTCATAATAAGATGTATTAATTTTATCATTGTCGATGTATGAGTAAACAGTAGTGTAAAATTAACAAAATACAGTATATGAACAAAAATGACAAGTAAAGCAAATATCCAGAACAAGGTGGTGGTGAAGTCAAGCAGCACATACAGGAAATTGTTCACGTGAAGGCATATGTTAAATCTGGCATAAATCTGTTCTTACTGCTCCGGGTTTTGATGTAAATGGGATCTCTCTACTCACAAACAGTAATTCTGGTAGGTATATGTGGTAGGATATGACCCTAACAGAACCCTCCACATGCCTAGGTAGAAATACTTACTTATCAACAAAGTATCCAATCACTGGAGCCTCGCTGGCTGTATTTGGAGGCTTCCAAGAGACAATAACGTAATCTTTATTCGCATCATGGCATTCGACATCCATTGGAGCACCTGGTGCCCCTGCCACCAAAGCTGCAGCATCTGCAATAGAAGTATTGACATATTAGGGATTTCAATAAGGACTGTGCTAGTAGGTGTGAATATATACGAGATACAATACACATTAGTTCCAATATTGCATTTTATGTGCTAGCAGATATTCTTACTGCCCAGTTAATTTTAGATTGAAAAAATAACGTTTTTTTGCAAGGTAAATAAGCAATTATTCAAGCCTTGGTGCATTCTGGATCTGTGGTTTTAGAAGTCTCTGGGGCAGACTTATCATAAGGGGAATTTTTAATGTTAGTTTTGCTGGAGTTTGTGTCAATGTTGTCAAAGGTCACATAGTGTTTGGTAAATCTGATGTGTATATACAGTAAGCATAATACTTCTGTTTTGAGATGATACTCCACATAACAGTTGATAAGTCTATCTCAAGTAAATCTGATAAATCTGGATTACAGGCAGCTGAAGAAGCTAATAATGCTTCCTTTCCCACCCACTTTTCAAAAGTTGAGTGAGTTGTGCAAAATGCAAAAAGTTGTAAATTTTTGTGCAAATGAGTTCAAAAAGTCAGTAATCTATAATGTGACTTTTGCACTGGAATTCTAGGGTGCAGGAATTAAAAAATTCCCTCACTGTGTGTACTTTCTAGACCAGTTATGTGTAAATCAAATTCCACAGTGGCTTTCAGGCTACATAATAACATGTTATTTTAATTAAGTGGTTGTCCAGGCTAAAATTACATTTTTTAAATAAATTGGGGGATATGTAAAAAAAAACAAAACTGTTCCATTTTGCAGCTCTGTTGTCTTCTGGCAGAAGTCTCCACCACATGTGATCACTGAGGCCAACCAGCGGGCGTCACAGCTGGCAAGGAATTACACTGCAACAAGAAAGCCAAGCAGCAAAGCCAGACCGCACTGGGAGGACATCGAAGCTTCGGCAACAGGTGAGTATGATTTTTTTTCATCTCCCCTGGCCTAATTTAAGAATAATATTTTAGCCTAAACAACCTCAAGTGTTGCCTTGTTGTATACAAATCACCATTATCCTATTGTAAACCACAAGCCTCTTCACGTGCTGTACAAACCGCACATTGGGGCAAATTACTTCCCCCATGCAGGATTCCGGACTGGCATTTAATGTCATTTGTTAGAAACAAGTCTGGAGAAGAGATGTATGCAGAGATGAAAAACAGCAGCGATGATCGTTTCACACCTCTCAGGTGCTTTTTCAAGCTTAGTATGAACCAAGTAAGTAAGCTTGAAAAAGCACCTGAGAGGTGCGAAACGATCATCACTGCTGTGTTCCATCTCTGCATGCCTCTCTCTCTCTTTGTTGCTTTTAATGAAGTGGAATAAAGCCTGAAAAGTTTTAATGACACCTTGGGTGAGTGCCCGCATTATTTCTATTTTTGCTGTGGACTTATGTGCTATCTATCTGGGAGTGAGCACCACCTGAATTAGACTTGGTTACACCCGACCACATGGTATATATATTTTTTCCTCTCGACATGCCTGCCACTATATAGCATTTTTTGTAGTGCCAATTCTACTGCTTCTGAGTGTTTTCTAATTCATACTAAATCCATACCTCATGACAAAAACTCTAAGAATTCTACCAAGTGGACAAAGGTTGAAGCAGCGGTCAAACATCTGTCTTTGTGTTTCCAAAATACTATTTTTTTTAGCGTAGGTGTAGGTTACTGTATAGCTATTATTACATATTTACAATATGTATATAAAAATATATATAATGCCTCAAAAATATTATTTCAGGAATGTACATGCAATAACATATATTTAGTAGCATACATATAATAGCATCACTGAATCTGACAAATACCAGCGACAAACAGGAATCCACTGTGCTGATTGACTCCTCCTCTGGTGACCATTCTTACAGTATACAATCCTTCATCATCCTTATTCAAATGGGAGAATGACAGGGAAGCACGTCCCTCTCCAAAATGCAGCTGGTGCCACTTGGATTCTTTTATCAGGACATCTGAAAAGGAAATCCGATTGTAAACAAGTGAAGTGCAAGGATGGAATCTGAAAAGGGAATCATATCACACAGACAAATACGTCATCTCTATTCATACTCAAACATTTTCCATTTATTTTAACTGTATATACTAACATATAAACAGACTTTGGCTTGATACTCCCCTTGACTTGGTACAGATGGTATTTCCTTTATGAAATGGTCATGTAGGTAAATTCACAATGTAGCCAAACAATTGCAGATTAAATGTACAACAAGAGATAACTGTTACATTTGCTCTAGAGACAGTATAACAGATTTGGCTAGTAGTTCAATTGTATCATGTTGCACAAAGTATACATCCAACTGAAACCCTACACAGCTGTTATATTATGGTTGTTTCGGATGATTTATCCTGGATACACCAATGAGTAGTTAGAGAGTAGCCAAGGAATCAATTGGACACAAACAGATCTTCTGCATGAAGTAAGATGCAAGAGACAAGATATAAGATCATGACTAGATGGTATCAGGTTCCTTTGAAGATACATAGGATTAAGAATTCATATCCATCTAATTGTTGGAGATGTGAGTATGAGAATTTTTGGGGGAATGCAAGACTCTGAAAACCTTTTGAAGAGAAATAGGTTGAATAACAAAATATCTGGTTGAGAGTTTGGATGACATGGGATCATGTCTCTCCCTTCTGCATCATGGGGATATCCCTTTGATGGTGTATAAAACTTCTCTCTTCAAGTTTCTGGTAACAGCATGTATTCCTGCACTATGGAGAGTCCAGAGTCCTCCTACAGTTAGCCTGAGGTTGAGAAAGCTGAATAAAATTATGGGAGAATTGATTTCTTCTAGTAGGTAAAAGAAAGATGACTTCTCAAGGACTTAGGCAAAATGGTTACAATTTCAGAACTTTCCTAAGTATTTGATCGAATTGCAGAAACTGATGTCAAGAAGGGGATGGGCAGGCAAGAAGGGGGTTCTTGTTTTTTTCAGCTTTTCTTTTCTTCTTTATTTTTTTATTTATTTTTGTGTATATTCAGTAGAAAAAGAATTTGGCAATATTGTGTATTACAGTATGTGAAACTGCATTGAAATTGCATACTTTTCCCATATGAGTTTGGCATTCCAAATGCTGTTTGTCAGTCACCACTGTTTGTCAGATTGACTCAGGCCTGGATAATACATACCCTCCAATGCAATGAATAGGACAGGCCTAGAAGATACTGTATATATTATGTTAGCTGTATGTGTTTGGTAGATGTTTTATGAGGTGAATATAATGACTGGATGTATATTGGTGTGGCAGTAAACCCAGGGCAGCACCAGGACAATATGTGAAGCAAATTGAGTGTAAAGTTGTTAGCCATAAAATCATGTCATGGCCAAAAACTCGGAAGAGAACAACAATGTATTTTCAGTACATAGTAATAAGAAATGGCTCATAATCTCACCTTCATCTAAATATCTCCAGTCTTAGAAGTAGTGTAAAATAGCTGTGGTTTATTTCTCTGTGATTTGAACCTTATTTACAAACTATCTGACATCAATGTGCCATGACACAGCATACTCTACCACCTCCCCTACTATCACCACCATGTTGCAATGTTACAGAGCACATTACAGTGATAGAAAGCATACCTCTGTTATGTATGCCAACTTTGTGGTTTGGAGAAAAACAACCTTAGGTCTTATACAGATGAGACATATGGTGCACTGGAGGTTGGTCTTCAACTCCCTGGAGCACTGCTTTTGCCACTCAGACTTCTACCATATACTACCTGCATCACCTTCTGAAGTTTGAGTTGATCCTCTCACTGCTATGACATCTCCCATCCTACTACAGTAAGAGCAGTGCTCCGAGGTCTGCGAGCCCACCCAAAGTGCCCCAATTTCCTAATTTGTATGACTTCAAAATTGTTTTTCTGCAAATCTACAAGCGTGTGATATATAACAAAGGTATACAATATATCATTGTAATGTAGCAAGTTGAATATATTGAGCTTGAGGGAGCTTGTAGATTCCCTTTACGGTAGAGGCCCAGACAACTCCAATTTGTGTTGGTTCAATTTGTCACCCATGTGAAGGGTGTTCCACTACTATATATAGAGAGGACATTTTGATGTTTAAACTGTGATGTATTCAGTGTTCAGTCATCAGAATATTCAGCAGGACATTTAACAATTCATTTGTTCATTGAATTCTAAGTCACTCACCGTCTCTGTACCACTCAGCTTCAGGTCGCAGTCTGCTGAGGTCAGGAGTTAAGAGCACAGAGCAAGACAAAGTAACTGTTTCACCTTCCACTCCAAATGTGACACCAAATGTTTCCTGGAATTTCACATCAATGTGGGTGAAACAAACTGCTGCTGTCAAAGGCACTGAAATTATATGGAAGTGATTATTAGTAAAAACATATCAAATCTGTCTATATAGTTGTCATCTTCTATCATCTCTCAATCACTGTTTATTGATAAGTTGCTTTGAAACATTTCTATTGAATTATTGAGGTTAAACGGCAAATGAGTCTATTATCATTGCATTACATTATACAGTATGTTATTTCATTTAGATTAATTTATTGATATTTTAGCATTATATATACTGAGTAAGTGTAGCATATTGTTATGAAAATGGATCAAATGCTGTCAAGCATGAAGTAATCCAGAATAATTTTCTGCGTACTGAACTGCAGCATTGTATTTAAGCAGATCTTGCTGTACCATGTGCAAAGTATAAAGTTCTCTGTTAAATAGTGGTCACTTGTAATAATAAAAATTAAAAAAGGTTGATGTGTATTGATAAAAGATCATTTGATTACAATGGCAACCACTATGAGAGGGGAGACTAGCATGGAACTGCTTCCCCTGCTTTTGTCTTCAGCTTCCACCAATGGATATATGAATCCATGTGTAGTTAATTCCCCTTCATGGTGGCTAAAATGCAGCCAAAATGTTGTCATCTAAAGGAGATTTCTATGAATTTTAAATGGATGACTCATCCTTATATTAGGCCATAAATTTCAGACTGGTAAGGGCCCAACTTCTGGCATCTTTGTCAATCAACTCCTCTTAGTAAGGGCTTGTTCACACAGAATTTTTTGGCAGTGGAATCCACCTCAAAATCCACTGCCAAAAACGGCTCCTAATGACTTCAATGGGAGCCGCTTGCTTCTTTTTTCCGCTAGCGGAAACTGCTTCCATGGTGCGAGACACCCTCCCGATTAGGTCCATTCATTCGGGGTAATCCAGAGTGGAATGTCGCGACAGGATGCCGGTGCAACTGCATCGGTATAACATCGCAGCTAGCTGCGCAGTATGTTCACACACGGAATCTATACTGACCACAATCACGTGGTTTTTCTACAGCTCAGTTCTATTCAAGTGACACCATTATACCAGACACAACTTCGATACAATGTACAGTGCAGTGCTTGGTTTACAGCAAATGGAAAAGGCTTGGAAAGCAGACAAACACATATAAAAGCCAATTTTTCAAAATTGAATAGTACAGATGACTATAATAAAATATTTCTTATTAAAAAAAACATAAAGTTTACTTCTCTATGTCTAATAGCACTGTATCCTGGCATCATCTGTGAAGATTGGAGGAGGGAGGTGGAGGCTGTATAGTTGTATAACATTATCTTACTAGATATGGTTGGGTCAAAAGAGCTATCTTAGTTAGAAAGTATAGCAGAGCTCATCAGCTGCATTGTGTTTTTCTTCTGAAGCAGCCTCCTCCTCCCCCTCCGCTCTGCATAGACTGAATGGTAAATGAAAGGTTAATACAGATATACGACAATGTTTCTTACATTCACCTACACTATTCATTAATTAAAAGTTATTTTATAATACAAGGTATGCTTTTAGGACCCTTAAAGTATGCAGTACGTATTAAATGACGATAGCCATGTTTTTCTAATCTTGTAAAACCCCTTTATATGGTCTTGGCATGTGGTACGCAACGTTATCTATGCTGAATAATAATATTGTAATAAAAACTTTCAAAAAAAAATTATCCAAGATTGTACATTTCAAGACATTACATCACAAATCACAAGTTTTTAAAGAATGTCAATAATTTTTTTCACTCTGTATAACTCACATAGGTGTGTATAGTATGCTCATAGTATTGGTAAAAGAAGGCATACTTACAGTGTGGTCTATAACCTGGATGTAGAGCTTCATCTTCTGATCGGTACCCTAAAAAATGTATATTGTATTACAAGGGGTTGCATCATTACACGTTTCCCATAAAAACATTATGGGGGCTTAGCCTGAGGCCCCACATTGAAAAAAAAAACAAAAAACTGCTTTTTTGTTGCAGATTTTCCTGTGGTTTTTTGAGCTAAAGCCAGGAATGGATTGAGCAAAAGGAGCAGTATAAATGCTTCCTAGATATTTACCATTCCTTCTGTAGCCACTACTACATTTAGCTCAAAAAACATGGGGGGCCTTAGCCTGAAGGAGAATTCTGAAGACATATTCATATCTCCTGCACTACGGAGAGCCGTGCTATGAGCTTGCGTAGATTTAATGCATTATTTATATATTTAAGGTATAGTTACATGGTGGAATCTGGCACTGATTCCTCCCTGATTCTGCATCCCATTGTTTTCAATGGAAGGCAGAATTAAACCCAGAATACTGAAAAAATAAGCATGGTGTTTGATCTTCCTCCAATAGCTGAATCAGCTGAAGAGTTGGTGGCACGGGACACCCTGCTGAATAATCTCACCCATCTAAGCTGAATCAGCAATGGGAAGCCATGTCAAGGCCCCCCAAGTCGTGTCAGGACTTTAATAACATGGCGGTCAGTCCAAATGCCATAATGTAAGAGAACTATCAGTTCAGTAAATACTGTCTATTGGTAAATCTGCCCAATTATTTATTTATGTTCTTGCTTGGAGTCTAAAGTAACGGATACAAGAACCTATGGGTCCAGATATGTTCTGAATTTTGAGCTTCAATCTTGCACTTACGTTTCACAACCACGGCAGAGTTGGTAGATGACTGTCCATGCACATTCCTTGCAACAGCCGTGTATGTGGCAGTGTCATTAATAGTAGATCTAAAGAGAACATTAAAATAACATTATTATTACAAAATACGCTATTTTAAGTTAATTCTTCACATTACTGAACATACAGCACCTCAGTGCCATCACACTTGCCAGCAATAAAAATACAATTTTCAGTTTGCCTAGTGGTCAAGCCTCAGTCTGTATCCTTACTAGCCATAACAAACAATATATAACAAACATTATTAGGGAAAAACACAGCAAATGTTTTATTACAAGGTTCTCTACAGAAAGAATAACTGTAATTCTTGAGCATACCACTTGGTGGCACTGCATGGAAGAGAATGCTGTCAATGTATTCCAAATTGGAAAGGAACAGAAGAAAGTTTACTAATAGAGTCAAAGCTTTGCTGTTTAACTAGCAACATATGTAAGCTACAGTGTTAGAATACACATCCATATATTGTGCTCTATATTATGAAAAAAGAAAAACATGCAAAAAGTGGAACAACTGAATGAAAAGTATTGCAGAGCAGAGTAATGTAATTTGAAAAAAATGTCTTCCATATATTGACAATAGCTTATATTGGAAAGTATATGAGAGCTTTACTGTGTTATTACAATAATGTTATGGATGTTTGGGTGCCCCATGGTGCCTCATCATTGCAATGAGATACATTGTATTGCCCCCCGGATTATAGTGAATACATCAAAGCCAATAAAATGAACGTTTATTCCATTCTGTGTTATAAAGAGGCAATTGATCATGGAACCAAGGGGCCAAAAATTCTCACCACACAGTCCCAAGCCTTACCATTTAGTGTCAATTGCATAAAAAGTGGCAAATAAGAAAATGAAGGACATGACAATATAAAGTTTAATAGCAGAGGAGATAAATGTTTACTTATTTTACACTGACAATGTGAAAAGGTAAGGTAAGGTAAGCTGCAATACCAGATAAAAACAGTGGTATGGTGCTTTTTCTGGAAGCATGTGTCCTGGTTTCAGGGGGATGCCCAACAGGAGAAAAAAAATCTATTTATTTATTTTTATTTATTTATTTCAAAAGAACTTAATATATTTTATTTGTCAAATGTGCTCGTATTGTCTTATTTTTCAATGTCCTTTCTTATAGTGCCAAGCCTCCACTTCTGCATTTTTTCCACCAAGAGCTGGAATCCCCCCCCCCCCCCCTCTGTGTGGGTGACATACTTACTTCGGAGGACTGGATGTCTCAGTACATTATCTGAGCCAGCTCTCCTCTGACTCTGCATCAGCTGTGATTGAGAAGAGAGCCAGCTTAGCTAATACACTGAGGCAGAGTCCACTGAAGACAGAGAGCTGCTTCAAAATTATGGGGTAGTGGAAGGTCCAGGACCAGGAGAGCAGGGTGGCAATAACATGATCCTTGCCGATTCAGTATAATAAGGTTTATTAGTAAGTTACATTTTCTTAGATTTAAATACAATGTATAGATATTTCATCCAGTGGACAGCCCCTTTAAGCCTCACAGATAGACTTATTCTTCCACATGAAATTCTCTTTTACCACAATACAAAGTCAGTTGATTAAAGTGAAATATGGGATCTCTGTGAAAGTCTGCAGACTGATCATTGGTGGTGGCTTTGCACAATATCTTCTGTTATCAGAACCCAACATATGAATCCAAACCCGCAGATAGATAGGTTGGGGTCATCTGTATCAAGTGTTTTCCTCTTGTGAATTAGTACCAAGCTATCACTGTTTTCCATTTCAATATGAAAATGAGCTCTTTGGAATAACAAAGATGTTGTAATTGCAACCCCCAATGCCCTCATTGCTCCAAATATGTAATGTGTATATTGACAAAAACAGTGATATTTTGGCTATGGAAGAAACAATTCACAAGGAGAAAACACTGTTATCCTAAGACCCCATGAAGCCAAATGCTTTTTCATCTTTTTCCTTCCCCTATCAAATCTATAATGAAAACACAAAATCACAATTCCACATCTATAATAAATATGCTGCATTTTTTACAATGTAGCTTTTCCGCAGCCCTCTCTGCAATATGTGTGTGAGAATAACTATAATTTTTGATGTTATTGTAAAGTGCAGCATTTTTTTTCTGATGTTTTTTCGCAATGTTGGGCCTTAGCCATAAGTAGGTGAGGGTCACTTGAATCAATCTGCGGGGCACGGCTGATAGTCTACGTTCTAGTGACAGACTCCCCTTAATGTCCTTCCTTTTTTCTTCTATTTGTTTTCTCTGTACTTGATACTGAGAAGTCTCGACCTCCATTAGTCTTTTTTTCTTTTATGCATAGTAATTTTTAATAGTATTAAAGATCTTCAATATGAATCCTTTTCCATATATACTATGTACTCTGCTGTGTTCTTTATACTTCATGTTTTACCATTTTTCAATAAAAATTACTAAAGTTCAGTTTTAAAGGAGCAAAGAGAGAAACTGATGGTGATGGGAACTGACGCTTGGACTGACATTTATACTTAAATGTGATGTTCTCATCTTGGCACCTTAAGTATTTTCCAAAGAGTGCCCAGTATATACAGATAGACAAATGTCACCAGAGAAGATCTCCCTAACACAGTACATTCAAGATGACAGCCAAGAAATTCCAAGCTGTTTTAGGTATCAACAGATCAATTTACAGCCAGCTCAGCAACATGGTATGAACAGCTGAGAATACTAGAGATGTACAGAGACGCTATCAACTGTGGGAGCAAGATGAAAAATGAACAAGTGCGTTTACCCTCAACATTCATTCATAATACTGGACTTCCTACTCTGACCTAGTCAATCTCTATAGTCAGGGGGAAACTGTGTAGTATGTAAATAAATAAATATATATATATATATATATATATATATATATATATATACAGTATATATGTTTATAATCAACCTAAACATTAAGCTTAACTTTATTACAGAGTATCACAGTACACAAGCCCATCTACAAAAAGTATCTATGATGGTAGACATGTATCACAATACAGAAAGTATGTGTACTTTATATTAACCTGTTAACAACCATGCACAATCAATGAACAGCCCCTGGTTCTGTGCTTTATACCACTCCATTGTGAATTTATAGCATACATTTACAAGGTAAGTCTATCTTTTTCCCCCAAATGTAAAGCACCATGGAATTAATGGTGCTATATAAATAAACAATAATAATAATAATAATAATAACTTCAGATTTCCCAGTCACAGAAGTATTGTGAAAAGTAATTACTATATAAAACATTTAATAGAAAAATATGAAAAAATAGTCAAATTAAAAAAAACTGAATTGTAGCCAACCTTAATCACGTAAATCAATATGAAAAGAAAAGTTAAAAAAGGCTACAAAAAAAGACTGACATCATGACTCTTGCATCTAAGCATCATGACTTTGGCACGCCCCGCATAAACGTTGAATCCCAATCATAGTCTCAGTGGTTCTCTGGGGTTGCTGACATCTTCCAGGAGGCTTGAGGAAGCCTGAAGAGCATGGGAACCCATTCCAGAAGCTGTGATAGAGCCCAGGAGAGGTGAGTATGACTATTTTTGTCATGTTTACATACCTTCCCCTTACCTTATTATACTTATGGAGTTTGAAAAGACCCAGAGTATGTAGTGGTTCATGGGTGGCAAACCTAAAAATTTTTAGATTTGGCCGAACTATAATTTTTGTAAAATTGGTAACAGACCCTGGCCATTATGAACTGGCTTGCTCTTTTCTATAGGTCATTAATTGAAGATATGCAGGGTTTGACACCTACAATCCACATTCATTGGCTGTTTGAAGTGGCAGCTGCTCTCCATGAGTGCTGCTTCTGCTTCATGGGTCATAAGGCCGGTTTGCATCTCAGCACCATTCAATTACGATTGTACAGAGCTGTGTTTGGTAAGTAGTAAAGAGCCTGCAGAACTCACTCATTGCAGTATCTTCAGACAGCTGATCAGTGGGAGTCCTGGTGATTGAACCTCTGCTGACCTTTAATTGATGACTTACGGTATCTTAAGGATAAATCATCAATAATGAAGACTGCAAAACGTCTTTAGGGATAGGTAATCGATAACTAGTTCTTGGACAACCTCTTTAAGAAACTGAAATCTCTGAACAATGCCAAGAATTCTGTTTATTCTGGAAATCAGATGTGGTTCAAGATCACAGGAAAACCAAAATTATATTCCTAATTGAAGTTATTATAGACCGGATCATTTTGACTGAATTTCTTCTTTGGGCCATATGCACATGGCCATAGTGGATTTTACTGATCCACCATCTGCATAAAACAAGTCCATATTACAGCAGTATGTCATCGGTAATCATCACATATTCACAAAAAGACTTGTATGATCCCCTACACTTGCATGAATCAGTAGGACCTGCTCCATATTTTGTAGATAGTTTCTACAGCTTGGACACAGATTAGTAAAAACTACAAATGTGTATATGGGACCAGAGACATAAATGTGTCTGCATATTATCTACAATTGTGGACCATAGATTGAAAGCAATGGATGTGTGCATGGGCCCTTAGGGTACAAAAATAATGTGTGCCTATGATTGAAGTTTTTACTAAATTTGCATGGTATGGACTATAAAATATTTATTTTCTAAGACCATATTTTATCTGGAAACAGCACCATGGTAGAGGCTTCCCTCCTGCAAGCCAATATACTGAGCAACTATTGAGGGCACTGAGGCACTGGGCTTCAGCAGCAGAGAGCACTGGCTATTACATCTGTACTGAAACTGCTTCTTTAAAATGTCAAGGGCACAGGAAAGAGGCGGACATACCCAGTGGCGTAACTAGGAATGGCGGGGCCCTGTGGCGAACTTTTGACATGGGGCCCCCCCGACACCGAAGATCTCGACCGAGTCCCTCCTACGCATTCCTGCGCGCTCTATTATGTCCCATAGTGGCCCCTGCACACAGTATTATGTCTCTTAGTGGCCCCTGCACACAGTATTATACCCAATAGTGGCCCCCTGCACACAGTATTATGTCCCTTAGTGGCCCCTACAGGACTAAATACTGTCACCGCTGACCGCTATACCAGGACAAATTGTGGATAAAAAAAAAATCTGGTCCTGTGCATTACAATTTAGTAACTCCATGTGCCTCATATTAATAGCAGTTAACCCCATCATCTCCCTCACATTAAGCCTTGTGTACCTCACATAAGAGTTACTGATATGTGAGAGACATGGAGGTAATAATAAAGTATCTTCATTACTATTACCCCCAAATGTCTCACATATCAGTAACTCTTATGGTGAGGCAAACAGGGGTTAATGTGAGGGAGATGATGGGGTTAACTGCTATTACTATGAGGCACATGGAGTTACTAAAACACAAGTAATCCCCCCAAATGCCTGATAGTAATAAGTATAGTAACCCCAATACGTACCTGTGTATCTTCAGTTTCATTTTCCTGGAGCAGCTTCTTCCTCTTCTCTTCTGTGCAGGACGGCAGGGATAAGCCCCGCCTCCTCCTCTCATTGGTGGGCAGAGGACAGCAGAGAAAGGGAGGGGGGGAGGAGAGAGGGGGAACGTTCTGCAGCGCTGACAGGAGCCAGACCTGCAGCTCCTGTGTCTCAGCCGTTGCTGCAGCTTCGGGGCCCCCTGTTGGTGGAAAGTATTCCACCAAAGGGGACCCCGATCATTATACTCGGGGGTCCGAAAAGACCTCCGAGCATAATGACAGCAGCAGTAGCAGCTGTCACCGGGCCCCTAATGTCCCGGGCCCTGTGGCAGCTGCTACCGCTGCTATGGTGGTAGTTACGCCACTGGACATACCATTGGTTTAACCTGTGCACCTGCAGATGGGTTCAGTAGGTCCAGTAGGTCAGGAAGCCCTATAACATTAACAATAGCTTTCTAATGTCTATTACATTGTGGGTAAATGTCTAAGCTAATGCACTCTATAGCTAATAATTACTGATAGATTGCTAGAATTACATAAAGGTGGCGATCTCTGCTGAAATATCAGAAAACAAGCGACCACTAACTTTTCCTGCACAGGGTCCCACCTCTGTCTGTGTCCGCCCCTGCCCCACAATGACTCTGCATCTCTGCATCCCACATTATACTAGAGATAATCCTACTGGAAATGCCTCCTGCTTACTTTTTAAGAAGCCCTGGAAATGCTATTGTAAACTTTTAAACTATCTTATTGCGCAATGGTGTTAACCTCAAGTACTCCCTTTTGGTAAGAGAACACTTCCATGCATGACCTCATTGTGCTTTCAAGACATAGTCCTAGAAAGCAGCTGTAGAACTGCAGCAGAATTTTTATAGAATTAGGAAGCTTGCATACCGCTCTCAGCTGGCGGTATTTTACCAGGGGATTGACCTTGAACATTACGGGTGTATCGTCTCATAGGTTTGCGTTCTAATTTTTTCAGCTTAAGGCCTTGAGAACTGAATAGCACTATTTTGATAGCATCTGTACAAATAAATCATATAGAGAAAAAATGGAAAAAAATCTTTAAGACATATCAAACTTTCAGGTGTTTTTCAAGGATAGGCTGCCATGTGCGTATGTCAGTAACACTTTTTCTGGCTATTATGTTTCTTGTTTTCTGCATTTATAGCAGCTTTCCTGTTTGTAAGCTTTCTCTTTAATTCTCAGTTGTCCCTTAGCTGGTACATGGAGACTAGCTGCTATGGCACATACATGACTGTGTTCTCTAACTCTCTTACACTTATTCAGAGGCATCATGCACATCATTATAAATACGTAACAAACAGTAATGATAGGTATAAAACATGTGAGGTGAGATATAAAACGTCCTATTAGTTGCAGCACCTCATCTGAGTATTTGCTACTCTCTCTCACTGCTTGCCTTCTCTTTCCTAACAACTTCCCCTTTCTATAGATTTCTATGAGTAGCTGTAATTTAAAAATTGTGTGAGCTGAAAGTCTGTCTTGGGAGACCAAAACAGATTCAGCAGAGATTTCAGTGTTATAAAATAAAATGCATGATTTTAAGACTTGTACCATTACATGATATATAACCAATGCGTCAATGGTGCCTGCAGGTATATGATATAGTATATTTCCTGTGCCTGCAACAATTCAATGTATAATGCCCCTAGGACTCTGTTCATAGTAGCATCATTATAAGGCTAGGGCCAGATGGCATAAATGCCACAATAAATAATAATAATAATAATAATAATGATTTGCCTACAGCGGAAACGCCGTAGAAAAAATTGCAGCGTTTTACAGTCAGAGCAAAGTGAATCCCATGCCCACTTTGTGATAAAAACCGCACTGAGGATGGGCCACTATCTCCAAAACCAGCATGGTTTTTGGAAATTGCAGCATGTCAATTATACCTATCTAAATGCCAGCGGCCTCACCATAGGTATAAATGGAACAGAAAGTCCACAATAGAGACCTCTGTGAATTTTCTGTCTAAAGCGCTATGGGAAGAACCGTGATTCTTTGCTGTCGCAGTTTTTCCCGCAGCGCTTTTTTGCCGCAGGACGCCACATGGGGCTTATTCTTATGGATTCTAATGTCTTGACAAAATTATATTGTCTTATAGTGATGGTTTCTGTGGTTTTTTTTCCAAGCAAAATTGTGTGTCATGCTTCCTTTTTCCAAAGAAGGCAACTGAACATAATGAAATGGAACCTGTCAGTATGAACATATCCTAGTACTGACAAGAAATCTACTTCCAAAATGAATGTAATGTCAAAAGAGTCTTTAAATGCCTTGATGTAAGTAAGAGCTAATTCTATCCAGGACACATATATTAGTACTTCTAAGACAGCCAAACTAGCCATTGAAGAAAATTGATGGTCTTAGTGAGTTCATTTACTGAATGGCCTTCACACCCCCAGTCAGGGACTGATCACACACAGTAAGTAAAGGAGAGTAATTCTGTGTACTATCTGGAGGGAAAGGGATTACTAGACCGGTCGGTGATGCTTTAACAAGAATGATGCACTAGAGCCAGTCAGAGAGAAAATGTGCTATTTCCACATCCATTCTGCTCTTCCTGATGGCTCGGTTTGGATGTTCACTGGATGCAATTACATTAACTCATTCAGGGTTGTGTTTCCAAACCAGGGATACTTGGAACACAGAAATGCTCACAAGAGAAGAGCTACAGAAAAATCTATTACTTTTGTAGTAGGTGACAAGTCTGTCGGGGATACATCACTCTAAAAAGATTTGGAATGACTGAATTAGAGATTTTAAAGGTGACCTTCGTTAAGCAGAATTGCCCCGGTAGCAAATTCTTCTTAAACTGCAAGTTCACCTTTAATACATTTTCATTATATATTCTAATCCATTCCCATACATACTTCTATTATTGCAATCACTTCCTGTAAAGTATATCTGAATTTAGCTCCATGTGCCTATTGAACAAATATAGCAAATGCAACTATTATAATTGTGCCTGACATACGCTGGGGAATAAGTCATTTTACTAACTGTACTTATGGTTCTCAATCACCTCTGCCAAAGACTTAGTAAAAGATAAACTAATAATGTCTGTAGCTGGCATTGTCAAAAGAATTCACATTGACAGCAGTGGTGTAAAATTAGAATATACTTAGAGGAAAAACATCTTATAGTCTCTTTATAAAGATGTTGTAAAGACTGAATCAGTAGACTCAAAAGTATTATGGGATTATACTGCACTTATCCATCCATACATTATATACATATTATAGAAGGCTTTGACAGATAACAAGGATAATGTAAATGCTGTTTTAAGCCTATATTCACATGACCAAAAATAGCCATGAAAAATGGATATTTTTCATGGCCATCTTGCACCTGAAGGGTACTCAGTTCCTCCATACATTTGAGTGTATGGAGGGATCCTTGGAAGCGGACAAAAATAAAACATGACCTATATTCTGTCGGCTTGTTACGACGGACCATCAAAATAATGGTCATGGGGATAGCCACATTCACTGTCATTGAATTTAATTCCGCCATCCATTAAAAACAGCCGTTATTCATAGTCGTGTGAATATAGCTTCATCCAAGCAAAAATACCAAATGATAATAAACACCCCTTTATTGGCCCCTGCACTCAACCTTGTCAACTCAGCTTGAGTATAAAAAAAGGAAATGGGGATCTGCAGGAGAATAAAGTCATGTAATATGAACAGAGCCTGAGCCTGAGATGCCAACTTCCTACAGGAAAGATCAAAATCTAGTGCTCTCAGATGCTTCTTTGTTCCTGGCCACATCAGTCTCTACTTTACATGCACCACTTGAACCTTTTTTACATGGAAAAAAAACATTCTTGTCTTATGATATCATATCAGGTGTGTTAATGTCCTGTATATGTAGTTTTGTGCTTGTACTATGACTTGCATTGGAATACTCTTAGCACCAGTGAATGCCCAATGTGTGACTTTCCACTTGATCTGATTACAAGAAGGACCAATTGATATAATAATAATACCTTTTGTCTGGTCTTTGTTCCCATTCCCTTGACTGTTTCCAAGGCACAGTCATTATTAAATTCCATCCACTCTGATCACATCCTTTATAGTAACCACATGTAATATTTTGTGTCCAAACAATTGGTATAGATAGCTAAGATTATGCATGTAGGCTTATACATTGCTTTTCACTTATGTTTCCTATAAAGGGCTGCTTTACCTGAACAGAACACCCATTTATTTCCTTATAGAGAAACAAAGCAGCACTTACACTACAGCTTACACTTACAGGAAAATAAACATTGCTCCACTTAAAGTTCCAGAGATATTGTGAGTGGTGACTTAGATTGGCTCCCCTACTATTTCTTCTGGAGGAATCTCTGCACATCCATCCAGTGATACTATCACTGGAGGACACACATGCCACAGATACTCTGTCTGCAGTCAGATCTAAGTACGATTCAGTGATATACTATGTCTTTCTCAGTGCATTCATGTATGTGCAGTAGCACAAAGTTGCTGAAAGAGAATGAAGACTTATTGTTGATGTGGTTGTAACGTGAAGACAACAGGGAGGAGGACGATTGTGAAAGACCTAAGTGACAGCTGAAGATGGGCCAGTGAAGGAGAGGCACATGCAAGGCATTATGGGACTTGTTATAAATAACTTCTCTAGTGCCATTATATGTGCCCCTGTGAATCCCTCCCTGAAAAAGGAAGAAGAAACCAAGAAATTGCAAAATTTATACATTTTACAGGTTGAAAATAATTCATGTTAACTAGAGATGAGCGAGTAGTATCCGATCGAATACCTCGCCGCCATAAGTATGCGTGTAAGCAGCCGAACACCTAGGAGTTAAGCACATTGAATATTCAGTGTGTGTAACCCCTTGGTGTTCGGCCGCTTACACGCATACCTATGGCGGCGAGGTGTTCGATCGAATACTACTCGCTCATCTCTAATGTTAACGTATACATTTTTCAGAACTTTTGGCAACAAAATATGTGGCGAGACAACACCCATTACTTCACATTATTAATACAAAACCCTCTTTAAAAAAATCACTTTTTTATTGCAGATTTTAAATATATTATTCAAGTAAATATAGCTGACCCATACTCCGGTGCCTTATGTACATTTTAACCCTTTCGCAATCTAAGACATTTTCGCCTTAAACCAGTAACATTTTATCCCTCTTAGTATTCCAGCTGTAGTTCTACAAGATCTTATATATGGTGTGTACATAAAACTTTTTGATCAGATTTATTTCTGTTTTTGAGAGGTGAGATGAACATAAATCAATTTTGGTGTCTGATTTTTTTAAGGTTTATGGCATTTATCATTAACAATAAATAATGTACTAATTTCGTCTTATGGGTTGTTACGAATGTGGTGATACTCATTGCGTGGGTTTGGTTTTTTTTTTCATAACAAGGACAAAAAGTCTCTTTTTACTTTGTTTATGTACAACTCATGGTAAAGTCTCATGGTTTTCAATACCATTGCAATGCCGATGACACCCAAATATACATCTCTGGACCAGACATTACCTCCCTGCTGGCCAGAGTTCCAGATTGTTTAGCAGCTGTGTCCTCCTTCCTCTCCTCCAGCTTTTTCAAACTCAACATGGAGAGTTCATAATCTTCACCCCTCCACGTATGGCCCCTCCTCCTGACCCATCTATCAAAGTTAATGGAACCACAATTACCCCTGTCCCTTGGGCTCGATGCCTTGGGGTAACCCTGGACTCCGACCTATCCTTCAAGTCACACGTTCATACTCTCAACACTTCCTGCCGCCTCCAACTCAAGATCATCCACCGAATCAACTCCTTCCTCACCCCTGAAACCACTAAGATGCTCGTCCAGGCCCTCATAATCTCCCACCTAGACTACTGCAACACCCTTCGCCATGGACTCCCAGCAAACACCCTCGCCCCCCTCTAGTCCACCTTAAATTGTGCTGCTCATTTAATTCACCTCACCCCCTGATCTTCATCAGCTGCTCCCCTCTGCCAGTCCCTCCACTGGCTACCTATAGCCCAGCGAATTGAATTCAAGCTACTAACGTTAACATACAAAGCCATCCACAACCTTTCCCCTCCATATATCTCTGAACTAATCTCCCGCTACCTGCCCACACGTAACCTCAGATCCTCAAACGACCTCCTACTCCGCTCTGCTCTCATCTGCTCTTCACACAAGATTACTCCCGTGCATCCCCTATACTCTGGATCTCCTTATCAAGACACATAAGACTGACCCCCCACAATCACAGGATTCAAGAAGGCCCTGAAGACTCACCTATTCAGGAAGGCCTACAACCTCCAATAACACTATCACCGCACTGCCATCTGAACAGTTTTCCCCCCTCTCTTTCTGTCTCTACCCCCTTACCCCATAGATTGTAAGCCCTCGCGGACAGGGCCCTCTACCCCACCGTGCCAGTCGGTCATTGTTAGCATTATATCTACCTGTATATTCTGTGTATTGTATGTAAACCCCCAAATGGAAAGCACCATGGAATTAATGGTTCTATATAAATAAACAACAAATAATAATAATAATAATAATAATAATAATAAAACCAACAACACTTTTGGTGGTCAGCATTGACTGCATTATCTAAGGGGTTAAACAGCAAGTATGCTTTCTGATTGATAAGGGGTGGGGGGTAATATCATGAACAAATGTTAATGGTACCCCCTCCCCTGGGGTTATCTGAAATGACAGAGACAGGAGAATAATAAAATAATTTTCTCCTCCCTGCATGTGTTCTTCACACTGGTTAAAATGAATGAGGCTGCAAGTATATGCCTGACCGCTTTAACCAGTGATATTTCAAGATCTAGTTGGGCTAGAGACATGATCTTAGTCTTATTTTAAAGCCAAGATTGCAGCTCAGGAATCAGCCCAGGAATCAGGAAAACTGGGACAGAAATTCCTGTCGAAGCCACTCTGCGTATGAAGCACCAGTGCACCTGTGTGACCGATGCTTTATTCATTGCTACGTATAAGGCTGCCAGAGATTGCATTTCTTTATTCTTCTGATTACTGGGGGAATCAAGAGATGAACCCCCAGCGATCTGACACTTATCCCCTATGCTGTGTATCTTATTTAAGTGTCTTTAATGGCACAACAACTGTAAGAGAGAAGAAGAGAAACTTATTTGTTTCCTCTGCTACTTGGAATAACTAGATTTTTTTAGACATAGAGGCAACAAAGGGTGAATTTTCATTGCATATATTTACAGATGGAGCATTATATCAGGAATATAACATGTGCACCAAGTTCTATGCATAATATTTATCTATATAAAAGCGTCTCAGTTTGAAGCAGAAGTCTCCTCATCTCACTACCAAACAAGGTCTAATTTGTAAAGGAAGATCACTTCCTCTCTCTGTAGGTTTCCTTCAAGTACAATAGCAGTCATGCGATAATAATAACATACACCATATTGTATTACTGACAAACATTATTTACCTGTATATTTCCAGGCTATTTACTCCATATTTGCTTTCAATTCTGTACTTTCCTGGTTCACTTGCTGGGCTAATCAAAGTTTCATTCTTATACCTAATGGAAAGAGTAGATTCATTTCAGTAAAGTCAATTGTATCATAATCACAGCCAAGTTAATTTTACACGGTCTCAGGGTGCATTGACATTGCTTGCCATATAGTAAGCTGTTTTTGTATTTCATGGCAACAAACAATTTAATTATAGATAATAGCTGGTTCGCAAGACGCGCTGTCACCTTTTAATGCTTATTGAAATTAAATGTAAAGATAACGCTATGTATGTGTCCAAGGCTTCCAATAGGGCAAAAACAAATTAAATGGAAAATTAATTCAGAAAATGAATATTCAATTTATGGTACTTATCAAGCATTTTTATTATCATAGTGGTATATCGCAAGGAAGGGGTTAGCTGCAGCAGGAAAACAAAATTTATGACTAAAGAGCTTGAGATAGAGCCCATAAAAAAAAAAAATCAATAGGCTCAAAGTAGTAATCCCCCTCAGTTGTTACTACTGTAGGGTAAGTGCACATCAGAGATGAGGACCCCCTCTGTAGGCCAGGCTGGAATGCTAACACAGTTGTCCATTCACTGAAATAGTCAGTATACCATACCACACTGTTTGGCTGGTTGCATTTAATTTTCAATTAAAGATAAGAATAAAAGTGGTCCTGCAAATTAGGCCGTATGACGGTCATATGAAATCTAATGTGTATGACCAGCTTAGGCGGCATCACCATTTTTTATGTATATTTTGTTATACATTAATGTATGTTTAAAAAAAATATATATATATATATATATATATATATATATATATATATATATATATATATATATATATACACTCACCGGCCACTTTATTAGGTACACCATGCTAGTAACGGGTTGGACCCCCTTTTGCCTTCAGAACTGCCTCAATTCTTCGTGGCATAGATTCAACAAGGTGCTGGAAGCATTCCTCAGAGATTTTGGTCCATATTGACATGATGGCATCACACAGTTGCCGCAGATTTGTCGGCTGCACATCTATGATGCGAATCTCCCGTTCCACCACATCCCAAAGATGCTCTATTGGATTGAGATCTGGCGACTGTGGAGGCCATTGGAGTACAGTGAACTCATTGTCATGTTCAAGAAACCAGTCTGAGATGATTCCAGCTTTATGACATGGCGCATTATCCTGCTGAAAGTAGCCATCAGATGTTGGGTACATTGTGGTCATAAAGGGATGGACATGGTCAGCAACAATACTCAGGTAGGCTTTGGCGTTGCAACGATGCTCAATTGGTACCAAGGGGCCCAAAGAGTGCCAAGAAAATATTCCCCACACCATGACACCACCACCACCAGCCTGAACCGTTGATACAAGGCAGGATGGATCCATGCTTTCATGTTGTTGACGCCAAATTCTGACCCTACCATCCGAATGTCGCAGCAGAAATCGAGACTCATCAGACCAGGCAACGTTTTTCCAATCTTCAATTGTCCAATTTCGATGAGCTTGTGCAAATTGTAGCCTCAGTTTCCTGTTCTTAGCTGAAAGGAGTGGCACCCGGTGTGGTCTTCTGCTGCTGTAGCCCATCTGCCTCAAAGTTCGACGTACTGTGCGTTCAGAGATGCTCTTCTGGCTACCTTGGTTGTAACGGGTGGCTATTTGAGTCACTGTTGCCTTTCTATCAGCTCGAACCAGTCTGGCCATTCTCCTCTGACCTCTGGCATCAACAACGCATTTCCGCCCACAGAACTGCCGCTCACTGGATGTTTTTTCTTTTTCGGACCATTCTCTGTAAACCCTAGAGATGGTTGTGCGTGAAAATCCCAGTAGATCAGCAGTTTCTGAAATACTCAGACCAGCCCTTCTGGCACCAACAACCATGCCACGTTCAAAGGCACTCAAATCACCTTTCTTCCCCATACTGATGCTCGGTTTGAACTGCAGGAGATTGTCTTGACCATGTCTACATGCCTAAATGCTATGAGTTGCCGCCATGTGATTGGCTGATTAGAAATTAAGTGTTAACGAGCAGTTGGACAGGTGTACCTAATAAAGTGGCCGGTGAGTGTATATATATATATATATATATATATATATATATATAGTGAAATGTATTGTATTTTAGTAATGTGTTCTTACTCAAAAATTATACAATTTTATTCTATTTTCTGTACATGACTATGGGGGCTGCCATCTTGCCTGAGCTTCTCATTTCCTCTTCTAGCAACATTTAGTGAGATGCTTTATAGCATATCACTAAAGACCACCTCTCCTGGGCTACCTTGCAGC
The DNA here is from genome assembly GCF_031893055.1 of Leptodactylus fuscus. Taxonomy (NCBI): domain Eukaryota; kingdom Metazoa; phylum Chordata; class Amphibia; order Anura; family Leptodactylidae; genus Leptodactylus; species Leptodactylus fuscus. The sequence continues at coordinate 140,298,944 of NC_134267.1, forward strand.
CTTTGGCAGTCTCTGGCATCCTCTTCAGATCTCTTCAAGCCTCTGACAGACATCACATACCCAGTAGTCGCAATTGAGGCCCAATCACAGTACTCGGTAACATCAGCTAGAAGTTGGAAGAGGCCTGAAGAGGATGTTGGAAACCGCTGGATGCCCAGGAGAGTTGAGTGTTTGTCATTTTTACTCCCCATCCCAGAGCAGGCCTCCATTAGTGATTTGGGTGAGGAAGGGGCACAATGTTAGTGTGAACCTAACATTATTTATATGTTATTTATGCCACCTATGTTACTATATATGTTGCATGCTTATTAAATAGAAAAATATACTTTTTTTACTCACCACTGTACAAGAGGTGTAGGAAATCCTTGGACAGTGAAGAAAAGCTTCACAGGCATTCCTTCCCAAACAGTATGTGACCTGAGACGGACCAAAATATCTGGGGCACGGCTTATACATTCTTCATGAATTTGCCTTTGTAATGCCAACTTTTCCTCTACCTACGTAATAACAGGATGAAACTGGCATTAAGTCCATTATTTCTCTATATAAAGCTCCTTCATCAGTATTCATTTTGGTATGGTTATATATTTTTTGTATAATTTGGTAAATTGTAGTTTTACAAATTATACAAAGAAGCATGTGAAGAAATGAAAAAGCTTGCATCAAACTCCATGAACTCTAATATATGAAACAGAAATGTGCACCCATGAGCTACCTTAGTGCAGATTACTCCTCATCTCTCCTTTATATCAATAGGGGAGTGGGTCTAGGAATAGAAGGGTTAATCTCTTTGGCCACCTTAGGAGTATCAATTTAGGATACAGTGTACCAAAGCTAATATTGCTAGGATACAGTGTACAGAAGATAAATAGGTGACTAATTACATCAGATGTCAACCTAATACATACTCACCAGCATATCTTAACCCTAATATAAGGGGACTACACCTAGTTTCCTATAGTGTGGAGTATATATTATACTTCCAACATTTTTATTTTTATCTATAACAAGAGGGGCCGGGCCACCTGCCCTGACTTTTTACTTGATTTTACAATAAAAGTTAAGTTTTAAATGCTTGTCTTGAGGACACCCCTTATATGAATATACAAATTTTGGTGCTCCTAGATCCAGTGATATTTGCACAAAACTCAGTGTGAACATACCCTAATACTTCTTTTATTGTTTCTATACAACTGTAAATGTTGAAGAATAGTTTCAGAATAGTGTATAGGAGGAGGAAAATAATTGTCATCTTACAATCCTTTGAATAGACACTTTATCGATCTGCTCCCTTGCCAAGGCCCGTGCGATACGAACGTCTTCTTCCAAGAAGGCAAGCTCTGTGGCATAGTGAACACTTCGGTCATAGCTTCTGTGTTGCTGCTGAGACCTTTGTTCAACTCTTTGCTCAGAGTGATGTTCAGCACGTTGTTCAGAATGCTGCTCATGTGCCCTACACCATGGAATAAGCAATAGTTACAAAAGAATACTATAGGCATATATAGTCCTTGTTATTTTATAGAAGGCTTTTAGAAATTCCTACTTCTACAATTTTTCAGCTCATGCTTTGAAGGCACATTCAATGGACAATATGCAAGCACAAAACACATCACAAAAGATACATAAACTAGACAGACTTAACCATACACATTAAAAACATAGACTGTATTATTCAGAACACATGCATACTTAGCCGTCCAGCATTTATATGTATGGTGGCTCAGGAGGAATACATGTAGTCTGAACAAACTATATAATGTGTATGGTCAGTTTTGTTAGCAATAAAACAAAAGGATATCGGTGACGGGATACCATGTTAGAACCAAGAAACAGATATTCCCATCCTTATGTAAATAAAGTGGAAGATAGATATAGAAGAAGTATTGTGCATGAAAAGATTATACTACTTTGTACCTCTATCTTTTTATGTTGAATAAGTTCTCATCACACAATGTTTAAAGAGGACCTATGACAAGTCCCCAACTCCAACTTTTTGCTCCCTTCAAAAGTTGCTGTGCCCTGATTTTGGCACAGTTTGGAATTTTTTTTCTAGACGCCATGAATTCCAAGCAATCATTGCTGTTAGATTCAGCACCATTACATTCTCTACTGTCAGGTGGGCGATCCATGTCTTCATTCTCCAGCCCAGGACCACCCACCTGACAGTAGAGAGAATATCTGTGCTGAAACTAATAGCTGTTTTTGAATTGTAGAATCTAGAGAAAAAAATTGAGCTGTGGCAGAAGCTGTGGAGAGGGATTGAAGGATGCAATGAGTTGGTGAAGGTGGTGAAAGCTCATCTTTAAGTTTATTTGCATAAGGATAACCAGACAAGCTAAGGCCTGGTTCACATCTGCATTCGGTATTCCATTCCAGGAGTCTACTTGGGAATGCCTGAACAGAATACTGAATGCATTGACAAGCGGTGAGCTTATGAAAGCACATGGACCCCATAGACTATGATGAGGCGTTTTCCGTATGGTGTCCGCTCAAGTGACAAGAGGAAAGTAGTTCAAGAAGTACTTTTCTCTCCACATGACTGGTGTGGAGACTGTGCGGAAAAATCGCAGACCCCATTTAGTCTATGGGGTCTGTGTGCTTTCATGAGCTCACTGCTTGTCAGTGTGTTCGGTATTCCATTCAGGGGATCCCCAAGCGGACTCCTTGAATGGAATACCGAGCGCAGATGTGAACCAGGCCTCAGATATACAACATATCACAAAGGCAACTTGTTGAAGCACACCTTACAAATTGTAAGCAGGCACAAAGGACAATTTAGGGCATAGCGATACAATTTGCAACAGTACATTTACAATATGTTAGTTTTCTATAAATCCACAATGCATTAGTACTTGCAGTGTATACCATTGCATAAGCAATAGGTATTTGCATCAGCACATAACGAAATAAAGCATAAAGCCTCTATTACAGACGCATATGATGTACACATGTTTGAGCTTAGCTGTACTTTTTGTAATGTTCCTGAATTTACAAGACAGACATGAAGAAGATGGATAATAAGTATATTTAGAAATATAAAGTATGAGAAGATGAAAGTAAGAAAAGGGTACAAAATATGAGGAATGAGAAACACGTGAACATGAAAAAGGAGGGGAAATGAAGATGAGCAAGAAGGATAAGTAAATGGTAAAGATGAAGAAGAAAGTGAACAAGTAAGAGATAGAGAGAAAGAAGAAACAAAAAGGAAGTCAGAAACAGAAAAGGACATAAAGAAATAAAAAGACCAAGTAGATAAAAGAAGAAGGTACAGGAGAAGGATAAATGAAAAATTAGGAGCAGGGAATAGGATCACAAGAAGGATCAAGAAAAGGGAAAAGAATACAAAATAGAGAATGATGAAAGAGGAAAAAAGGAACAACAGATTTTGCTTATTCTCAATGGAGCCATCCATTTCCTAAACTTCATTTTTAAATGTCAGTCTTCAGTGTCAGTATGGTTATAACAGTATTGCACATGTGGGGACTTATACGTACAGACTAGAGATGAGCGAGTACTGTTCAGATCAGCCAATCCGAACAGCACGCTCGCATAGAAATGAATGGACGTAGCCGGCACGCGGGGGTTAAGCGGACGGCCGCCGTCAAAGCGGAAGTACCAGGTGCATCCATTCATTTCTATGGAGCGTGCTGTTCGAATCGGCTGATCCGAACAGTACTCGCTCATCTCTATTACAGACCACCTGTGTAGTGGAACAAAAAATAATATGATATGATTTTAGTGCATTTACTACACACTAATGTATCTACTGTGCTTGCCCAAAGTTTAAGGCTAAGACGCCATGTTGTGGAAATGCAGCATTTTTTGCCTGGTGTGAAAATGCAGCCAAAACAAAGCACAGCATGTCAATTTAACCTGCAAAAACGCAGGCATTTTCCCTAACAAGGGAAGAAAAACCAGAGGGAAAAATGCTGCAGAAAAAAAAGTGATGTGTATTTGCTGCATTTTTTTCCACAGTATTTTTTAGCTGTGGCGTGGCCCAAGGGGCCTTAGCCTACGGCCGGGGCCTCACTTGGCATAAACACCACGGATTGCCCACATTGGAAACATTGTGGAAAAAAACACAACATTTACAGTCATAGCAAAGTAGATGGAATTCTATGAATTTCACCCCCCACTTTACGTCAAAATACTTACTACGTATTTCTGGTAATTTACAAAACCTTTACGGTTTTGGAAATCGCAGCATGTCAATTATATCTACGGAAATGCTAGCAATTGCTCACAGCTAGAAATAACATGCCATAACTACTGCTAGAGCTGTAGTAAAAGTTAACATGCTTGTGTTTCTTATTACATTCGTTACCTGTTACATATTATTATTAATAATTAAGAGCATACTACTGAAACACATTAATAGGTCATGGTTGAAGCTTCTCTCTAACTACCCATGCATGGTACACAATACCATGTACCTTCTTTTAAATACAGGGACATAGTATTCTTGAACATCTCTATCAGCCCCGCAAACACATTTAACTCTGGAACCGGAGGAAATTGCTGAAACTCTTTGAGTAGAAGCTGAGCTGCTTCTTCTGTAGTGATAGAGAGAGGAGATGATGTTGCACATACCTGTTGCAGCTCTGAGACATTGCCGCTGTTAAACATACTGTGGTCAATGTATATAATACAATACAACACGGTTTTATTCATTTCAAGTAGTAGGCGACACTAAAGGGTAAGATTATATAAGTATATAATGCAAGCTGAGCTGAGTCCTAAGAATATAATGTATCATAGGAAAATGTTATTAAAGCTACTGAAAGATATGATAGAGTCATCTATGTAGACTCTCTTGTTCATCTTTCACCAAGTACAAACTACTAAATGCCATGTATCATTTGTTTAGCGCTGTCACCCTGAACAATCCGGCCACCAGTTCAATAGAAATGACCCCTGGAAGGTTATACTGTATGTAGGTTAACTGGTATTATAACTTTTTACTGTCTCTGACAATAGGTTTCTGCCCACTTGGAGAATTAGAACTAATTTACATATACTCTTCGAGAGTCCATATCTTTTAAAATGGATGAGCGGATTAAGTATATAAACAATAAATTGTTGAGAGGCACAGAAAGTATCAAATGATGTATGTCATTTAGTAGCTTGGATCTAGTGATAGATCTGTACTGAACTATCCTGTCAAGCCAGTGAAAGGTGTTGAACAGTTGGCTTTTATAGGGTTGTTGTCAGATTAAAGAGGACCTATGGGTTTTGCGAAAAATGGAAAAAGTGAAAGTAGATAAAGTTCTAAGACTTTTTGGAAATATAAGTAATTAGCAAAAAATTGGAATCAGGTATCTGAGGCCACAGTGAAGTTGAGAATCTCTTCTTTTTTATTTAATTTATTTTCTACTTTTAGTTGCTTAGGTTCGGTTCACATCTGTCTCCGTAGGGACATTCCGTTCGCCTCTCCACATGAATTATGTGCTTTTCTCTCCCCATTTTTCTCCTTTTTGGGCAGAAACCAAACGGAAACCACGCGGACCTCATTATAGTTTATGGGGTCTACAGGTTTTGTAAGGTAACCTCTTTTATATGCAGATTAGGTTTCCATTCGGGGGGTCCCCAAGCAGACCCCCCAAACAGAAACCTGGGCACAGATGTGAATCAAGCCTAGGTCTTTTACTTCTACATCATGTGGATTCTTGGGATAGGTCCTTTTAAACAGAACCTGTCAGGTGTTTTTTCCACCATAAACGGTTCTCGGCATGTGCAGCATCAAGTAATGATCATTCTTGTGGTGGTCCCTCATTAAGCTTTCTTTTTCCTGTGGTCCCTCATTAAACTCTTCTGCTACTGAAAAGTCAGATCATAAACTTTTAGAACTTTAGTTAGCCATATGCAAATTTACCATTACTTGATGCTGGCACCAGTTTAGGGTAGAAAGACCACCTGACAAATTTTCTGTAAAGCTGCAGATTGGATAGTGGTTTGTACAATGATCCATCTCTGTATGATTTCGTACAAATCAGAGATATATGGAGATTCAGTAAAGCTCAAAACGCTTGCGAGAGTGTCTCTTTTTTCTATAACTGATCTGTGGTCGTCCAAACAAAATCAACATTCTAAGGCTGGGTTTACATGAGGGTACTATATGTAAAATCATCCATATTGCTTCCGAAAAATCAGTAGATTTTTCATACAGTGCATTTAGAGGTCTAAGTGTCCATGGAGGAGATAGATTTGGAGATAGTAGTGAAACCGAAGTAGAGCTTGTTGATTTTTTCACACTTGGACTGAATATTATTTCAGTATTCACTATGATGGGTCCATACGCTGTCCAGGTGAATTACCCCTAAATAAGGCTAATTTTGCTTATGGCCAGAAACAATTTATCATATCACTGTTTTGTTCTTACTAAGATCTGTAAGATTGTGGCCTGTTTTCACCTATATGACAAGGATCAAAGATAACACCAAACAAAATTCACTCAGCAAAATGTGATAGTACATAAGAGCAAAGGCACAACATGAATTTGCTGGAGCCTAATGCAAAAGGTAGGGAACCTTTGGCACCCCAGCTACTGTGAAACTACAACTCCCAACATGCTCCATTCACTTCCATGGGAATTCCAAGAACTGCAGAGCAAGTATGCATGCTGGGAGTTGTAGTTTTGAAACAGCTGGAGAGCCGAAGGTTCCCTACTCCTGTACTTGTTCCAAGTTCCATAACTATAATATATTATTTATGGTACTTGTCTACTTTTGGGAAGAGACATCATTTTGGTCCACTAGGGCTCCTGGGCCCAGATGTTACCACACCATCTGCACGCCCTCTTTTATGGGCACATGCCCTGTAGGGTCCTCCAGTAAAATAAACTCCGGGGGGGGGGCACTGTACTGCTAAACACAAGTGTTACTTGACCTCCACACACTGTGCCAACACACATTTTTTAGTACCAGCTTGCCATCTACTACTTTCTTCAAACAGTTTTTGTCCTGAGGGCCCTGTCAGTACTCCATTGATTGGCTTTTGCCTTTACCTAGGGCTCCCTTAGCTATGCAAGATAGAAATATACACTTACGAATCAACCGACCTCAGACAGCAGAAAGAGATGCAAAAAGATTGGTGATTGGGGCTCCACAGCAATGTCGAGAAGGTGGGAGTGGTGGAATGGAGGATATTGGTCAGCCCACCTCTGGGCCTAGACAGCATATCATCCACTGAAGGTGTCTATAATAATTAACCTGAATAATTTACCCAGTTTATTACATATAGAAATAGGCAGGTTGAGTTGCTCTATGTTGCTCATCAATATATAGTAAACCCTTCCTGCAGGAAATAAGGAGGACCCTTAAAAATCAGTGCACAATCTGACATAATTTCAGGAAAAGTAAAAAGTAGCCTATTTTGGAGTGACAATTTTGTTTCTTCTTTCTGCAATAATAAAAATGACCACAGAGCAATTATGGAGAAAAGATCCACTGAAAGGAGACACAATAAAACAGCAATTATCATATTCTCACATAAAATACAAGAATTCCTTTAATGTATTTCAGACAATGAACTGGAGGCAAAGAAAAAGAAAATAGCATTGAGAAAATCGATTACACTGAAATATCGCAGAAAAGATTGTCATTTATTAATTGGGGGTGCTATTAATTCAGTTGGAAATTGTGCATTAAGATACTTCTAACAGCAGGTTCTGTATGTGACAAGACCATTGCAGTGATTTTCCTGTAGACCTTGTGTGCCACTCTGTTACAATAAAAAGAACAATCAACCATGTTACATTCCCAGTGCTGTGAAAAAGTATTTACCCCCTCCTGTTTTCTTCTGTTTTCTCCACACTTAATTCTTTCAGACTATCAACAAAATAACATAAGATGAAGATGACCTAATAAAGATACCTGAAGAATGTACAGTATATGTGCACTGTGCAAGACTTCTCGACTAGAGATGAGCGAACACCGTTCGATCGAATAGGTTTTTAAATCGAATATCAGGCCGTTCGAGGTATTCGTTCCCAATCGAATACCACGCGGCATACGCAATAAAAATCTGTATCCCCTCCCACCTTCCCTGGCGCGTTTTTTGCACCAATATCTGTGTAGGGGAGGTGGGACAGGAACTACGACAACGGAGGCAGTGAAAAAATTTTTAAAAACCCATTGGTTGCCGAAAACATGTGACCTCCCATATTCCTCCCGCCGCCATATTTGTGTCATTTTGCGGTGAGAGATAGGGAGAGAAACATATCTGCTGAGGGCTAGATAGGCATTATGTTCAGATAGGCAGGGAAAAACCAAAGGACAACAACAGCTCTTCTCAGAGCTATACATTGCAGGGACAGGAGTCCAGCTTTCCAAAGACTGTGGAAAACAGGGATACAGAACAGTTACTTGTTGCTATATAGGTGCACACCAGCTTTTGTTAGGGATGTCCCCCCACAAAATAGCAGGAATCCACAGCAGTTACTTCTTGCTATATATGTGCAAACCAGCTTCTCTTTGGGGTGTCCCCCCCCCCCCCCCGCACAAATTTGCAGGAATACAGAGCAGTTACCTCCTGCTATATACGTGTAAACCAGCTTTTATTAGGGGCATACCCCAAAAAATAGCAGGAATCCACAGCAGTTACTTCTTGCTATATACATGACAAACCAGTTTTTCTCAGGGGTGTATATACCATAAAAAGGGCATTAGTATACATCAAAAAATGTGTAAGGCTAGCGCAAGGGGACGGGGATGAGGACTGAGATGAGGATGGGGGCGTGGAAATGCAGATGTGGAGCAAGGTTGCGCTCAACCAACAGCATCTACTGTGCCTACTACTCTGCGGCAGCAAGCATTGCGCTTCCCCACAGTCTCTGGCTTGATGGCCACATTAAGTAGGTGCAGGATACAAGACTAACCAGGCCCGAGCACCAGGAACAGGTGTTACAATGGCTGGCGGATAATGCTTCCAGCACATTCTCCACCATTAGTCAGCCTCTACCTCAACTCCTCCTCCTACCCAACAGTCTAGTCCTCCTTCCTCACAACATGCTCAATCTTCCCAGCAAACTAATCCCACCTTTCTCACCTCCTAGGAGCTGTTTTCGGGTCCATTCACTGTCCTTCTCTCTGTCCCACTACGTCCTGAATCACCAGAGGTAACAGATGAGTTGCTGTGTCCTGATGCACAAACACTGGAGCATCCGTTATCGCCTGTTGTTGTTGTTGACCAGCAATCGGCCCTCAGTGACGATGATGACGAGACACAGTTGCCATCAGGGCAGCCTGTTGCCATCGTCGGTGTGCAAGAGGAGGAGGAATTGGAAGAGGAGGTGGTGGACGACGAGGACACTGTCCCAACCTGGACAGGGGGGGATGTCAAGCAGGGAGAGCAGTGTAGATGTGGAGGGAAGTGCAGCACCAAAGAGAATGGCTAGAGGCAGAGGCATTTCCAGAGGCAGAAGACAGCCGCTTCACTAAACCCAGGCCACAGCCAGCAGGGCCAAAAATGTTCCCTCTTCCAGCCAGCCTAGAAAAACTCCAAAATCGAGGCCACGGTTTTCGGTCGTGTGGAATTTTTTTAATGTATGTGCGGTGGACAAATATAGTGCAGTTTGCACACTCTGCAACTCCAAACTGAGTAGGGGCTCTGAAAAGAGCAACCTTATGACCACTGGCATGCACCCTCATTTGGAAGGCAAGCACTGGGCTCAGTGGCAGAGAGCAAACGCAGGACAATCATTGTCCAGAGTTGCCGCCACTGCCTCTCCCACTGTTGCCAGTGCTGGCGCTGCAGTCCAGACCAGCAGCCAGGAAATCTCCACTTCTGCCTCCACCACATTGGAGACTTCTCCCTCATCCTCCCCTTTTCTTGCCTCAGCTCCTTCTCCTGCCTTAGCTCCTTCTCCTGTACCATCATGCGCCTCTTCACAGCAACCCACCATCTCCCAGACTTTTGAGCGCAGGCAAAAATACAGTGCTACCCATCCCCATGCACAAGCCTTAAACACACACATCTCCAAACTCCTGGCCCAGGAGATGTTGGCGTTCCGGCTTGTGGAAACTCAGGCCTTCCATGACCTGATGGCAAGTGCGGCACCTCGCTATGCCATCCCTAGCCGTCACTACTTTTCCCGCTGTACCGTCCCCGCCTTGCACCAGCACGTGTCACACAACATCAGGTGGGCCCTAAGTTCTGCGATTTGCACAAAGGTCCACTTGACCACCGTCGCGTGGACAAGTGCATGCAGACAGGGACGCAATATTTCACTGATGGCACATTGGGTGAATGTAGTTGAGGCTGGGACAGGGTCACAATCTGATGCGGTCTACCTCATTTTCCCACCCACCATCCCTGGCAGGGGCTCTGAACCACCACCCTCCTCCTCCTCCTCCGCCATCACATCGACCCCAGCTACCTGCTGGTAATGCTGCAGCACTGGCGTGGGGAGACGTCAGCAGGCCGTGCTGAGGCTCATCAACTTTGGGGACAGACAGCACACTGCCTCAGAGGTGAGGGATGCCCTCCTCAATGAAACGGCAACATGGTTTTCGCCGCTGCACCTGGGCCCAGGCATGGTTGTGTGTGATAACAGCCGGAACCTGGTAGCGGCTCTGGAGCTTGCCAACCTCCAACACGTTCCATGCCTGGCCCACGTGTTCAATTTAGTGGTGCAAGGTTTTTTAAAACGTACCCAAATGTACCTGAGCTACTGGTGAAAGTGCGGCGCTTGTGCACCCACTTTCGCAAGTCTACAGTAGCCACTGCTAGCCTCCGAACCCTCCAGCAACGCCACCATCTGCCAGAACACCGGCTGATGTGCGACGTCCCCAAATGCTGGAACTCGACGTACCACATGTTGAGTAGAGTGTGTGAGCAGCAGAGACCCTTGATGGAGTATCATCTCCAAAACCCAAGGGTTTCTCAGAGTCAGCTCCCGCAGGTCCTGCTGGTTAGAGTCTCAATCCACCCTGATTCCCCCCAACTCTGCTGGTTAGAGTCTCAATCCACCCTGATTCCCCCCAACTCTGCTGGTTAGAGTCTCAATCCAACCTCATTCCCCCCAACTCTGCTGGTTAGAGTCTCAATCCACCCTGATTCCCCCAAATTCTGCTGGTTAGAGGCTCAACTCACTCCAAGGGCCAAAAACACTGCCGATGCAAAGCTCTATTCACTCTAAGGGCCTAAAACTCTGCTGGTAAGAGGCTGAAGTCACCTAAAGGGCCTCTATCTCTGCTGGTAGCTCAGCTTAAGGGCCTGTAACTTAATTTTGAAGGGCTCAAGTTAAGAGCCATAAAAGTGAATTTTGGAAGGTCTTACCACATCACACACACAACCACAATGACAGTTAAGGGTGGGGGCTTTTGGATTTCCCATTGCCTATTCCATCTGTGGTTATCATGGGCAACGTGATTTAAAGGGATGCTTGTTAATGTTTCTTTAGCTTAAATTTGGGTTTCTGTCCATCCATTTGGGGAAGAAAGAAGGTTTCCAGGTATTTTTCCACTTTCAAAGAGGATTTTTTGAGTGTGGAAAGTGTGTAGTTGATAGGCTGTGATGGTGGGGTAAAACTGTGACTTGGGCTTGTTAGATGCCCCCAGGCATGCTTCCCCTGCTGTCCCAGTTGCATTCCAGAGGTGTTGGCATCATTTGCTGAGGTATCATAGTGGACTTGGTGACCCTCCTGAGTCGAATGGTGGGTTCCCCTGAAACAAAGCATTTTTCCCCATAGACTATAATGGGGTTCGGTATTCAATCGAATAGTCGAATATTGAGCGGCTATTCGAAACGAATAAGGAATATCGAATATTTTACTGTTCGCTCATCTCTATTCTCGACAACGTTTTTTGCCTGTTATATCTACATGCTGTGACCCCCCTCCTCATGTCCTCCAACCACATTCGGCTGTATTATTAACATCACTTCACACAGAGAACTAAATGATCCTGCAGTGTGTCTGTGTTTCTTTCTTTTTTAGTTGCTATGATTCGTAGGATTTTTCTATCTGCCATGAGCTTGTATGTGTTTTTCTCTCTTGTTATATACTACTGTACCATCTATGAAACTGTATCATTGAAATTTCCCCATTGTGGGACTATTAAAGGATTATCTTATCTAGTCACACTTGATGGTGGAGTATTAATATTTCTTACTGTAGTTTGCTTAACATGTTGACAGTTATAGAATGGACAATTCCTAGGAGTGTTTCCAATCATTGCTGACTAACTAGAAATATAGAAGAACGATGGCAGAAAAGGACCACATGGTCCATCTGATCTGTCCTTTATATTATTACCACTTTATCTTAGAAGACATGTCTTCATCCTAAGCATACTTAAATTTACTTACTGTAGATTTCCCAAATACATCTGCTGGAAGTCTGTCCCAAGTCTCAACTAATATTGAAATAATATTTCCTTACATTACTCCTGAACTCCCCCTCAACTATTTTCATATTGTGCCCCTTAGTGTTTCCTTTTTTTAAAAATTAAAACTCTTACATCTTATTTATACCTTTAGAAATGTAAAGGTTTTGATCATGTCCCACATTTTCCTTTTTTCCTTGAGGCAATACAACTTAAGATCTTTAAGTCTCTCCTAATATGTTTTATGTTTCTTTTTCTGTAATCCACCTTTGCAGCTGTTCTATTTTATATATTTTCTGTAGATAGAGTCCCCAGAACTGAACCCACTATTCCAGATGTGGTCTCCATAGCATTTTATACAGCAGGATCACTCTCTCTCTCCCTGATGGATATTGCTCCAGTTATATAGATGAGCATCCTACTCCACCTTCCCTGCTGCCTGGCTGCATTGTGCACTCATTTTGAGGCTGTCTGATATCAAGATTCCTAAATCCTTCTCCTCTTGCACAGTACTGCCAATACAATAGTCAGACAGAGGGCTTCTTCTCCCCAAGTGCATTATCTTACATTTGCAAACATTAAACAGCACTTTCCATTGTTTGGACCATTTATTCAGTAAAGATAGATCTGTTCCCATGTTGCAAAACCCTAATGGAATATTAACTGTATTACACTATGTCATAGGCATACAGGCAAATCTATCAATCCTTCTACTATACAATCTACTGCATGCAGCAGAACATAACTACTGACTACACATATTCTGCATTTATAGGCAGCACATTTCACCTTGTTTACACAGCATGATATTCTGAAAAAAATTCTAGTTCCTGATAATTTTTCTGTTAATAGGGCCATGTATACAGCCTTTAGGATGTATTCGTTCATGCCAAAGGTACATGGTGAAATCTGAGCAAAGCCCTGAAGATGGACCACAGCAAAAAGCACACAATTTTGGATGGCTTTTCCTGAAACACTCTGGATGGGAACCAGTGGCGTAACTACCACCATAGCAGCGGTAGCAGCTGCCACAGGGCCCGGGACATTAGGGGCCCAGTGACAGCTGCTACCATTATGCTCGGAGGTCTTTTCGGACCCCCGAGTATAATGATCGGGGCCCCCTGTTGGTGGAATACTTTCCACCAACAGGGGGCCCCGAAGCTGCAGCAACGGCTGAGACACAGGAGCTGCAGCTCTGGCTCCTGTCAGCGCTGCAGGACGTTCCCCCTCTCTCCCCCTCTCTCCCCCCTCCCTTTCTCTGCTGTCCTCTGCCCACCAATGAGAGGAGGAGGCGGGGCTTATCCCTGCCGTCCTGCACTGGAGGAAGAAGCTGCTCCAGGAAAATGAAACTGAAGCTACACAGGTACGTACTGGGGTTACTATACTTATTATACTGTGTGCAGGGGCCATTATTGGGTATAATACTGTGTGCAGGGGCCACTATTGGGTATAATACTGTGTGCAGGGGCCATTATTGGGTATAATACTGTGTGCAGGGGCCACTAAGGGACATAATAGAGCGCGCAGGAATGCGTAGGAGGGACTCGGTCGAGATCTTCGGTGTCGAGGGGGCCCCATGTCAAAAGTTCGCCACGGGGCCCCGCCATTCCTAGTTACGCCACTGATGGGAACGTACTGTTAAAATTCAGCAGCAAGTTTGCTGTGTGTGGCTCTAGCCTTAGGCCGGTTGCACACAACACTGTGCTCACCGCTGGCTATAAATGAAAGGCATGGCAGGTGCACAGGTGGCACATGGATTTCATCACTGTGCCACCCCTGCACTGGCAGTGCTTATGCGCCTCCTTTCATTGAAAGAATAGGAGAAGCAGGGACGCCACATCGTACAGAAATAGGACCTGTTTAACATTTTGCAGCCCGGACTGTCGACCCAAACATGGGACTGTGTAATTCACGGTCATGTGTACGGACCCTTAGAAATGAATGGGTCGGTGTGCTATCCAGGAAAAACCCAGATAGCACACTGACCTATCATACAGTCGTCTGCAAGGGGCTTTAAAGGGGTTATCCAGGATTAAGAAACATGGCTGCTTTCTCCTTCTCAAGAAGTGACATCATGTCCATTGGTCACATGAGGATGCTGCAGTCCAGTACTGAACTGGGGACTGAGCTGCATTATGGCCATGTGAATAACAAATGTGATGTCACTTCCTGAGAAGAAGAAAGCAGCCATGTTTTCTGATCCTGGATAACCCCTTTAAACTCATTGCTTAAGTGCTATAGCTATTTTGGTTGGCTTTGCGAGTAATTCTTTATAGTAGGAAGGAAGATAGCAGAGAGTTCCTATGCAAAAACAGTACAAAAGCCTTTTACTCTAGAATAGAGTTGCTGTATAACAATCCACCAGAGCCATACAATTCTTAGCTCATTTCCTTAGATAGAATCTAATAGACAACAAGAAGTTACTTTTTTGGTTCAACCCTGTAGGTACTCTCAAAATAGCATGTTATGGTATATTGCCATGCGGCAGATTTCCTGCAGAAACGTTTGAGGCTGCTTTATTGAGCTAAATCTGAGAAATGAGGAAATCTGTGTGCTTGCCATGAAAATAAGCACATATTTCAGACATATTTGCAACAAATCTACCTTACAGTACATCCATAAATTCAGTATTATCTTGCAATGAGCCCAGCACCTGGGCCAGTGTAATATGCTCCTGGTGAGACTTGGAAGCTGCTGGATACATTTCAGTTCAAAATGAACTGAACCTGACAACCCAAGAGATCCATACAATTTTTATCATAATCTTATTGTGTTACAAGATGAATACAATACCATCACTTACAATAGTAATTTTTTTGACAAATTCCACTTACTTTTGTGCTGTATATTCTTGAACTACATATCTACTTTGAAGATTGCGGTAAGAGTGGTCATAATGCTTATGTCTCTTTTGATAATAAGGAACAACCTTAGAAGACATGGCTCCAGCCTGTCCCTAGAACTGGAGAAAAAATGGCAATTCGTTAAAATGGAAAGTTTCTACAGCCTGAAAAGGACATAATTTAACGTATCAAACTGTATAATCTGTTGGTTAGTGCCCTTTTTCCAGCAAAATTGCAGCTTTTTGCAGCAGCTCAAAGCACTTTCTTAAAAACTGGGTGACATATTTAACATTGCTGGATTTCCATGCAACCATATAACAATCATTAAAGAGGACCTGTCACCAGGTCTGAAAAGCCCGATGACATACATAATCTGTTAACTTTAGCTTTTTGGTGGGGTTTTTTTTTCAAATCTGTTGAACTATTCCAAAGTTATAAGTCCCTTTAGTGTTGATGCAGATTAGTGTATACTGGTGAAATGGGTGGCAACATTGCATGACACAGAGTACACTGAGTCCCTAAAAGAAGTGTTATCACTCGCTATACTAGCAGTCCGGAAGGGTAGGGGGCCCGTGGCCAGCTAGAGAGGATTGTGACATTGCAGGACAATGGTAGCAATCAGAGAAAGCCTATTTCTCTGACCGCTGTCTCCATTATACATTTTAGGCATCAGAGATATGGATTCATCTCTGCTGCCTGTGTACAGTGTTGTAAAAGTAGAGGGGCCTGGCATTATGTAATGTAGATACATACCACTGAGCCCCTTTCCAATAAAAGCCTGCCCAGGGGTGGTGATTAAGAGTAACATACGCTTATATTCACCTCTCCTAGGCTTTTGATGGTTCCCAGAATCCTCTTCAGGGCTGAAGTCACAAGTCTGGGGGTCACACCAGTGTGCCTCAGCTGATTACTGATGCTCAATGACAGGCTAGAGGATGCTTGAGAGAGCAGGGCAGAGCAAGGATGAGATAACTATAAGTGTTTGTTAACTGAACCAAAATTGCACCAAAATTAACTGGAGTGCCAAAATTCACAAATATTCATTGAGTGGGGTTTTTTCCAGCCTTCCAGAACATATTATACGGTATAAGGTGTCATCAGTGGCGTAACTACCACCATAGCAGCGGTAGCAGCTGCCACAGGGCCCGGGACATTAGGGGCCCGGTGACAGCTGCTACCGCTGCTATCATTATGCTCGGAGGTCTTTTCGGACCCCCGAGTATAATGATCGGGGCCCCCTGTTGGTGGAATACTTTCCACCAACAGGGGGCCCCGAAGCTGCAGCAACGGCTGAGACACAGGAGCTGCAGCTCTGGCTCCTGTCAGCGCTGCAGGACGTTCCCCCTCTCTCCCCCTCTCTCCCCCCTCCCTTTCTCTGCTGTCCTCTGCCCACCAATGAGAGGAGGAGGCGGGGCTTATCCCTTCCGTCCTGCACAGAAGAGAAGAGGAAGAAGCTGCTCTAGGAAAATGAAACTGAAGCTACACAGGTACGTACTGGGGTTACTTATTACTATCAGGCATTTGGGGGGATTACTTGTGTTTTAGTAACTCCATGTGCCTCATAGTAATAGCAGTTAACCCCATCATCTCCCTCACATTAACCCCTGTTTGCCTCACCATAAGAGTTACTGATATGTGAGACATTTGGGGGTAATAGTAATGAAGATACTTTATTATTACCTCCATGTCTCTCACATATCAGTAACTCTTATGGTGAGGCAGACAGGGGTTAATGTGAGGGACATGATGGGGTTAACTTCTATTAATATGAGGCACATGGAGTTACTAAATTGTAATGCACAGGACCAGATTTTTTTTTATCCACAATTTGTCCTGGTATAGCGGTCAGCGGTGACAGTATTTAGTCCTGTAGGGGCCACTAAGGGACATAATACTGTGTGCAGGGGCCACTATTGGGTATAATACTGTGTGCAGGGGCCACTAAGGGACATAATACTGTGTGCAGGGGCCACTATGGAACATAATACTGTGTGCAGGGGCCACTATGGGGTATAATACTGTGTGCAGGGGCCACTAAGAGACATAATACTGTGTGCAGGGGCCACTATGGGACATAATAGAGCGCGCAGGAATGCTTAGGAGGGACTCGGTCGAGATCTTCGGTGTCGGGGGGGCCCCATGTCAAAAGTTCGCCACGGGGCCCCGCCATTCCTAGTTACGCCACTGGGTGTCATGGCACTCGCAAAATCACCATGGTCCCTTCAAACAGCTAATCAGCAGGGATCCCAAGTGTAAATCCCCACTGATCTCTTAGATCTCTTAGAATACGACCCCAAAGATCAGCTGTTTCCCAAAGCATGCAGTTCCCAGTATTGTTTACATGCCAGGTGCATTCTTGATAACTACAGTTGTGAGTACTATAGTTGTTTCCCTTCCAAGTATCTGAGAAAGCCACAGTACCCATAACTGTTGCCATCAAGAATATGCTGTAAAGAGGGGGAAGGGCCCATGAGACTTTAGTTATGCCACTGTACACTAGTATACCCTAATTTGGATCAACATTAAAAGAGATTATATCTTTGGAATGGCTGAATTGATTTTAATAATCTAAACACCATAATGCTCAGAGTGAAAACACCTATCCAATGAATTGTCTATATAGACTTTTCGCTGGGAGGCCCCATGTCAAATCTTTGCCTTGTGGCCCCACCATTCCTAGTTATGCCACTGATCCCAGATAATCCAATTAACTCACAACTTCTACAGCCTTAAAGGGGTTGGCCACTTTCAGACCAATATTAACAAACAAATGTACAATAAAAAGATATATAATTTTCCAATATACTTTCTGTTTCAATTCCTCCTGGTTTTCTAGATCTCTGCTTACTGTCATTCATTCTGTTACTTCTAGTGGATAAAACTCTGACCATGGTCATGTGATTTATGGTTCATGGTCATGTGATTTACGGTCCATGGTCATGTGATGAGTACACAGGTGCACAGCTGATTACCAGGCAGATGTCTGATTACTGGGCTGTGACTATAACGTGCGGCACCTGTGTACTCGTCACATGACCATGGACCGTAAATCACATGACCATGGTCAGACTTTTATCCACTAGAAGTAACAGAATGAATGACAGCAAGCCGAAATCTAGAGAACCGTGAGGAATTGATACAGAAAGTATATAGGAAAATTGTACAACTTTTTATTATATAAACCAAAACATTTGTTTCTAAATATTGGTCTGAAAGTGGCCAACCCCTTTAAGTATATCCTAAAGACAAATCTCATCAGACAGACATTCTTCTGCAGTTTGGCTCCTTAAAAGTAACTCCACTCTGTTCACACTCCCCTATTATTCCACAATACATGATGCCTTGTTGAACTGTAACCTTGTAGGTCCAGGTACTTTGGATCTCCGAATAAAAGGACAATTGCTAGTGATGGCTCATCCAGCTTTATTTGTGTGATTAAAATAACCTTTATCATAAAAATGGCTGGTCCACTATCTAAGCAATTCTACCTCATGCCATGCCTGCTACCTCTCCTGTCATCCCTTCTACCTCATAGATTATAAGCATAAGTATAAGTAATAATCTATAAAGTATAAGTATAATCTACAGCCCAAGCAAGATAAGAAATGCCACAAAAGCCCTTTTCATCTCATTTACATCTGGATAAAACTGTGATTTTCTCATTGAATGAGCTGCAATGCTGAATAAGAAAGGCATATATGGAAAGTTTGTAAACACTACAAGGTACTGGGATCACTTTGATTATGTGCTGACAGACTCCCTTTAAAGAATACTATTGCTATTAATACCTATAATGCAGTTCCACCGTAATAACATGTTGACATAGTGTGTTATATTATTATTATTATTATTATTGTTTATTTATATAGCACCATTAATTCCATGGTGCTTTACATTTGGGGGTTTACATACAATACACAAAATATACAGGTAGATATAATACTAACAGTGACCGACTGGCACAGTGGGGTAGAGGGCCCTGCCCGCGAGGGCTTACAATTATATGCATTATATTCCTATTTACTGCATATGCCACTATCAAACAAAACAATAGAGATGAGCGAGTAGTACTCGATCAAGTAGGTATTCGATCGAATACTAGAGTATTCGAAATACTCGTACTCGATCGAGTACCAGTCGCTGTTCGAATGTAAAAGTTCGATGCAGAACCAGCATTGATTGGCCAAATGCTATACAGTCAGCCAATCAATGCTGGTTCTTCTCCTACCTTTAGAAGTCTTCTCCGTGCAGCTTCCCCGCGGCGTCTTCCGGCTCTTCATTCACTCTGCCAGGCTTGTAGTGCGGGCATGTGCCCGATGCCTGGCAGAGTGAATGACGAGCTGGAAGACGCTGCAGGGACGCTGCAAGGAGAAGACTGCACGAAGGATCCAGCCCCACCCTCATTCGTGGACTTGGTAATTATAATTTGATCGAACGTTGCCTACCCCTGAAACGAGCATTTTCCCCCCATAGACTATAATAGGGTTCGATATTTGATTCGAGTAGTCGAATATTGTGGGGCTACTTGAAACGAATATCGAACCTCTAATATTTTACTGTTCGCTCATCTCTACAAAAGAACAATGCAATATTAATTTGTCAAAGTTAACTTTTTACACCTTAGCTATGTCTCAATAAAAAGATTCACAATATGACCTCCAATCAAAAAATATATAAAACTGCAATATCACAATCGAGAACAGAGAAAATAATAAATCGCTGCTAGTAATTATTAAAGAGCTTTTCCAGTAGCGCCTGCTATGCAACGTGCAAATCTCTTTTCAGAGACAAGTTGACAGGGAGGTCTCTATGGGCTTAACCTGCATAAGGACGTTTACTAAGTTATTTTTCAATCTGGATAAAAAAAAACCAGTAAGTCGTTTTCTGAGCTGTAATTCAGGACCATCTTGGAGCCATCATTAGATCTGTAACCCACAGATAAATCATTAGCTATGACATCCAGAAGGTGATTTCTGAAGTGGTAAAGAGCTATATTTAGCTGTGAAATATCTGATATGTCTTTGACAACCCATCTCCAAAATAATATTATGCTGCTATCTCCATACACCACATGAAGTAAAATGTATAGCTCAAAAGTGTGAAGGAGTGAATAAAATATTTTATTACCAGTTTACATGGTGCTAAATGTCATCAATACATTTTTTTCAGGTATTTGTGATACGTTCCTGTCTATATCTACTACCTTTCAATAAAAAAAATTCATTACCTGACTCAAAATTACTGACCTCCTTTTTGTCTTCTGATTCACTTATTTTATTTGGCACAGTACATTCATGTTACTATATTCTTATTATCGAAAGATACATTAATATACAGATGTGACCACACTTAACGTAACTGGTGCAAATTGAATTATTCCCTTTCCTCGGAATAGCATGCTAATTGTCGGGGGTTCTGACCTCTGGAGCCCCCACCAATAACAAGAATGGGAGTCCAGTTCCCCAATCACAATGGAACAGCAGCACTAACATGCATACTGCTGCTTCACTGACATGGAGGGATAGGAGGTACATTCTCTTGATTGGTACAGATCCCAGTGGTTGGACCTTTGCCAATCAGCTTATGTTCTGTCCTGTGAATAGGTAACATTAGAACTTTGGGCAACCCCTTTAACTTAGTATCACTTAGTGATATCATGTCGCAAAAATCTGCTGATTTTGTCACACACATTTCTGAATATGTCCAGCCAAGAAAGAAGGTTCACCAAGATACCTTCACACGGAAGTATATAGTATTGTAGGTACATTATTGTTAAGACTCTGTCAGTAGTAAATTGGTTATAAACCTAATTACAGGACCTTGTAGAGATGATCAACAGTATCCAATTATGACTGTGTTTTTCAGCTTTGGAGCACCATTTCCATGTAAATAACCATTATATTCATATGCAAATGAGGAGTAAGTGAATTAGTGAATTGCCCCAGCATATAGAACTGAGACCACAGCCTAGTCAAGATAAGACAGGCACCCAAAAGCACTTTTCCCCTTATTTGCACAGGAATAATATGGTGATTTACATGAACATGGGATGCCAAAGCTAAATAACAGGCATATTTGGAAACTGTAGAATAACCTCTTCAACGTTCTGTGATTAAGTTTATAGCAAATTTACAGAAAGACTCCCTTTACGTAATTACTTAACCAACATTTAGCAATATGGCCAGATTCCTACTTATAGCAACAGAATCTGACATAGTGTCCAGTGCAGTCTAAGCAGAATGACGGCAAACCTAGAATTGATAAGACTAGATCACAGTGAATCCAAATATTCTCAAAGACAAACTAAAATCCATGGACTTGTCCAGTAAAAATACATGCTTGCTTGCCTCTAGGCCTACAAGGACTGATTCCTATAACCATCGAGTCCATCCATTAATAGCTTGCCAAGATATTTTTTCAGTTGTCCTGGATACCTTGCCTATTGCACTTTACTAAACTAGAATGAACTGATCTAGAATCTTAGCAGCTGAAGACAATTTTACAAAAACCAAGATGCTGCACAGCAGCAAATAGAGCAAAGCAGCTAAGCATGCCTTACATGGTGTCTGAACAAAAATTCCAGTTTCCCCTGGCGAGGCTGCATGTGGACACCGGCGGTTTGCTTTGTAAACCCATTCACTTGAATGGGTTTTAAAACCGACCGCTGGGAAGACGTCCCCTATGCAGTTTCTCTGGGAGATAGGAAGGAGACACAGCGGGCAGACATGGGCGCAAGTATGAACGCCCCCTCAGGCTGCTGTTCCCTGCAGTTTGGGTGAACAAATCCGTAGCCACCATTTAGCAACTGCAGGCTAAAAAAAAAGCCCCAGTTTATGTAAAATGTTACTTTTTAACAATGTTTTTTAACATAGGTTCTTTCGGTGGGGGCTATGTCACTCAGTTGCATAATTCTTTCACTCATTTTAACACATTCACTTGGACTCTAGTGGGAAAGCAGCTTTATTAATGAGTCATCATACTATGTGGATACAGTAGATAATGCTGACATACTGTCGTACTAATGTAATGCCAACATACAGTATACATAATGTGCAAATAAGCAATAGAACTATACTGTGCATTGATAACCTACAGAGTACCCCTTTACAGTGCAATTGGTTTGCCCTATTAATAGCCAGATCACAGCCAGCAATCTGCACCTTAATAAGCAATATCCCCAATAGTACCTGTAGAATTTACTGCAATGGTATAGTACTTGGCGGTCTAGAGCAGTAAATTTATAGGGTATCAATGGAAGTCTACTGTTATGCTACTGTTATGTTACTGCAAAATGCAAACCCAGTACAAGTAAAGATAGATGGATGGATAGATAGATAGATAGATAGATAGATAGATAGATAGATAGATAGATAGATAGATAGATAGGAGAGATAGATAGATAGATAGATAGATAGATAGATAGATAGATAGATAGATAGAAGATAGATAGATAGATAGCACTGAGTTAAACCATCATATATACAACAGAAGATAAGAAAAAATAAGGAAGAAAAAATAAACATATATATAGCTGAGACATTGAGCACTCTATGTGGAATGTATACATGCTAGATTTACACAGGGACAAAATTATTTTCTGCTACTGAGTCTCTTCCACCAAGGCCGTGTCAAACATGATAATATCCAAGCACCCTTTGCAGCTGTTCCAAACATTCAGCACTGTTGCTAAGACTTCCATCTACAAAACCGCTTACAGCAAATCCCTCTCCATCCAAAGACACTGACTCAAACATGCACTGCTAAGCTTCCAAGGGTGGTTTGTGATCTTCTATTCCTCTATAAAACTGAACCATAGTCCAGAAATTGAGCTGCATCAAGTCATAAAACCAATACAGTAAGAACAAATGTTACCAGTGTACATGACATGCAAGGCATTCCTGAGTCATATAAAGAAAGCCTATCCCCTAATACTGTACTCAGTAAATAAATATTTTAAATGATTCCAAAAAGCTTGCCGGATCAAATCCAGTGACATTCACTATGTGTCTCAGCCGTCTATTGATCAGTTAATATTGTACATGTTACCAATAAAATGATTTATGAAGACATGTGTGTGTGTGTATATATATATATATATATATATATATATATATATATATATTTCTTGCTCTCTCTATATAATTATAAACAACCAAGTAATATATTTGTTATGATATAGCATTTGCATGCTAGAAAACATGTTTCATTTCAGTGTCTCATAAAAATTGACATTTTTATAAAAAACAGCACAAATCTAATCTAATCTCCTACTTGTGGAGTAAAATGGTAAACAGCTTTATCTTTCCATGCGTCATTTTATTGTTTTTGAGAATCTAGCTAAATATAGAAACCTTTATGGACAATTGTGTCTGGCCACTTCACTCATGGCATGTCCCCGGCCTAAAATGTCACTGCATTTCCATATGTCAATGATATCAGATGGTTGGAAATCAACACAGGGATTCTGTTACAGTCTTAGCTGACATCTAACTGAAAAAAATTCTTCAACATTTTCAGGGAGAACCATTTCACTTACTTTTTCATACTTTTATCAATTAAAAGCAAAAATTGCAAACTATGAAACAATCTGCCATACAAGCCAATATTATAGGACAAGTGAAACAATATGAATATACATAACAAATGACAAGACACTTGTGATGCAAAAACAAGCTATCTAGATTTGGCCTTGTGTTCCTTGGGCACAAAGAAGAAATCATTCTGAGACACCACCCTTTCACTACACACACACACACACATACAAATGTATTTCATCATTAGCAATTAAAACATTGCAAACTATATATAAACGCAAGAAGTAACCAATTTGACCACTGGGTGTGCTGTTGTGTTGCCCATAATCCTATGAGGTCATGTGCCCCTTGAAGATGCCATGACTCCATCTCATTGAAAATGTTCATATAAGGTAAACAGTTAAAACTGCTAATTTTCACAATCATTCCTTGGTTTTGGTCATTCCTTAGGTCCCTAGACCCAAATGAACAACTTGTGAGCCATATTTTTGCTTAGGAAGGGCTGTCATGGCCTACAAGTGACAACACCAAATTTGCATACACTTATACAGAGCCTGAAATGTCTTACACGAGTTACAGATTTTTGGGCATATGTAAACATATTCAACTCTAGCTCAGAGAGAATATAAGAAGGTCTCAAAAATCCATCATTGGATTACTACTTGCCACGTAACCATTGCGAGGAGTCAGACTCAAGAATAGGCAAGTATCCTAGAGTAAGATACCTTAGGTCTGCTTTCCATTTCTACATTTTTGAATGTTGTCAAGTATCGGTGGAAGCAAAGGCCTGAATTAAAGTGTATTTTCAATATGTTACAGAGCGTGTCCAGAATTAGAAAAACATGGCTGCTTTCTACCAGAAAGAGCGCCACGCCATTACGCTGGCTGTATGTGGTATTGCAGCACAGCTACATTAACTGTAATGGTGCTGAACTGTCACTATATTTACAAGAAGGCCACCATGTTTTTTCTAATGCTGTATAAGTCCTCTCACAAATTATATAATTAATTCATACAGAATGTGCTGTTGTACAATAACATTGTTTTACATTATATGCAGTTTATATGATATTTCATGTTATACACTGTCTCACTTTTTTGGACTCTCCACTCACTATAGTGCAATTTTCATGTGAAAGAGAGGAATCCTTGTAATGCATTCATGGAATAGTTCTGCAAGGCTGTCAACCTGTCTAATTTTGTCATGCATTCTACATGGAAATTTAGGATCGTTCATGACGCTACAGACAGAACCATCAATTGGCCTCATTTTTTTCCCAAACTACCCTAAAAATTATATGGAGCAATGGATTTTTACACAACTTCAGTGAATATGTATATAATGTGCAAAACTTTTATATAGTAATGTAGATCATGGTATCATGTATCCCAATTTACATAGCATATAAATAGTACAAAATGCAGTTTTTACTGTCCATCGATTTATTTGCTAATAAAGCCATAAACATGAGGATTGTATTATGATGATTGATACATCTTCCTTAGTCCATCCACATTCACTGTATGGGATTAGAAATGATAATAATAAAATAAAAATACATAATAAAAAAAAACGTAAAATATCTCAATAACTGTTCAAATATATGTGCAAGTCATAGAATACTGTAACTTCCAAGTTTTTTTTGGCTATGATACTATAGAGATATTATATTCAGCAAGTCACAATGGGTTTATTGTTAAGCGTGTGAAATGTCAGAACACATATTCTGAATGCATGTCATTGCCCTAAACCCACTGAGCAAGCTATTGCCATGTAATGCCTCTAATACCACTTTGGATGTGTTGGTTTATTAGAACTCTGGCTTGTAGTCAAGACAGTGAAGTACAAGGATTTGTACTCTCTTTGCTCTCTTAAAGAAATGTAGCATAGCAGAAAAGGATAGATCAATCCAACACAATCTTAACCTTCAAATTTTTACATCTATGTACTATATCATATACTTGTTATCAGAAGCAACTGTTAAAAAATATATAGTATGCCACAAAATATAGCCGCTGTTATAGATATAATACATGAATAACTACTTACCAGTTATAAGAGAACTTAAACCTTCCCAGCAGAGTACACCAGGATCTGTGTTAACTTCTAACCAGACTCAGAGTGATGAAAACAAAAATAATATCTATCTGTAAAGGAATGCTGCAGCCCTTCCATCCCATGTATGGCAAGCCATGGAGCTATATATAGCAGAGATGGAGCTGGACTACCACACTTTTAGGTCACCCTGACAGAGTATATCTTGACTCTAACACTAATCATATTGTTTCTCATTTTACACAATGTTTGATTTAGTTTTCACTTGCTGTTATAGCCTACTAGCAACATATATTAATTCACTCTATCTCTATTTAATCTAGCTCTATCTATCTAATATCTATCTATCTATCTCCTATTTATCTATCTATCTACCTATCTCCTATCTATCTATCTAACTATCTATCTATCTCCTATCTATCTAACTATTGAACTATCTATCCATATGTTTCATATTTAAAGTCTTTATAGTTCTATAAATAAATATATCTATATATCTATCAATTGTTCTATCAACTATAAATAATATATTCATCTATCTATCTATCTATCTATCTATCTATCTATCTATCTATCTATCTATCCATCAGATATCATATTCCAAGTATCTACATTCCTATAAATCTATTACATATCAATCTTTCTATTGACTATAAATTATCCACAATCTATCCATCATATATGTATCATATTTAAAGCATCTATATTTCTATAAATCTGTTATATATGAAATATATATCATCAATCTACTGTATAATCTAGCCGTCACATAGGTATGATACGTAAAGCATCTATATTTCTATAAATGTGTTATCTATCTATATTTCTATCAATTATAAATAATCTATATATAATCTAGACATCATATATGTATAATATTTAAAGCATCTACAGGGTTAGGCAGGGAGGTATGGATGATTTCAACGGGGCACCACGCAAGGTGGGGATAACCTTGGTGGATAAAGACTGGGGGTATCTGCTCATCAGGAACCGCCATTTTAGTAGCCATGGAGACGCGGTTGATAGAGCATCGTGCGTTCGTGTACAACACCTTTATTGAAACAGGCCGTTCTGTCATTCAAACACAGAGACGTTTCCGGAATCATTTCATCATGGTCGTGTTCCGAAGTTTGACACAATAATGACGTGGGTGAATAACTTTCAAGGAATAGGTTCTTTGAGACCCAGAACTGCACGAGGAGGTGACCGAACAGTATGGATATTGAAATGATTCCGGAAACGTCTCTGTGTTTGAATGACAGAACGGCCCGTTTCAATAAAGGTGTTGTACACGAACACGTGTTGTGGCAGCATCATGGTTTAGGCCTGCTTTTCTTCAGTAGGGACAGGGAAGATGGTTAACATTGATGGGAAGATGGATGGAGCCAAATACAGGACCATTCTGGAAGAAAACCTGTTGGAGTCTGCAAAAAGACAATGATCCAAAACATAAAGCAAAATGTACAATGGAGTGGTAATAAACATATCCAGGTGTTAGGGCCCCTTCAGACGGAGGATACGCTGTCTGATTTTGAACATGTAGACGTTCCGAATCAGCAGCGTTTAAAGCCGGTCCCATTGCTTTCTATGGGAGCCGGCATATGCGCGCTCCCCATAGAAATGAATGGGACTGGCTGAAAATGCTGCTGATTCGGAACGTCTACACGTTCAAAATCAGACAGCGTATCCTCCGTCTGAAGGGGCCCTTAGAATGGCCAAGTCAAAGTCCAGACTTGAATCCAATCGAGAATCTGTGGAAAGAGCTGAAAACTGCTGTTCGCAAACGCTCTCAATCCAACCTCACTGAGCTCCAGCTGTTTTGCAAGGAAGAATGGGCAAAAAATTCAGTCTCTCCATGTGCAAAACTGATAGAGACTTACCCCAAGCAACTTGTAGCTGTAATCGCAGCAAAAAGTGGCACTACAAGGCATTAACGCAAGGGGGCCGAATAATTTTGCACACCCCACTTTTCAGTTTTTTATTTGTTAAAAAATAGAGATGAGCGAGTAGTACTCGATCGAGTAGGTGTTCGATCGAATACTACGGTATTCGAAATACTCGTACTCGATGTAATACTACTAGATGTTCGAAGTTAAAATTCGATGCAGAACCAGCATTGATTGACAGAATGGTATACATTGCCAATCAACGCTGGTTCTTCTCTTACCTTTAGAAGTCTTCTCCCTGCGCAGCGTCCCCGCGTCCTCTTCCGGCTCTGCATTCACTCTGCATAGGCATCGGGCCTAGGCAAAGCCGACTGCGCATGTCCGCGCGGGCGCGGGCATGCGCAGTCGGTTCTGCCTAGGCCCGATGCCTAGCAGAGTGAATTCAAGGCCGGAAGAGGACACGGGGACGCTGCGCAGGGAGAAGAATCCAGCCCGACCCTCACTCATGGACTTGGTAAGTAGAACTTGATCGAATGTTGCGTACCCCTGAAACGAGCATTTCCCCCCATAGACTATAATGGGGTTTGAAACCCGTTCGAACAGTCGAACAGTGTGCGGCTGTTCGAATCGGATTTCGAACCTCGAACATTTTAGTGTTTGCTCATCTCTATTAAAAAAGTTTACAATATCCAATAAACTTCATTCCACTTCACAATTGTGTCCCACTTGTTGATTCTTCCCTGAAAAATTAAAATTTGATATCTTTATGTTTGAAGCCTGAAATGTGGCAAAAGGTTGAAAAGTTCAAGGGGGCCAAATATTTTCGCAAGGCACTGTATGTTTCATGTTTAAATAATATATATTTCTATAAATCTATTATGGATCAACCGTTCCATCCAATATAAATTATTTATCTATGATTTATCCATGGATCCATTGATCTACTGTTCTCTCGCTCTCACTCGCTCATGGTCTATTAGTGTCAGTGAAATTCCAGTACAAGTAATCTCCCTTAGCTCCATGAAATTATCTAGAATATGTAGTAATGATTTGCTTTGGATATTTTGGATTAAGGACATCCCTCTGGGCATTTCCAGCTATAACTATGAATGTAGATTGAAGTGACTGTTAATGAAGTCTTA
Organism: Leptodactylus fuscus; assembly: GCF_031893055.1. NCBI lineage: Eukaryota > Metazoa > Chordata > Amphibia > Anura > Leptodactylidae > Leptodactylus > Leptodactylus fuscus. The sequence continues at coordinate 140,327,728 of NC_134267.1, forward strand.
CAAGCTTTTGCTTGATTTAATTAAACATTACTGCAATTGCTATAAGGGAAATAGCATAAATAGGGTATGTGGCATAATTCTTCTAAAAAGCCCATTTACCAAGGGTAATAGAGAATATATCAACCTTTGAAATTCCATTTACAGTTCTGTAGGTTGCTAATATACATTTCATTACATAAAGTACACAGTAAATGGATGACCTTGGGGATACACAAGTGCATTGCTTTTCTCATGGTTGTTTCTATATTCTCGAGTTACACTAACTCATTTTAAAGGAAATAGAGGAGGTGGAGGTTGTTATCCTGCACTGCTATATTATTAAATCCTGACATATAGTAAAGTACCCAGTATACCGCAGCGGAAAAGTATTTTTTCATATGTTAGACTCAATGGTTTCTGATCTTAAACTTGTCCCACACAGCACCATAAATGTATGGCACTGGTATCAAGGTTTTAACCTATTCACTGCCACTGGTTTTTGGACATTTTGTAACTCTGAAAACCGGAATATTTTTTTATAAGTATAACTAAATGGCATGGTAACTTTACAAACTTAGAAAATCATACTAAATCCCCATACTCACATTTTTTTCTAAAAGTATATAGCTCGTACTTTGACAAAATGTCACTTAGTACTATGTACACACGCACCTTTATACAACTTTGCATAATTTTTAATTAAACTGCAAAAACTGCTAAAACTCTCTAGTGACACCTCTGTTTTCTTCTGCTGGCCACCTCTTCGCCACGTCACTGCGTTATTTTTCCACAGCCCAACTCTGATTCCTTCATAAACAGCTGAAAGCCATGGTCAGTCAAAAGCGGTAAAGATCCTCAAATTCAAAAAGTTTGTGAATTCCTATGAAAGTAAATATGCAACAAACTATGCAAGTGGCTAATTATACAATATCAATGATGGTATAATATAGCATAGACTAGTTAATCTTTTTTTGTTTTTTGTTAAGACAGAGACTGATTTAGTAACTTTTTACAACTTGACTAAAATTTGGCCCTGACTCTGATGCCACATCTCCGACTTCAAGGTCACCCCTCCTGTAGGTGTTGTGCTGTAATAGTGGTGGTCATCATGTCAGTGATGTACCTAGCCTCTTTGGTGCCTGAGGTGGATGATCAAAAGACACCCCCTACCCTCGGACTGAATACCGGAGGCGAAAGCAGGGTTGGCGTCTTTTTATCATCCACCTCAGGCAACGGGGGAAGGGGGGTGCTAGTGTTAAAATTACAGTAAATACAGTGCAGTAATATTTTGTTACTTACAGGAAACATCTCACATTTCTGGTCTCTTCCCTTAGGCACCGCCATGACCACTTCTTCCAGCTGTAACTTGACTCTGTAACGTTTGCAACACAGACATCTTTGACTCCTCACTTCTCCACGCATCTGACCGCTATATATATTATAAATATATATATATATATATATATATATATATATATATATATATATATATAAAATGCTCCTTCTATGCATAATGTACCCTAATGAATGCTTGGATGGGCAACTATGGGGCATAATAGAGGTTGCAGGGTCCACTGTGGCCCCTGCAACCTCTATTATGCCCCATAGCGGCCCCTGCAACCGCTATTATGCCCCATAGCGACCCCTGCAGCCTCTATTATTCCTCACAGTGGCACAATAGACTGTGGGGAATAATAGATGTTGTAGATGGCTGGTGTGGTGCATAATAGAGGTTGCATGGGCCACTGTGGGGCATAATAGAGGCAACCTCTATTATGCCCCACAGTTGCCCACCCAAATATTATGCCCTACAGTTGCCCACCCAACTCTATTATTCCCCATGGTGGCCCACCCACTATTACTATACTCTGGGGTCTTTTCAGACCTCCCAGGGGAGGGGAAGGAACATAATAAACATTGTTACTCACCTCTCCGGGATCCGCCGGCCGCACTCCTAGCACAGGCTTTGGGTCTTTATGGTAATGTCCCAGACGTCATTTGGTCTGGAACATTACCATACAGGCCCAAAATCTGCTAGGAGTAAAACCGGATCCAAGTGATGAGGGTCTCCAATTATTATACTGGGGGTCTGAAAAGACCCCCAAGTATAATAATAGTGGTAGTTGGGGTTTGCGGCCTGGGCCTGCTCATGGACTCCACCCAACCCACATCATATAGCAGAAGAGGAAGTGGGGGCTGCCATATGCAGGCCTGGGGAAGTAGGTAAATAGGCCGCTACCATGCTTGGCATTCTCCAGATACCCTGCACCATGTGGTACCACACCTAACAGCACAGGGGTCTACTACTTAAAGGTCATTGTGAAGAGGTCAGTTGTTATTGCATATACCTTGATCAAAATGTATAATATTGGGATGGGTGGTCCATGTCATTCTTTGTTTTCTTAAACTTAGTTGTACAGTATAATACTTTAATGGAAGTATAGTATGTGTATAATGTGTAAGCGGCATTTTCTTGTGGCCGGTGGGCATGCGCAGTCGACTTTGTCCTAGACCCGAGGCTTAGAAGTTTGAAGCCAACCCCCGGAAGAAGACACGTGAAGACCCCGTTCCTAAAGAAGATGGAGGTGGTGCTGGAGAGTTCTCTCGCAGCATTGGGAATGCCCCCAATGCTGCGAGAGAACTCATTTGCATACCAGCGAAAAACAAGATTTTAACCGAACGGCGGGGTGGAGAAGACATCTAAAAGTAGGAGAAGAATATCCTTTCTTAAGGCTATTCTGTCGTGTCAACAAGAAAAAAAAGGCTATTCGTCTCCTACCTGTTTCCATAGCCAGCGCCGCCTTCTTCCTCAGCTGCGTCCGCCCCGTCTGTCTCTTCTTTGGGCCTCATGGATGACGCATGCGCAGTCGGCTCTGGCTGCGAGAACCTGTTATAGCCGACTGCGCATGCGTCATCCATGAGGCCCGACGGGGACACAGACGGGGCGGACGCAGCTGAGGAAGAAGGCGGCGCTGGCTATGGCAACAGGTAGGAGACGAATAGCCTTTTTTAAGGCTATTCCGACGTGGTCAGAGGAAAGAACTTCTTTTAATGGAAGAATCCCTTTAACTCCTCGCGTGCCGAGCGCTTCCATTCATTTCAATGGAAGCGTGCCATTGAAATGAATAGAAGCGGCTGGCACGCGGGGGGTTAAGCGGCCGCCGGCAAAGTCCTTCTTCACAGCGCTGTGCTGTGAGAGCCGGGGGGAACACCCCCTCCCTCTCCGGGGAGTTCCCCCCGGCTCTCACAGCACAGCGGAGCCCCGTGTTTCCCCGATACAGTAGTAACACCCCCCGAAAGTAAGACAGTGTCTTACATTATTTTTTACCCCGAAAGTCCCACTATGTCTTACTTTCGGGGTATGTCTTACATTAGCCGACCTCCCTAAAACCCCCGCTACGTCTTACTATCGGGGGTGTCTTACTATCGGGGAAACACGGTATCTATCTATCTATCTATCTATCAATCAATCATCTATCTATCTCTATCTCTCGCTATCTCTCTATCCATCCATCTATCTATCTATCTATCTATCTATCCATCCATCCATCCATCCATCCATTATGCGTAGCTGAGTAATTTCATGATTATATAACGCATGAGACCTCAGGCATTATAATAAGGAATACTATGCAGTACATTATTGCAGCTAGTATATATCTATCACAAAACCTAAGGATTTCCACAACCCTAAATACTCTTTGCAGCTGTTAAAAGAAACTCTTTTAAGTCAGTTATCGTTGACAAATGAAAAAGAGGAGAACAGCGTCCATGTAGGCTTACATATCTCTCTATAAATGGGGGAGTTTTCTACAAACCTTATTTTTCGAAAGGTCAATACAAGATTTCTATTGAGGTTTACAACTGAATAGATAAATTATTCGTTCGCAATATGCATTGTTCGCAATATGTAGTGTCACTATTATCATAGCAATGCTATACATAAATATTACATTTAATTAAGCTTTCCTCAATAAGGAAGAAAACTAGCTCATAGTTTTTTATGGCAACTATTAGTAGGCATCTATTGCATTTTTTTACCACTTATTATGGTGTTGGTTGGCTGGATAATATGCTTTTGATGCAGCTCTGGGAGGATACTACAGTGACTACCAATAAGTATTTGGACACCTGTGGTAGAATAGAAAAACAACATTTATTCATATACAATAGTTGGTAGAAACCAGCAGATGTTTCCTTACAGGTGGTATTGATAGATACAATACTCACGGATGCCTGCTGAAACTCCTGGTGTATGTGAGCCATCGGTTGGGTGCGGTTTCTCTGGCCAGCACTCGTCGGTCTCTATCACCCAGATTCGGGGGTCTGCTGACTCGGGGCACATTCCGACAATCACTGTTCACCTTCCACTTCGTAATCACATAGGCCACTGTCGATTTTGGGTAATTCAGTTCGCTTGCTATGTCCCTTAAGGATCCACCATTTCTGTGGTACCTCACAATTACCCCTTTCTCAAAATCGTACAACTTTGCACATCATGACATTTTGCATGCGACTAATGCCAATGCACTAATGCCAATGCGGTTTCCTATTTAACGGCGGAAGATGTGACGTACATCAGGACCGCAGATATCTTCATTTACATGGGTGTCCAAATACTTATTGGTAGACAGTGTAGCTCTCAGTGGTGTATGGAGAGTCACTTATAGACAATGCTCCATGTGAATTGTATGGAAATTAACTCTCCCCAGGAAAGTGCACTAGATTTATGGCTTCATGAAAAATGAAGACATCCACAGGAAAAGGCAACAATAGTATTTCGCCATTTGTCTTCACCATTGCAATATACAGTATACAGTACTCAAACATCTGAGGAAGAAGCAGTGTAATAGTAGGAGGAATCTTATAATTGTTTTAGTATGAAATGATAAGGACAAGCATTGTGGTTAACTTGAAACTGAGCAATGAGAAGATCCAAGTTTTTTGTGTTGGAGACAGCAGTATGTGGTAAGGACCTGGTTGTGTGGTCTGAAGAAAAGAGGAGAATCAAAGGTTATCCTGAAGAAGTGGACATATGAGAATAATGGATGAGTAGAGCTGTTTACTGTGATTGATAGTTATGGGGGTTGTCAGTAAGATGGGGGGAAACTTTTTAAATTTGGTTTCCAATGATTTCATTTTTGACCTCTTGCTAAATATATACACCTATTAACCTTTAGAACTGTCTGTGATCTTACAGAAACCTCTGACTTATGTCCTGAAGTGGAATGCAGTCACATGTACAGATCAATGTGTGACAGTGCCATCAACACTTTCAGGACGGAAACATTTCTGCTAATTATGTCACTCTTGTAAAAAGTCCGGCATGCTGTTGTCTTTTTCTTTCTGTTACGACAAGATAACAATGCCACTTCAAGGACATATCACTTCTATTGAAGGGGGAAACACTACTATCAGAGTATATACTTAACTGGATGGGTTATCTTATTAATATATAGTAGATGTCTGTCCGTGGTCACAATAATTCCAAACTTTTCCCAGCACTGCCAAGGAGCTGGAAGTCTTCTATTTCAGTCTGCTTTGCTGACCCTCCAGCTCTTTGTCACATGTCTAATCCCACTCTGCTCCTGTGGCTTGTGCTACTAGTAGAGTACAAATGAAGTGTTAGAGCTTCAGGAGAGCAGGCTGAAATAAAAGACTTCTAGTCTCCCGTCACTACTATGAAATGCATGGAATTATATGAATTAGAATGATAGGGAATCTGCATCTAGATACATTAGTATGTTAAACCTTCTAGTGTAACATGTAGACTGCCAGAAGATTTTCCTCCCAATATAACCCCTTAAAGGGGCTCTATCATTGGGAAAGGTCATTTTTAACTAATCACATCCTTGCGTAGCCTTTAGAAAGGCTATTCCACACTTACCTTTAGTATGCACCATCGTGCACTCCTCTTTGCTATTGTTTCCTATGGGTGTATTCAGCACAGGCTGCTGCTGATGATGACTCAGCTTCCTGTTTGCACACACATAGGAGATAATAGAAAAGACGAGTGCTGCTGAGAACTTCCTGTGCTTGCTGGAGGCTCATTAGCATATGAATAAAAACGGACTTATTCAGAAACCACTGAGGCAATCTACATACTAAAGGTAGGTGTGGAATAGCACTTCTAAAGCCTATGCAAGGGTGTGATTAGTTAAAAATGACTTTTCCCACTTATAGAGCCCCTTTAAACTACTAGAGGCAGATTTTAATTTAAACTGTGGCAGCCAAGAGACATAGCCCTTTGTGGGAAGTTTACTAAGCTAAATGGGGCAAAATTAAGACTTTGTTTAAGACTTTTCTCAACTTATATTACAAAAGGGCCATCTTTCTTTCCCAAAGAAAACCTACTAAAGTTGTTGTAACCTTATACTAGATAATCTAAGGATATGCCACAGTTATCATCCAGCATCGGTCACTACTAGAGACTGGACATGAGCGTAGGTATTCGGAATACTACGTAGGAATACTACGGTATTCAAAATATCCGTACTCGATCGAATACTACTAGCTATTCGCAGTAAATATTCGATTCAGAACCAGCGTTGATTGGCCGAATGCTGAACAGAGTATAACATTCGGCCAATCAACGCTGGTTCTGCAGCAGGCTCATCCTTGCTAGGAGCAGGCAGCTTGCTGTTATGAGGGAGCTGACTTTTTATCATAGGAATGAATTGACCAGCATTGATTGGCCAGTGTACAGCATTCGGCCAATCAATGCTGGTTCTGCCGGAGGCTCGTCTGTGAGGAGGCGGAGTCTAAGATCGGAGCACAAGCAGTCTCCATTGTGGTCCGATTTTAGACTCCGCCTCCTCACAGACAAGCCTCCGGCAGAACCACTGTTGATTGGCCGAATGCTGTACACTGGCCAATCAAGGCTGGCCACTTCATTCCTATGAGAAAAAGTAAGCTGCCTCGTAACAGCAAGCTGCCAGCTCTCTTCCGACTAGCAAGGACGAGCCTGCTGCAGAACCAGCGTTGATTTGCCACAGGCTCATCTTTGCTAGTTGGGACAGCTGGCAGCTTGCTGTTATGAGGGAGCTTACTTTTTATCAGCGCAACTGCAAGCACTGTGCAGTTAAAGCACACGAACCCCATAGACTATAATAGGGTCCGTGTGCTTTAACTGCACAGCGCTCCTCCTAAACATGCTCCTCCTGCTATTCGTGGACTTGGTGACTCTCCTTTAGTCGAATAGCGGTTTCCCCTGAAACAAGCATTTTTTAGGTGGGGTGGTATAGACACAAAAGTCCAGTTTCTTTAGTCCAAAACAAAGGAAGAGTTTATTTTCACTCAAAAAAGTAGTGCAGCAACAAAAGGAAACAATACAAAAATAAATACCTGCCCGGCTGGGCTCTAACTAAACATGAGAATAGGTTACCTCACCTAGAATAACAGAAATCCAAAAACCAGTTGAATCACTCAGGACATAGCTCCAAAAATATGACCTCTCAGTTGGCTCTCCAGCCAAACTATGCCAAACTGTTGCTGCTGGAGCAACTTCTTAAGCCTCCTTGATGAGGAGACTCTCTGCAGCTGAATCGCTGCCAGAACATCATCAAAGTGTGGACTTGACGGGGGGGGGGGGGAATGACAGGTCCCACTACCAACCTACCTGTCATTCCTAAAAATCCAGCCCAATACTGAGCATTTACCAAAATGCTCAGCAGATGAAAGTTGTCTGCTGAGAACAAACATTCCTGGAGTTTTCTCATCTCACCCACTTGAGTAGTCTGGGTGAGAAACCGCCAGCATTTCTGTAGGTATAATTGACATGATACAATTTCCAAAAACACAAGGTTTTTTCAAATCGCAGCATTCACGCTGCAGATTATTTTCTACAATGTATTAGCCAGAATCCCATCCATTTTGCAGTTAATGTAAAATGCTGTACTTTTTACTAAGCATATTTTGACTGCAACCCTATGGATAGGTTTTAAGTGAAGATTAAAAGCTGTATTTTATCATAACAATATTACTTGGTGCTGGAGTTTTTTGCAACATTAGGATTATCGTTGATATAGAGCCTTCTTGTCCGGTGCACCAACCACACATGAATTGATGGTGATATCCACATAATTTGGTTGAGCTGTATATGTACTGTTATATTTATATCATAGAACATAAAACCTGTGTTCACATATTATGTCATATTCCACAGTGTCAGATCATCAAATAAAAGAAAGGAGAAATCCACAGTAGCTGCTTCTTCTAGGACATCCTCTGTATAGGAAAATGTGTTGAAGGAGGAAGTCTCAGATGACTGTGAGATCTGTATGCGACAGATCCCTGAGCATATGGCTTAGTCAACTATCACAAGGTTTTCAAGATGCGCCTCCAGAGTGGAGATTCTAAGATCTCTACCATTTATGAATTACAGGCCTAAATCTAGTACAATGATTCCTTAGATATCTTTAAGTTTTTTATGGTAGTTTTTACTGTAGTAGGAGCTGCACAAAGTCATGGAGCAACAATATTCCGTCAGGGATCACTTCTCCATCTTGCCTTTCCAGACCAGCCATATATTCAGACATCAACTAGAGAAACCTCTGAAATACCCGTCTAAGGGAAATGGCCATGTGGCCAAGTTCAAGAGAAGCAGTCTGTTTACAGAATAGAAGTCATGATGGGATCCAGGCTCCAAGAGCCACCAGTAAGGAGTCTTCTCCTAGGTTGGAAGGATGTACCCTCAAATTCACCAGGATTTCCACTCCAGATATCACAAGTACATTACAAGAATTCCCTGGCATAAGTCCCTTATTACTGAATAGGCAAAAGAATCTACTCCTTTTTTCTCTGTTTCCCATTGCAAAACCAGACAACAAGTCAAGACTTGTTGAGAATGTAGCAGATTTGAACACTTGCCTAATGGAGACCATCCTATCAGTTGCAATACTTTTATAGCCAGATGGCTTTGTGGCCACTATACTGTTACCTGATACATATCTATATATGCCTGTATTGTCAGTTGTAATGCCTAGTGTTCCTCACCACTTCACTCTCAGTGTCTGCAGTAAGTGCTGTGACTTTGAAAGCTGGGCTTAATCGGCATTGCCTTTACATACTTCAGTAGTTCATGTTTCTTTCTTGATCTAGGAAGAATCTCAACTATTCCAAGATCAAATAATAAAATTTCCAGATGCAGCATCCATTCTCAGTTTTCACAGATATCTCTCAAGTTATCCACATAACACATGGATAAAAGATTTCATGTAGTTCCTCATTTTATCTCAAACTGTCTAGCTGTTCATCCATAGGGATGGTGGTCCCTTGGACCAAAGCTCACATTCATTCCATTCAACTCACCATATTGTCTGCATGGAGCAAATATCAAAATTTCTAAATAGACTATTTTCACATGTGGGAGAGTTAATGGTGCCAACAAAGCTGGACCTCACAAGGGATGATGCTTTCTTCTAATTTGAGAGACATCAAGCTGAGGAATTTAATTTTAAAAAAAAGTTAATGTTTTTCACAGATGTGAAAAAACAGATAACCAATAGACACAAATAAGCAGAATGGAGGACTTGCGAATACAACTAACAGCTTAGAGAGTATTTACTAATCACATTACGTTGAACACATGGTCTTTTTTTTAGGCTCCTAAATGTGTATCAGGCAGAGTAGGCTTTTGGTGACCTGTGTCACAGCAGTTGCCGTTCTTATTATGGACCTTATGTCATTCACAAAGCAGCCCAATTCCATATTTTCACGTCATATGTGTTGTCATCTCTTTGACATTTTAAGAGGTCATTCACATGGTAGGCCTTAGGAAACAGCATGCTCTGGTACCTTAAGTTAAAGAAAAAAAAAAGCCAAATATGATAAAATATAAATTTAAAGAGGGCCTGTCACCAGGTCTCAAAAGTCCACTCACATGCCTCATCTGGTATGGACTAACCTAAGCATTTCAGTGTTTTGTTTATCCATATCTATTCAGCCATTCCAAATATAGAAAGACCTTTTAGTGTTTATGCAAATTAGACTACATTAACAAGTAGGTGTTAACACTGTGTTGCATATAATTCAATGTTACCGCCCACTTGGCTAATAGACCACCAAACAAACTACATATCACAGCTAAGGACAGTCATTGCCATGACCTTTGCGTAGTGGTCAATATAGAGGCCTATGGCATAGGAACCAACAGGGAAACATATCACTGTATTGAAGCAGCAACATGTTAAGGTTCGACAACCCCTTTAACCCTTTGCCGACATCCGCCATAATAGTTTGGTTAATGTCAGGTATTTAAATATGGCAAACGCTCAGGAGCTGAGTGGCTGTCATAGCCACCTCCTCGGTCAAAGCTGACCGAGGCACCATTTAGTGAGACCTGGGGCCAGCATCACATTACTATAACATCCAATAAAGAAGGATGTGAGAGTGGCGCATTACCTAGGCAGGATACAAATGCAATGGAGCCGTGAGTATATCATTTGAGCATTGAGCACCATGGCTACATTATATGGAAATTCAATGTGACCCTGGATATATATTACTACATATGTATAACCTTTTGAGGACCATGGATTTTTTATCTGGGTATTATTATATGCACTTCATTTTGATGTGAGTCTAAGCTTTCCAGGGTTATTCCTTAGCTTGTTGTGATTATGCATTGGTGATATATGTCCCCTGATATATCTAATGGATTCTGTTCTGGTTCTGTGAAAATTGTGGTTTTGTGAATATCATACTTATAAATTTGGTTCCAAAGTTGGTTACATGACTGTTGCTGCTGGTGACGTTGGAGAGGTGGTAAGGGAACAATAAGGAGCGGTATTTCATGTCAAGGTAATTGGGTTACAGGTGGAGTATTGCTGGTGCTGGGTCATTTAAGATAAGGTAAGTGAGGGATAGAAAATTATTGCTATTTTTACATCACAAGGTGAAGCATGATCCAACAGCCCCCATCCATTTTTTCACATAAATTTTGTTGTAATGTGTAATGTGTTTTTGAGGGCAGGATTGTGGTAGTTCACACACATGGAGGTGATATGTATGGGCCACAGTGAGATAACTACGAGCTTCATGGCAGGTTTTCTCATCTATGGAGGGACACAAGTTACAGCTGGTCCCTGGTTCAGATGGACTCAAGTAACCATGAATATTGGTCATGGTTGTCAGTAGTTGCTCGGGAGAGTCAGTGGTGGTGCGCATGCGCCGCTGCCTTCTGGCTTATGGCAAGCCAGGAGCAGGCATGCCCTTTCCATTGAGTGAGATTAGGTCGCTTCACCTCAGTCAACTGTATAGTCTTATTAATACAGAGTCATAGTTACATAGTTACATAGTAGATGAGGTTGGATAAAGACATGAGTCCATCAAGTCCAACCTATAACCCTACAATCCCCTACAGTGTTGATCCAGGGGAAGGCAAAAAACCCCATGAGGCTCAAAATACTCACAATACTGTTTTGCGTGGTTATTTATTCTGGGGCTTTAACACATGTATTCCTTATAATATCTACTTGTATGTTGTAGATAACCCTACAATGTAGATATATTAAATATCCATACCAAATATACTGGAACTTCATGACAGTGCATGAGTACTAAAGTACATAGTAGTCTTTCTTCATGATGCATATTATTTTCTTTTGCTAAGATCTTTAGCTAAGATGGATAAGAGAATTTTACAATGTAATTCCAGGTCTGGTACAAGGTGTTTAATACAATGAACCACAAAGTAATTGTTTGTGCGTGAACAATGTTCTATAAAAGGCTTTCCCAGAACTGTTCATCATGACCTTAGAGATCCGCATCATTTTCCACTAGTGATTAATGGACAGTGATATTATTCAGGCCAAGTAGACCAGACAGCTGCTCAAAAGTAGCCTTCTATCAGGACATGCAATTTAGTAGCAGCCCATACAGCAATAGAAAAACTGCATCAATAGAAGACTCAGAGCAACGGTCACACTGCTCACTTTAATCCATGATGAGCTAAAACAGGTTTTATATTCAGAAAATGTCTTACAGCTTTTAGATTGAAGTGGGTCAAATTGTATTTTGTGAACTTAATTCAAGCTGCCACCTAGAATAGAGATTCTGTCTCTGAGTTAAATAGTACAAGAGCTCACTGACAGCCTGTTACATGGACACAAGAGTGGCATGCATCTAACACAACTACCTCATATAGAACCGATTTAACCGGGTACATCATCCTCAGATCACAAAATATACTGTAGCACCATTCCTTTACTCTCCCATGTTTAAAGGAAGGGAAGAGACAATTAGAGAATATTTTAAGCCTACTAATCTTAGCTTTGTATACTGTATGTACCTTTCAAACTTATCTTATGAAAGAGTCAAAAAATCAGTGCAAATATAAACACGACAATACTTTTAGATAATATAATATTATAGATAATAAATAGTGGTCGGGGGACAAAAAGTTATGTGTTCACAGTGTATCATAGGGTCCTACGAGTAAGGAAAATGGACATATATCCATAATTAACCACTAATTCCGGAGACTCGAGTCCTAACAAGGGCAGTGCCGCAACTATCCCTAAACAAATCCTAATGATTCCCTAATGATCTATAAAAGAACAAATAGGGAAGTATAGTCAACTTATACTGCTGCACTCCATAATTATAGGGTATAAGACCATAGCTACATTACACCCCAAAATAAATAGCACCATTAAATAAGCGCTGCAAAGAGATATAATATAGTTTGTTTCACTAGGCTCTAATTCAGCGTTTACTGAGCTTGATATATAATAGACAAGGCTAAGAAGATTGTAACAATCAATAGGTCATATCTAGATACAGCAGTCCGGGCAGGTGGGCTTCCAACTGTTTGATCAAATATGTACAACGAAGAACCTCAAATTTATTTATATATTTAGTTTATAGTATTTTTATAATTTTTCTTTGTTCCTTATAGCCTTTGTGCTGTGTCAGAGTTCTGCAATATTTTTCTGTTTTTATGTATTTTGCCACGGTAGCTTGCACCTGTTCACATTGCTGTCTGAATTTTCTTCTATGTAGATACAGCAGTAGAGATGAGCGAACACTGTTCAATCGAATAGGTATTCGATCGAATATCAGGCCAATTGATGTATTCGTTTCCAATCGAATACCATGCGGCATACGCAGTAAAAATTCATATCCCCTCCCACCTTCCCTGCACGTTTTTTGCACCAATAATGGTTTGAGAGAAAGCACTGGAGACTTCTAAAGTGGCCAGCAATGAGTCTGGACCTGAATCCCATAGAACACCTGTGGAGAGATCTCTTGATGGCAGTTTGGAGAAGGCCCCCTTCACATCTCAGGGACCTAGAGCAGTTTGCCAAAGAAGAATGGTCTAAAATTCCAGCAGAGCATTGTAAGAAACTCATTGATGGTTACCGGAAGCGGTTGTTCGCAGTTATTTTGTCTAAAGGTTGTGCTACCAAGTATTAGACTGAGGGTGCCAATACTTTTGTCCGGCCCATTTTTGGAGTTTTATATAAAATGATCAATGATTTGATTTTCATTCTCTTTTGTATTTTTTCATTGCAAGCAAAATAAACGAAAATATTAATACCAAAGAGTTTGTGCTTGCAATCATTTCCTGGAAGAAGATGAGTATTATCTGACAGAACTGCAGGGGTGCCAATACTTTTGGCCAACACTGTACGTGCAAACCAGCTTTTATTAGGGTTGTCCCCCACAAAATAGCAGAAATGCACAGCAGTTACTTCTTAGTATATATGTGCAAACCAGCTTTTCTTTGAGGTGTTTCCCTCCCCACAAATTTGCAGGAATACAGAGCAGTTACCTCCTGCTATATACGTGCAAACCAGCGTTTATTAGGGGTGTCCCCCACAAAATAGCAGGAATCCACAGCAGTTACTTCTTGCTATATACGTGCAAACCAGCTTTTCAGGCAGTGTGTAACCCCAAAACAGGGATATAGAGCAATTAACCTAGGTGGGAGACACCGAAATTCAGTCAGGCTATGTACGCTCAATCCAGATATCCAGGGTGTGTACCCCCAAAACCTAGGTGGGAGACACCGAAATTCTGTCAGGCTTTGTACGCTCAATCTAGATTCTCACGGTGTGTACCACCAAAATCTAGGTGCGAGAGACAGAAATTCAGTCAGGCTATGTACGCTCAATCCAGTTTTTCACGGTGTGTACCACCAAAACCTAGGTGGGAGACACCGAAATTCAGTCAGGCTATGTATGCTCAATCCAGTTTTTCATGGTGTGTACCACCAAAACCTAGGTGGGAGAGACAGAAATTCAGTCTGGCTATGTACGCTCAATCTAGATATCCAGGGAGTGTACCCCCAAAACCTAGGTGGGAGACACTGAAATTCAGTCAGGCTATGTATGCTCAATCCAGTTTTTCACGGTTTGTACCCCCAAAACCTAGGTGGGAGAGACAGAAATTCAGTCAGGCTATGTACGCTCAATCCAGTTTTTCACGGTGTGTACCCCTAAAACCTAGGTGGGAGAGACAGAAATTCAGTCAGGTCATGTACGCTGAATCCAATTTTTAAGGGTCTACCCCCAAAGCTAAGTGGGAGACACAGCAATTCAATCAGACTATTTCAGCTCAATACAATTTTTAAGGGTCTACCCCCCCCCCCAAAGCTAAGTGGGAGGCAGCCATTCATTCAGTTAGGCCATGTATGGTCAATCCAATTTTTAAGGGTCTACCCCCCGAAGCTAAGTGAAAGACAGCCGTTCATTCAGTCAGGCCATGTATGGTCAATCCAATTTTTAAGGGTCTACCCCGCACAGCTAAGTGGAGAAACAGCAATTCAATCAGGCTATATCAGCTCAATCCAATTTTTAAGAGTCTATCCCCCGAAGCTAAGTGGGAGACAGCCGTTCATTCAGTCAAGTCATGTATGGTCAATCCAATTTTTAAGGGTCTACCCCCCGAAGCTAAGTGGGAGGCAGCCATTCATTCAGTCAGGCCATGTATGATCAATTCAATTTTTAAGGGTCTACCCCCCAAAGCTAAGTGGGATACACAGCAATTCAATCAGGCTATATCATCTCAATCCAATTTTTAAGGGTTCCCCCCCAAAAAAAAGCTAAGTGTGATACACAGCAATTCAGTCACACTATATCAGCTCAATCCAATTTTTTGTTTAATCCAGTATCGTTTGCTCTCCATGATGTGAACTATGCCTTTGTCTCTTGAAAAGCAACCCAACATGAAGTCAGCCATGTGTGCTAGTGTGTTACTTGGCATGACTTCGCTGCCCCCAACTGTAAGGGTCACTCTCCATTTCCTCCATTTTCCACTCCCCTTCACACCATCCGTGCTGAAGCAATGGGATGCACTGAACTTCACCCTCAAGCCTCGCGTGGGACAGTGACATGAAATGCCACTTCATCCCCCTCGTCTTCCTCCGCCAGCCAACAGTGCGAAGATGACAGGAGTGTGCTCTGAATGTTTTCAGCAGAGGCTACTTTTCACTTACGAAAATGGCCGCACTTTGACCAGTATATCAGGCACAATGGTGTAGGTTTCAAAGAACCTTTGCACCAACAAGTTGAAAACGTGGGCCATGTGTGGACCGTGTTTAAGTCTGGCAAGCTCCAGATCTGATACCAGGTTCCGGGCCATTATCACATACGCAAACATGCCTGGGCCTATCATCCTGGATGGCATCCCTGACCTCGGAGGCAGTGTGCTGTCTGTCCCCCAAGCTGATGAGCTTCAGCATGGCCTGCTGACATTTCCCCACACCAGTGGTACAGCGTTTCCAGCTCGTAGTTGGGGTCGAGGTTGCAGCGCAGGATTAGGCTTTCAGAGAACCCCAGTCATAATGCGCTTGTTGATGCGTCGGTGGTCAAGTGGACCTTGCAGCAAAGCGCGGAACTCTGGGCCCGACTGATGTTATGGGAGATGTAGGCGTTGCTGGAGTGTATTGAGGCTAGCACCAGGTACTGTAGACTTGCTAAAGTGGGAGCACAAGCACCGCACTTTAACCAGTAGCTTGTGTAAATTGGGGTAAGTTGTTAGAAACCGTTGCACCAATAATTTGAAAACGTAGGCCATGTGTTCCGGCCATTATCACCTGGACCCTGGTGCAACAGGGAAAAAAACATTTCTATCTCATCCAGGATGGCATCCCTGACCTCGGAGGCACTGTGCTGTCTGTCCCCCAAGCTGATGAGCTTCAGCACGGCCTGCTGACGTCTCCCCACGCCAGTGTTGCAGCGTTTCCAGCTCATAGCTGGGGTCAATTTAATGGCAGAGGAGGAGCAGGGTGGTGTTTCAGCACTCCTGCCAGGAATATTGGGTGGGGAGACAAGGCAGGCCGCCATAGTTTGCGACCCGGTTCCAGCCTCAACTACATTCAACCAGTGTGCCGCGATATAGGTGCAGCGTCCCTGGCCGCATGCACTTGTCCACGCGTCGGTGGTCAAGTAGAATTTTGTGTAACTTAGCACAGAACTTAGGGCCTGCCTGATGTTATGGGACACATGCTGGTGCAAGGCTCAACTCACCCTAAGGGCCAAAAACACTGCTGGTGAATTATGTTCAGTTCCAAAGGACTCTGTGTTTAGATTTGGCTCAGTTGCAGCTCCAGAACATGCCTTTGAAGGCATGATTTCCTTTAGTGGCTCCATCTCAGCAGGATGATGATGGTGAAGCTTGGTTAAATCTGGTGTCTGAAGGGAAAGTGGTTTTTGATCTACATCTAAAGTACTGGAGCATGTTGTTTGGACTATTAACACCTGATCAGAACCCTGTAGAGGTAATGTAGAGTCCGATATTAGAGGACCATTACCGGTAGTAGTAGTTGCAGCCAATTTTCCACCTTTGCGGTCCTCTAAATAAAAGTTACCCCCAGGACTTGATGCCAAAATGTTATCAATTTCCCAATCAAAATCAAGGTCAATGTCTGGGTCCTCAGTACAATCCACTGCATCAATCCAACACAATGAGAGTGATGGTTCTGGAACCACCATTTTAGGGGCTAAGAATTTTAAAGGGGCTAACATTCTGCTGGTGCAAGGCTCATCTCACCCAAAGGGCAAAAAACTCTGCTGGTGCAAGGCTGAATTAAGTTAAAGGGCCTAAAACTCTGCTGGTAAGAGGCTGAAGTCACCTAAAGGGCCTCAATCTCTGTTGGTAGCTCAGCTTAAGAGCCTCTAACTTAATTTGGAAGGGCTCACGTTAAGGGCCAGAAAAGTTAATTTTGGAAGGTCTTACCACATCACACACACACACACATCCACAATGACAGTTAAGGGTGGGGGCTTTTGGATTTCCCATTGCCTATTCCATCTGTGGTTGTCATGGACAACGTGATTTAAAGGGGTGCTTGTTAATGTTTATTTAGCTTAAATTTGGGTTTGTGTCCATCCATTTGGGGAAGAAAGAAGGTTTCCAGGTATTTTCCCACTTTGATAGAGGTTTTTTTGAGTGTGGAAAGTGTGTAGTTGATAGACTGTGATGGTGGGGTAAAACTGTGACTTGGGCTTGTTAGAATCCCCCAGGCATACTTCCCCTGCTGTCCCAGTTGCATTCCAGAGGTGTTGTCATTTGCTGAGGTGTCATAGTGGACTTGGTGACCCTCCTGAGTCGAATGGTGGGTTCCCCTGAAACAAAGCATTTTTCCCCATAGACTATAATGGGGTTCGATATTCGATCGAATAGTCCAACATTGAGCGGCTATTCGAAACGAGTAACGAATATCGAATATTTTACTGTTCGCTCATCTCTATACAGCAGTACACAACCTGATATGTCCAGCAATGCAAGATGATTATGGCTGTAATCATATAATTGAAGTCCAATAACAAGACCTGATAGGCCTAACAATACATGGTTATTAAAGTTGTGACCATATAATTTATTCAGATCATCTTACAGTTGAAATAGATATTAAGTTGGGCAGTTAATAGACCTTTAATAGAAACACAGATGTTTAAATAATAATAGTATATCATAACAGAGCCCCATCACTCCGGTGTGTCCTTTTTATGGGTGATGTCCCTGAGATGGTCCCCAACTCTCCTTCTAAACATACTCAAACCCGCATATGCAGGTCATCTTGTAGATGACTCCTTGTGGCTTTCAATTAATGTAATGTATTACATCATAGCTTTTGCCTGTAATGGTCGATAAAATCGATCTCTCTGTAGTGATAAAGTCACAAGCCATACAAGCCACTACACTCATAGCACCCCTTCGTACCTGTGCTAAACCAGGTTGATGACTTAGGTACCATATAGTGACTGTGGACCAAACGGTCCCTCAATGTTCTGCCCTTCTTATAAGTGAGTTTTTATCACCCACTATGTCTCTCAGGTCCAAATCCAAACTTAAAACATCCAAGTGTTTCTCAAGTCTCTTCCTGACCTCAGATGCTCCACTATTAGATGTGGTAATTAATCTAACAGTCTCTGCCTCATTTTCTTCAGGGATCATGACCATCAGATGTTTACAGCGTTCTCTACTAAGTGCTTCTCTAAGGGCCTCTGGAGTATGTAATCTGGATAACCCCGCTATTGAAATATGACCTTCAGATCTCTAGTCTGCTGAATAAAGTATTTCGTTGTAGAGCAATTTTTTCTCAATCTGAGAAATTGACCCTTGGGGATCCACCTTGTGAGTGGGAGAGGACAATTGCTCTCACATCTAAATAGGGAATTTGCCAATGTTGGTTTCCTGTAAACCAGCGTACTAGGTCGCTAGCCGCGTTTTTCTAATTAGTACATCTAGGAAGGACAGAGCAATCTCATTGTTCTCGCTATTGAAACGTAATCCAATAGAACTGACATTCATACCCTTCATAAACATATGAAAAGAGACCTCCAAGCCCCTCCAAATGATGAAAATATTTTCAATGTACCACACTAACAACTCAATTTTATCAATATCAGGAATAACATGATCTCCAAACATTATAGTGGCTTTCCACAAACCCAAGAGTGATGTCACATCAATAAAAGTTATATCAAATATCTTCAGTTGTCCCTGACCAGTGAGCACTGTCCACTTTATGAGCCCACCCTGCTTCCAAATCTGATTTTTTTTTCCAGCTTCCCAGTACATTATACAGAATAATAAATGGTACCATTATGAGGAACACTATGTCCCGCAAACATTAAGCCCTTATAAGGCTTTGATAATGGAAAAATAAAAAAAATTATGGGATTTAGAAGATGGGGAGTCACAAACGAAAATAGAAAAGTGTCAACAGTGAGAAGGGGTTAACGGCACAGCCAAAAAATACCTTAAAGACATTTTTACTTTCAATACTGACATGTGTCACTTTATGTAGCAATAACTTTGAAACGTACCCAATTGATTTTGCGACTGTTTTTCATGACATGTTGTAATTCATGTTAATGATAAACTTTGATCACTATTTTTGCATTTCATTAAGAAAAATAGGAACTTTGTTAATAAATTTTATCTACCATATCTCTGCTTTATGTTTACATTATCTTTTAATCGTCCTTCAATTTATTTTGGACAGTAAAAGACTTTGAAGTCTAACAATGAACTTCTAAATTTACAAACAAAAATTCTCAAATCCATTTGTTAGGGACCACAACAGTTTTGAAAGGGATTTTGAAACCCCCCATAAAGTGTCCCATTTTCAAAACTTAAGTTTTTAACCCTTTAAGCGTCTCAAAGGCAAAAGTGCCACTGTGCGTTTGAAGAGCAGATTTTGCTGGGATAGTTTTCCAAAAAAAAATCCCCCAAAAGTGACCCCATTTTATAAACTACACCATTCACAGAAATTATAAAGGGGTATAATAAACATCTTGACACCACAGTTGTTTCAGGGATTTTATGAACATTAAAGGGATTCTATCATTAGAAAAACTATTTTTCACTCACAGCACGTCGGAATAGCCTTTAGAATGGCTGTTCTTCTTCTATCTTTATTTTGCTGGTCCGGGCTGCCATTTTTGAGTTTTGTGTTCTTTCTTCTTTATTCAAATTAGTCTTCAGAAAGCACAGGAGGTGTCCTCTGTGCTCAAAGCACAGGCTCGTCAGAGAATCCAGCGCTGCCTCTCTCTTCTTGTGCTGACACGTCTCCGCAGCGTAAGCCCCCACCAAGCCTGTCTTCGATATCCAAATCCTGCACATGCTCAGTCGGCTCTTCCATTTTCATGTGGTCTCTTTTACGACAGTACTGCGCACCTGTGCTTTCTGAAGACTAATTTGAATAAAGAAGAAAGAAGACAAAACTCAAAAACAGTTGCTTGGACCAGAAAAATAATAGTAGGAGAAGAATAGCCTTTCTAAAGGCTATTCTGACGTGGTGTTAATGAAAAATCGTTTTTCTAAAGATAGAATCCCTTTAAATATTGAAAATTAAACATTACCTTTTTTCTAAATGTCAGGCCCTAAAATTTCTTTTTAACAAGGGGTGAAAGGAAAAAAGCAGTCCACAATTTGTCACACACTTTTTCCTAAATATGGTAAAACCCTATATGTGGTCATTAGCTGCCATATGATTACACTACCTTTGCCCGCAGCTTCGTCTGCATGTTGTTGGCGTCGTTGACCCGCCTATATTCAGCAAATTACTGCCGTCAATGGTTTGCCTGCTCTGGCGTTTCGGCGGCTCTTAAGCTGTCCAGCTGCTGAACTTGTTCCTCACGCTATGCCTGTGATTGTTCCAACATCTCAGCAGCTCACTGGGATGCCATATACTGTAATTGAGCGTGTTGTTGTCATTGATGATCCACCTGCTCCGGCATTCCGGCAGCTCTCAAGCTGGCCTTCCACTGAACTTGTTCCTCGCCCCGTGCCTATGATTGTTCCGGCATCTCAGCAGCTCCACTTGAGGAGGACTCTGTTGACTTCTGGCTACCTTCATAGCTCTTGTTTTAAAATTTTGTGACAAATTAGATTTTCGTTTTCCCAGCATGTTTAAAATTGGCAAACTGCCAATTTGGATTAAAGTTGTTTCCCCATCCAGTATGTCAGCACTGCCTGGAGCAGATAAGATAATATACAAATGCATGTACACAATGGACTGAGGGTTAGCATGTGTTTACAAAGAGAGCTAACAGACATGGCTTTATCAGAACCTGAGACAAGCTGCTGCAAGAACGTTGTGATATAGTATGTGAACATAAATTCATAACAGTCATGAAGCCATAGCATTTACTGGGATAAAAAGTAGCCTATGTGTTAATCGAGGTTACAAACTATCTATGTGCCAAATTTCATTCAAATGCGTTCAGACGTTTTTTGTGTGATTGAGTAACAAACATCCAAACTTTCACATTTATAATATTACGCAGAGTAGATAGATTAGTAGATAGAGAATAGAATAGAATAGAATAGAATAGAATAGAATAGGAAGGATGGCGGGGCTCAGAACAGAAAGAGTACTATTTGGCTATTTGATGGTAGATATTGCTATAATATATTACATTATTATATAGGGTCTGAATATGTGTAACTGTGCACTTTATAGAGGTCATTTAAACAGGCCCTCCCACTGTTGCCACAACTTGCCATTCACATACCCCCTTGTAAAGGGCTCTCCCAGATTGATGTCTCTGCATTTGTACCCTACCAGTAGCAGTGTGAGAAAAAAAACAATTATCTCACAGTATATGCTATTATTACTAGTTGTCATTACATGGAATAGAGCCATCTTCTGTGCTATTCCAAGCAGTAAAACATTAAAACCTCAAGGGATACTTACAAATACGGAAGCTTTTTTTAGCATCTGTTGGGGGAATGGGAGTCTGTGGGTACCTAGATGTTTCACTTTGATTACTTTAATGTAAAAGTAGATAATAATGTAATGTTACAATGATAAAAGGATGAGCCCAGTCATATACTGCATGTGCGGAATCCTAGGGTAACGTGTGCAACAATGGGACTATGGGAAAACAATACAGGTGGTACATGGGTAATAACTGTGTGTTACCCGTGCCTCCATAATTTACTGCAGTGAGCCCAGGCCACAAATTGGACAAAAATGTCAACAATTTTGCCCCTGGGCTTACAGCCCCTACACAGACCTGTGATAATAGGCTGGACTCCGACCTATCCTTCAAGTCACACATTCAAACCCTCAACACTTCCTGCCGCCTCCAACTCAAAAACATCCACTAAATCCACTCCTTCCTCACCCCTGAAACTACTAAGATGCTCGTCTAGGCCCTCATAATCTCCCACTTAGACTACTGCAACACCCTTCGCCATGGACTCCCAACAAACACCCTCGCCCCCCTCCAGTCCACCTTAAACTGTGCTGCTCGTTTAATTCACTTCTCCCCCCGATCTTCATCGGCGTCTCCCCTCTGCCAGTCCCTCCACTGGCTACCCATAGCCCAGCGAATTGAATTCAAGCTACTAATGCTGACATACAAAGGCATCCACAACCTGTCCCTTCCATATATCTCTGAACTAATCTCCCGCTACCTTCCCACACGTAACCTCAGATCCTCCAATAACCTCCTACTCCGCTCTACTCTAATCCGCTCCTCACACAACCATCTCCAAGATTTCTCCCGCGTATCCCCCATACTCTGGAACTCCTTACCAAGACACATAAGACTGACCCCCACAATCACAGGCTTCAAGAAGACCCTGAAGACTCACCTATTCAGGAAGGCCTTCAACCTCCAATAACACTATCACCACACCGCCATCTGTACAGTCTCCCCCTCTCCTTCTGTCTCTCCCCCCTTCCCCCATAGATTGTAAGCCCTCGTGGGCAGGGCCCTCAACCCTACTGTGCCAGTCGGTCATTGTGTTAGTATTATATCTACCTGTATATTTTGTGCACTGTATGTAAACCCCCAAATGTAAAGCACCATGGAATTAATGGTGCTATATAAATAAATAATAATAATAATAATAATAATAGGCAGGCATATTTATAGGCCCATAGGAAGTAATGGGTCAGTGTGCTATCTGTGAATAACGCAGCTAGCACACTTTCATGTGCAGGGATCCTTAGGCAAGCAAACATGCAAACTTATTATAGAGCTATAGATAAAAGTTTTGCCTTGTAAGGTTACCCATCTGTGTCATGCTCAAAGTCCTGTCAGAACAGTCATGAGAAAAAGTAATGACAACCCATGTAATGAGTTGTTGGTATTTTTAATATATGAAGGCATATCAATATTTAATCTTCATTCACATAGTATATAAATAAGGTGATTGAAGTGAACCAAAGATACAAACAAACTGATTTATAAATAATAATATATTAATAATGTATTTTTCTTTAATTCATAGCTATGCTATATCTTTCTGCTAGAAAAGTAAAGTGACTCTACTGTAATTATTGCTTCCTCCGGCAGAAAAAAACCTCCTGCAGGCATTTCTTACAACTGTCTACCAGTCTCTGATGTCGACCAGGAGAATTTTTTTCCCATTCAGCCAAGGATTTTTTTTCAGCTGTGGAATGATTGAGGGGTTTCTTTCATGCGCAGCCCATTTCACATCCTCACACAGCATTACAAGGGGCTTTAGATCTGGGATTTGACTTAGCCATTCCAGAAGACTGTCATTTCTATTTTTTTGGCCAATATTTGAAAGATTTATAGGCATTAGATTTAGTACTGTTGCAAGTTCCACATTTAGGATTGGGCTACACAGCGGCTTTCCATAGCATTGCTGATTGATTTTTTATTATTGAGCTTTAGCTCTTACAATTGCATGCAACTTAATGCACTTATTGGGGCCTCAGCTGTAACTCAATAGTTAAAATGAACTAGTAGTACTACAAAAAGTAGCAGTGTAGCCCTAGTCTTTTATCTTCTGACACAAGATGTCACAGACGGTTAGTGTGGATCTACTGTTCTGGTTTTGGACTACTCCTTAGGGTACTGTCAAAGTGGCTCCCTGCTTTCCACCTATTACAGGAATCGTATTCCTTATTTGATTTCCTATACTGTAATCTGGACATCTGTACATGGAACAACTATGTTGTTACCTCTAGGAGTAGCCCATATGTTTGTGATGGTTGACTTAGGTGGGTTGTAATGCCAAAAGATCAGGCAAGAGAGAAGCCTGAGTCACAGGCCGAGGTAAGGTCTGGCAGCAGGGGTGTAACTAGTACCTCCTGAGCCTTTCAGAATCCAGTTGTATAAGTCAGTTAGAACAGGGCAAATTTCCTCGCTGAGGGTGTTATAGAAGTCATTAGGCATCCCTTCTTACCTATATGCAGAGACTCAATAACTTTTGAGATCCACTCTACCGTTATTGAAGAGTTAAGGTTATGTAATTGATTCTTGGATACCTAAGGGAGTTTAATCTGTTGTAAATGTTTCTAATGGTAGCAAGATGGACTCGCTATATAGCTTTCTGTAGAAGGAATGAAAAATCAAATGAATGTGTCTAGGGTGTGTTTTTTTAAGAGATCTGTCCTTTGTCTTCAACTGCAATACATGATTCCCCCTCTCACAACCTTCACCATCATCATACATATTTCATTGCCAAAGTGAAATAAACAGGCATTAGCTCTGGTTTGTTTTAGTCTCTCCTAACATGTCAACCAAGGTTCAAATACAAAGCAGGCAGTCACCCACGTCTGTATGTTATTTGCATTAGGGCATTGAGATATTTGCTGTATGCCTAGGGTTCGGCTAGCCTCCGCATATTGGGATTGACAAGATTTATGCCAGTGACAAAAGTATGTTATTATGTGGCTAAATAATTAAAATATACCTTTTATTAAGTAACAAATAAAATGTTATAAACAGAACACAACAATAAAACGAAAATAACCTTAAGACTAGCTGCGAGTTATTACCGCTGCATTCTCATAATGAGAGGATGCGTTTTTTTGTTTTCTCCCCAATGATCAGTCACTCTACACTGGAGAAACGTGTATGTGTAGGGCAAAATAGTTCAGTACAGCAGCCGTAGGTGATGCGCTGCCTTATATCTATGAGTACTAGGGTCATTTATTTATTTATTTTCTGAGGGATTATTTCAGAGGAATGTCATCTTTATATGAGGATAGTGCTGTAGCAGAGTAGTTTCATCTGTCCACATACCTAGCTCTGTGGAACAAGCTACATGTTAGTTAATTCTTTTAGGCTAAGGCCCCATGGGCCGTATCCGCAGCAGTAAAGCGCTGCGGGAAGAACCGCTGCATGAACACAGCGCTTTTAAGAGAACGTTCAGAGTTTTCCTCTGCGGACTTTCTCTTAACACTATATCTATGGGAAAGCCGCCAGCGTTTCCGTAGATATAATTGACATGTTGCAGCTTTGCAAATTGCAGCGTGTCCGCACTGCGATTTTTCTGCAAAGTGGGGATGGGATTCGCATGAATCCCATCCACTTTGCCTGCACTGTACAATGCCGCGATTTTTCCCTCAGCGTCTCCGCTGCGGGCAAATTGCGGCATTTGCGTCTTGTGGGGTCCCGGCCTTAAGAGCATTCACTCACTCATTCTTTCTGAAAAATTGTGATAGTAAAAAAGACTGTCCGTTAATTATTTAGGGCAGCATATTTAGAGGTGATTCCAAAGAAGGGGGCTTTATATTGAGCCTAGCCAAACTAATGAATGCTGAGATCTTAGTGGAGTGTGGATTATAGCAATTTTTTCCACCTCTCAGTTGAATAAGATTTACAACAACAGCATATAAGTGGTCAAAAAGACATTTAGCAGAGGTGGACTCCTTTCAAGGTGTATCTTTGTGGCAGATAATGGGGTTGCTCTGGTGGCAAGAACATGGAGATCTGCAAGTTTATTGAAATGCATGAGGCAATTGCAAAAATTTCTGAAACAAATTTACCAAAAGGTAAAAAAAAAGAAAGACCTATTTATATTTATTCATGTTTTGTTTTTGTTTTGTTTTTTTGTTTTTTTTTAAATCAAACTAGACAATGAAATATAATGCCTTGCCTAATGTGTTTTTATTGTAGTTTTTTTAGTTCTATTTTCCGTACATTTTATTGGGACAGACATTTTCTCTGAGCTGTTGTTAATATCAGTGAGAGTTTTGCTTTACGGCACATTGACTGTAGGACACAATGATCATAAGATGTTCATTGACATACAGTATATTGTAGAATTTTCTAGACATCCTCTTCGAGCAATGCAGAGCTCCAAATGCAGAAAAGGGAGGTCAATAAGCTGTGCCGATCACTTATTGTGAATGGTGTGATTCTGTGTCATTTATAGAAATCTCATATGACAATGCTGTCTCTACTGATAAGATGACTGCTGGAAAGTGAACTGGAAGAACAGCAAGTGCCATCCTTTTATGCAGCAGATACTTAGGAATTCTTTACAAATATGTTTAACATTGAAAAATAGATCATTTTCTGATGACGCATTCCCTCTAATATCTTAGAAATTAGCCGCTATCTTTATCAAAAGTCTGTAAGCAGAACATTCATGGAAGTGAACAATGAAATTTCCCATTCAAAGGTTTAAGAAAAACAAACCAGTAAACCTATGTCATTGAACTGCCCTCTTGTCGAGTTGCTACTATGAGTATTCAGCTGTTTCTTGGTTACATCTGTTGCATAGAAAGATTAGTATGTGACAACAATACACTCTTTATGGAAACGGTAATGGCAGCCATACTAAATGTCACCAAGATTTACAAGAAACTGATATAACTAAGAAACAAGTGAAAAGAATTTTCAGCAGAGGACAATCCATGAATGTTTACTTTGTGTTTGCTTGAAATGTTCTATAAAATATCCATTCCAGATATTATAAAGTCTTTGAGTGGTAGCCACATCAAAAGACACAGTGTGAAACAAGGTAAAAGGATGAGTTTCAGGTTTATATATTCCAACTAAAATAAATACATTCGCAAAACTTTGGAAGAAAAGCTGAGGGATTTCTCAGAATTGCAGAGCTATACATAAATTTGCATTAATGACTTAGTCGCAGAGGTTTGATCAGATGTATTCCAATTTTTGTATTGGTTTCTCTCTTAATATTAAACTTATAAATATGCATGTTTGTTATCCAATGAGTCTTTCCAGCAAAAATGGATAGTTTTGGGAGTCAACATTTTTTGACTTTGACTTGAGCAGGTTCTCTTAAACAACAGAGGAGGCCAATTACTAATTGTATGCAGGTATTCAAAGGTGACATGTATCTAGACACCAGCTTAATACTGTATGTCATCTGCACCGATTATGTTAATTCATGTAATGTGACTTTAGCCTGTTTAGCAGTATGTAACTCATTAGGGTAAGTAAATTTAGGCAGAGGGTAAATTGCAAAAACTGTTATAGGATCAACCATCTATTAGAATAATGGTGAAGATTTATGTTTTAATAACTCCATTGCCGGCAGAGTGTGACTTACTGTATATACGCCTCTTCTGGGCCATGTGCCTGAAAGGAGAGCTTTGTCAGCTCATCACTTACACTAGATTTCAGGTGTAAATGATAATAAATCTGGTAGGCCTGGTGGCCCATCCCCTTGCATGTCACCTTTTAGGGAAAGTAATAAGGAGGACTCAAAAGAAAGTCATACATTTTTTGCACCAAACTATAATCTGCACAAATAATTTTTGACTTTGTATGTCATATATGCCAGAAAACTGACATAGAAGGCATAATGCATTTGCCCCAAAGAGCTTTTATTTGAAGATTAGCAAAATTGATTGTAATCCATTATTCTTCAAGCACTACGTGAGGGGGAGGGGAGGGGGAGGAGGAGGGGGAGGAGGAGGAGGAGGAGGGGGAGGGGAGGGGGAGGGGGAGGAGGAGGAGGAGGAGGAGGATTCCAGTTTATTTTACCCCAGTCTCGTGTTTACCCTTTCCTCACCTCTCCACTGTCCCTCTCCTCATTTCTCTTGTTTTGTATTGTGTTGTGCTGCGTGTCAGTTGTCCTGCACCTCCCGTCCTGTTTGTTTGTCCGTAGCTGCACCTTTATTTCTGTAGGGGTCACCACCCTAGAATCCCCAGTCCCTAGCTTTCTTGCAGCTCTTGCCCTGTCTGTCTGTCAGGTCTTCGTGCTAGAGAGCCAGGAGTCGTCGGGGCCAAGGTTAGCTTGGAGACAGCTGACCACCACCCGTAGGCAGGGCCTAGCTAGCCACCGTAGTGCCAGGGATAGTCTCCTTCCCCTGTCTCCTTAGTGGTGCAATCTGCAGCCTGGAATCTGTGTCTGGACTCTGACATGAACGTGACACTTTAGATGTCTTCTCCACGCCACCGTTCGGTAGAAATCCCAGTTTTCTTCTGTATGCAGATGAGTTCTCTCGCAGTGTTCCCAATGCTGCGAGAGAAATCTCCAGCGCCGCCTCTATCTTTGTTTGGAATGGCCTCTCCCTGCGTCTTCTTCTTTATATAGCGCCAACATATTCCGCAACACTATACAATTTGTGGGATACAAATTCAGACAAAAAGATACATTACAAAGAGATTGTCACTTCACACAATTGGGACTGAAGGCCCTGCTCTCAGGCGCTTACAATCTATGAGGTAGAGGGGGTGACACAAGAGGTAGCAGGGGCAGCATCGGAGGTAGAGCTTTAAAGAGGACCTTTCATGTTCTCATCCATATGTGGTTTTATATACCGCTAGAAAGCCTACAGTGTGCTGGATTCAGTGCACTGTCAGCTTTCCCATAATGTGTCTCAGGGCTGGAGACATCGGCGCCATTTATTTCAGCACTGATATCTCCCCACAGTCAGAAGGGCATTCCTGACAGTCTAGTGTCATCGCCTCTCCGACATAGCCTTGTACTGTCAGAGTGGACATTCCTCACAGCCCCGCCATGATGCTAGAATGTCAGGAACGCACTATAGCACAGATCTCTTGGTGGAGATCCAAGGAACATGTATTGAGATAGTCAGGACCTATAAGTACCTGGGCGTGCTCCTCAATAATAAACTAGACTGGGCTGATCACCTGGAGGCGCTGCACAGAAAGGGCCACAGCAGACTCTACCTGCTCAGGAGGCTGAGGGCCTTCGGAGTCCGGGGGACACTTCTTAGGGCCTTCTTCAACTCTGTGGTTGCCTCAGCCATCTTTTTCGGTGTGGCCTGCTGGGGAAGCATTATATCAACCAGGGACAGAAATAGACTTGACAGGCTGATCAGGAGGGCCAGCTCTGTCCTGGGGAGCCCCTTGGACCCAGTACAGGTGGTGGGTGACAGAAGGATACTGTCTGTGGTGACCTCCATGCGGGAGAACAAATCCCACCCCATGTATGGGACCCTGATGGGACTTGGCAGCACTGTAAGCGACCGTCTGCTTCACCCCAAGTGTGAGAAGGAGCGCTATCGCAGGTCCTTCCTTCCAACCGCGACCAGGCTGTATAACCTACATCAGACCAAACGAAGAGCTC
Source organism: Leptodactylus fuscus (assembly GCF_031893055.1). Taxonomy (NCBI): domain Eukaryota; kingdom Metazoa; phylum Chordata; class Amphibia; order Anura; family Leptodactylidae; genus Leptodactylus; species Leptodactylus fuscus. The sequence goes on from NC_134267.1 coordinate 140,356,942, forward strand.
TCCGCACAGAGAACTAATGATTATGAGGATGACCATGAGGTCTTCCTCTTTCTCTTCTGTTTTTCCTTAGCTGCCATGGACTCCTAGTATATCTTCTCTTCTCAGCTTATCTGTGTCTACGTCTGTAACATATTACTCTGTATTATCCTGTATCTGTATTACTATGCTGCTGTAACACGCTGAAATTTCCCCAAGGTGGGACTATTAAAGGATTATCTTATCTTATCTTATCTTAAAACAAAAAAAAACACTGCCATTAACAGAACAAATTACTCACATATATAGCCTTATAAGAACAGCTAGCAAAAGTACATCTGAGATATGCCTCCTATTGTGGGAGGGAACAGGGCGGGGAGATGTTGAGTGCTCCCCTCCTGATCGCTCAATCCAAATTGCTAGTAAGATGAACTGAAGCATTTACCAAGGGGGGGTACATGGTATCAATGGTTTTGAGATTCTCAGCTTCTACATGCTGTCAAGATTGAAGTACTAGCTGTAAAAGAACTAGGGATATCACTAGTTAAAACACAGTCAGGAATGTGAGACTTCTATATGCAGCTTTTCGATGTGCAGATTCCTACAAACCAAAAATATGCAAATAATTTTTCCTTGATGGAAAATGGAAAAGTTGCTCTAGTGCCACCTTTTGGAAGAAAGCTCCCTATATGTTAAAGCCTGTTATTCAAGAAACCTAGATTATATAATCTGGGCCGAACGTCAAATGGAATATCTCCTCCAAAAGGAAGAGGGAGAGAAGGGGAAATGCTGCTAAAGCAAGTTTTTCTATTTCCAAGTACAACCTCCAAATTTCCCCATGCGTCTTAGCAACAAAAGGTAGTCTACAAAGATAGGTGCTTGAAGAATAGTATATAGTATATCTGGTGGTAATACAAAATATATCACCTGGCAGTGCAATGGGAGTGAAATTCAATAATTTGTGGAAAAATAGCAACAGTTCTGTTTTTTCTATTTCCTTATTATTTAATGTACATTCCTCAACTCTGAAGTTGCAACATAACGAAAGAATCTTAGAAATCACAAGATTGATAGACATTTTAATGATACGCAAATGATAAAAAATGAAAACAAAATCTTCACAATACCTTAATTTATTCAAGTATGAGCGCTATTTGCAGAATTACACAAACCTACACTCCTTGGCATGCTATCGGTGAAGTTATTAAGTTATTAATGGTTGTCTGAGGAATGTTATTATTATTATTTACTTACTAGCTTTTACCCGCGACTTCGTCTGCGGTGAGTTGAGTATTGGGTGGACACAGACATGTGAAACTGTAAAAGTGCTTTAAAAAGTTTGGTGGGCTAGCAAATGTGATTTGATGTGTTATATTGTGTATGTTGTGATACAGACAATGTGATGTGTTATACAGCCTGTGTACAGGAGTATATATGTATCAGGTACTGTATATAGCAGTGATAGGAGATACATGTAATATATAGTATATACAGCCTGTGTACAGGAGTATATATGTATCAGGTACTGTATATAGCAGTGATAGGAGATACATGTAATATATAGTATATACAGCCTGTGTACAGGAGTATATATGTATCAGGTACTGTATATAGCAGTGATAGGAGATACATGTAATTATATAGTGTATACAGCCTGTGTACAGGAGTATATATGTATCAGGCACTGTATATAGCAGTGATAGGTAATACATGTAATTATATAGTATATACAGCCTGTGTACAGGAGTATATATGTATCAGGTACTGTATATAGCAGTGATAGGAGATACATGTAATTACAATGTGATGTGTTGTATTGTGTATGTATAGTGGAAAGCTATATGTAAATGTGAGTGAGTAGAGTGAGGGCTACTCCTGAGGTGACAGTAAGGAGTGTGCAGGCAGGTTGAGGCAGGAAATGCCAGGCAGTGTGTGTGAGTCTATAGCTGGGGCTAGGAGTCCTGCTTTTGTGAGTCTCCTGCTAGGAAGCCATGTTGTTTAGTGGCACCAAAAGTAGCCTGTGACTCAATCCTGAGGGAAAACTATGTTTGTGGAAAATTGCACGCAAATCCGTCCAGGCGTTTTAGCGTGATTGAGGAACAAACATCCAAACTCACAAACATCCAAACATCCAAACACACAAACTTTCACATTTATAATATTAGTAGGATAGAGCACCATTATTTCCATGGTGCTGTACATTATTAGATTAATTCCATAGTACTGTACATTATTATATGAATTCCATGGTGCTGTACATTATTATATGAATTCCATGGTGCTTTACATTTGAGGGTTTATATACAGTACACAAAATATACAAAACAAAAAAAATACTAACTTTGACCGACTGTTACAGTGGGACAGATGCCAGAGTATAATAATTAGAGACTGAGGGGGATACCGACATAAAAAACACTGTTACTTACCTATCCCCGGCTCCACTGCAGTCCTCAGTGGTGTTGGCCATCTTCAATGACATCCAAGACGTCACATGACCGGGGACGCAGGCATTTACGCAAGTAAATAGGGGTTGTTAAAGGCTGGAGTAACTCCAGCTGGTAATGGTCTATGGCAGCTGCCACCCCTGTTACCCCGATAGTTACGCCCCTGGAGCCACTATGGAAATAATACTGAATAGAGGTGCCACTGTAGGACATTATACTGTATGGAGGCCCCTATGTAAAATTATACTGTGTGAAGGAGCTGCTATGGGACATTATACTGTACACAGGGACCACTATGGGATATTATACTGTCTGGAGGCCACTTTGAAACATTATAGTGTGTTAATAGAAAGTAATATTGTGCAAAGGAAAGGGGGAGTTATGGCATGGACGGGTGCCAAGTCAAAAGTTACTTACACCTCTGAGTCCAGTTACCATACCTTAAAGGGGCTCTATCACTGGGAAAAGTCATTTTTAACTAATCACATACTTGCATAGCCTTTAGAAAGACTATTTCACACCTAGCTTTAGTATGCAAATTGCCTCAGTGGTTTCTGAATAAAATCCATTTTTATTCATATGCTAATGACCTTCCAGACAGCACAGGAAGTTCCCTGCAGCACTCGTCTCTCCTATTATCTCCTATGTGTGTGCAAACAGGAAGCTGATTCAGCAGCAGCAGCCTGTGCTGAATACACCGATAGGAAACAATAGCAAAGGGGGTGCTTGTGCACCAGTCTAATTAGCATGTGAATAAAACCAGACTTATTCAGAAACCACTGAGGCAATTTACATACTAAAGGTAGGTGTGAAATAGCATTTCTAAAGGGTATGCAAGGATGTGATTAGTTAGAAATGACTTTTCCCAATGATAGAGCCTCTTTAACATACAGTATAATAATCCCAGGGGTAAGACTGGTGTGAAATTCCCTTTTTATGGTGCTGCCCATGTGCTCTACAGTAAGGAAACTGGCATTAACCTCTTGACTACTAATAAATGTGAATATTTACCATTTTACTGCGGATTCAGTGCCGCACCTCCCATGAGGCGACCTGAAGCGAGCGCTTCAGGCGGCGCTATGTCAGGACCCCAGGGAGGGCGGCATTTTTGATTACCTAAGCCAGTCCAGGACAAGCACCGAGCGGTGGTTTGGGGAGGCCACTGGAGCAGCGCTGCTCCAGCAGCCTCCCCTCACGCTCAGGCAGAGAGCAGGTCCTCTCCGTGCCTGCTCTCTGCCTGCGAACGGCGCTAAGCCCCGCCCCCTTCTCTCTGTCACACCCTCTTTGCTCGGCCACGCCCCTTCGCTCCGCCCCCTCCTCCCGGGGGGCAGCTTTCTGTAGTTCGTTTCGGGCGGCGAAAGGGGTAGGTTCACCCCTGTGTGGATGACAGCTGTTTATCATAGAATACATGGGAAGTAGACATAAACCCTTTTACCACTAGACTTCTTGGATTTATGGCATTGCTCATGATTTATGAAATAACATTTAACTATAGATACATTTCCTTCCCTAGAACTGTTAAAGGGATTGCACAGCAATCCTAGAGGTGAAGCATTTGTTGTCAATAACGTGGTGAAGAAAGCTGAGGGCATTACATATGCTACTTTCAGAGGGTATTATATACGATACATACAGAGGGTATCACATACATACAGTATTGCATAGCTTGTCCAGATCCTGTGCTTTGTTATATAACCTTCACATAGTCAAGAAGATCTACGTTTCACTACAAAAGATGACTAATTACTAGAGATGAGCGAACAGTGTTCTATCGAACTCATGTTCGATCGGATATTAGGCTGTTCGGCATGTTCGAATCGAATCGAACACCGCGTGGTAAAGTGCGCCATTACTCGATTCCCCTCCCACCTTCCCTGGCGCCTTTTTTGCTCCAATAACAGCACAGGGTAGGTGGGACAGGAACTACGACACCGGTGACGTTGAAAAAAGTAGGCAAAACCCATTGGCTGCCGAAAACATGTGACCTCTAATTTAAAAGAACAGCGCCGCCCAGCTTCGCGTCATTCTGAGCTTGCAATTCACCGAGGACGGAGGTTTCCGTCCAGTTAGCTAGGGCTTAGATTCTGGGTAGGCAGGGACAGGCTAGGATAGGAAGGAGAAGACAACCAACAGCTCTTGTAAGAGCTAAATTCCAGGGAGAAGCTTGTCAGTGTAACGTGGCACTGACGGGCTCAATCGCCGCAACCCAGCTTTCCCAGGATCCTGAATGGAATACACTGTCAGTGTATTCCCGTATACCCGATATATACCCCCGATACCCGTTCCAACGGTGTGCCCCCCCACCTTCACCCCAGAAATACCCTGCAAGTCCCCTAGCAATAGGATTGGGGCTATATACACCCACTATTTTTGCTACTGCCATATAGTGCCATTGTCTCACTGGGAATTCAAAGAATATATTGGGCTTACATATAACTTCAATTCCAGGGAGAAGCTTGTCAGTGTAACGTGGCACTGACGGGCTCAATCGCCGCAACCCAGCTTTCCCAGGATCCTGAATGGAACACACTGACAGTGTATTCCCGTATACCCCATATATACACCCCAAATCCCCGTTCCAACGGTGTGCCCCCCCACCTTCACCTCAGAAATACCCTGCAAGTCCCCTAGCAATAGAATTGGGGCTATATACACCCACAATTTTTGCTACTGCTATACAGTGCCATTGTCTCACTGGGAATTCAAAGAATATATGGGGGTTATGTGCACCCACAATTTTTAATACTGGTATACAGTGCCATTGTCTGACTGGGAATTCAAAGAATATATGGGGGTTACGTGCACCCACAATTTTTAATACTGGTATACAGTGCCATTGTCTGACTGGGAATTCAAAGAATATATGGGGGTTACGTGCACCCACAATTTTTAATACTGCTATACAGTTCCATTGTCTCACTGGGAATTCAAAGAATATATGGGGGTTATGTGCACCCACAATTTTTAATACTGGTATACAGTGCCATTGTCTGACTGGGAATTCAAAGAATATATGGGGGTTATGTGCACCCACAATTTTTAATACTGGTATACAGTGCCATTGTCTCACTGGGAATTCAAAGAATATATTGGGGTTATGTGCACCCACAATTTTTACTACTGGTATATAGTGCCATTGTCTGACTGGGAATTCAAAGAATATATGGGGGTTATGTGCACCCACAATTTTTAATACTGGTATACAGTGCCATTGTCTGACTGGGAATTCAAAGAATATATTGGGGTTATGTGCACCCACAATTTTTACTACTGGTATACAGTGCCATTGTCTGACTGGGAATTCAAAGAATATATGGGGGTTATGTGCACCCACAATTTTTAATACTGGTATATAGTGCCATTGTCTGACTGGGAATTCAAAGAATATATGGGGGTTACGTGCACCCACAATTTTTGCTACTGCTATACAGTTCCATTGTCTCACTGGGAATTCAAAGAATATATGGGGGTTATGTGCACCCACAATTTTTAATACTGGTATACAGTGCCATTGTCTGACTGGGAATTCAAAGAATATATGGGGGTTATGTGCACCCACAATTTTTAATACTGGTATATAGTGCCATTGTCTGACTGGGAATTCAAAGAATATATATGGGGTTACGTGCACCCACAATTTTTGCTACTGCTATACAGTTCCATTGTCTCACTGGGAATTCAAAGAATATATGGGGGTTATGTGCACCCACAATTTTTAATACTGGTATACAGTGCCATTGTCTGACTGGGAATTCAAAGAATATATGGGGGTTATGTGCACCCACAATTTTTACTACTGGTATACAGTGCCATTGTCTGACTGGGAATTCAAAGAATATATTGGGGTGACGTGCACCCACAATTTTTGCTACTGCTATACAGTGCCATTGTCTCACTGGGAATTCAAAGAATATATGGGGGTTATGTGCACCCACAATTTTTAATACTGGTATACAGTGCCATTGTCTCACTGGGAATTCAAAGAATATATGGGGGTTATGTGCACCCACAATTTTTAATACTGGTATACAGTGCCATTGTCTGACTGGGAATTCAAAGAATATATGGGGGTTACGTGCACCCACAATTTTTAATACTGGTATACAGTGCCATTGTCTGACTGGGAATTCAAAGAATATATGGGGGTTACGTGCACCCACAATTTTTAATACTGCTATACAGTTCCATTGTCTCACTGGGAATTCAAAGAATATATGGGGGTTATGTGCACCCACAATTTTTAATACTGGTATACAGTGCCATTGTCTGACTGGGAATTCAAAGAATATATGGGGGTTATGTGCACCCACAATTTTTAATACTGGTATACAGTGCCATTGTCTCACTGGGAATTCAAAGAATATATTGGGGTTATGTGCACCCACAATTTTTACTACTGGTATATAGTGCCATTGTCTGACTGGGAATTCAAAGAATATATGGGGGTTATGTGCACCCACAATTTTTAATACTGGTATACAGTGCCATTGTCTGACTGGGAATTCAAAGAATATATTGGGGTTATGTGCACCCACAATTTTTACTACTGGTATACAGTGCCATTGTCTGACTGGGAATTCAAAGAATATATGGGGGTTATGTGCACCCACAATTTTTAATACTGGTATATAGTGCCATTGTCTGACTGGGAATTCAAAGAATATATGGGGGTTACGTGCACCCACAATTTTTGCTACTGCTATACAGTTCCATTGTCTCACTGGGAATTCAAAGAATATATGGGGGTTATGTGCACCCACAATTTTTAATACTGGTATACAGTGCCATTGTCTGACTGGGAATTCAAAGAATATATGGGGGTTATGTGCACCCACAATTTTTAATACTGGTATATAGTGCCATTGTCTGACTGGGAATTCAAAGAATATATGGGGGTTACGTGCACCCACAATTTTTGCTACTGCTATACAGTTCCATTGTCTCACTGGGAATTCAAAGAATATATGGGGGTTATGTGCACCCACAATTTTTAATACTGGTATACAGTGCCATTGTCTGACTGGGAATTCAAAGAATATATGGGGGTTATGTGCACCCACAATTTTTACTACTGGTATACAGTGCCATTGTCTGACTGGGAATTCAAAGAATATATTGGGGTGACGTGCACCCACAATTTTTGCTACTGCTATACAGTGCCATTGTCTCACTGGGAATTCAAAGAATATATGGGGGTTATGTGCACCCACAATTTTTAATACTGGTATACAGTGCCATTGTCTGACTGGGAATTCAAAGAATATATGGGGGTTACGTGCACCCACAATTTTTAATACTGCTATACAGTTCCATTGTCTCACTGGGAATTCAAAGAATATATGGGGGTTATGTGCACCCACAATTTTTAATACTGGTATACAGTGCCATTGTCTGACTGGGAATTCAAAGAATATATTGGGGTTATGTGCACCCACAATTTTTAATACTGGTATACAGTGCCATTGTCTGACTGGGAATTCAAAGAATATATGGGGGTTACGTGCACCCACAATTTTTGCTACTGCTATACAGTTCCATTGTCTCACTGGGAATTCAAAGAATATATGGGGGTTATGTGCACCCACAATTTTTAATACTGGTATATAGTGCCATTGTCTGACTGGGAATTCAAAGAATATATGGGGGTTACGTGCACCCACAATTTTTGCTACTGCTATACAGTTCCATTGTCTCACTGGGAATTCAAAGAATATATGGGGGTTATGTGCACCCACAATTTTTAATACTGGTATACAGTGCCATTGTCTGACTGGGAATTCAAAGAATATATGGGGGTTATGTGCACCCACAATTTTTACTACTGGTATACAGTGCCATTGTCTGACTGGGAATTCAAAGAATATATTGGGGTGACGTGCACCCACAATTTTTGCTACTGCTATACAGTGCCATTGTCTCACTGGGAATTCAAAGAATATATGGGGGTTATGTGCACCCACAATTTTTAATACTGGTATACAGTGCCATTGTCTGACTGGGAATTCAAAGAATATATGGGGGTTATGTGCACCCACAATTTTTAATACTGGTATATAGTGCCATTGTCTGACTGGGAATTCAAAGAATATATGGGGGTTACGTGCACCCACAATTTTTGCTACTGCTATACAGTTCCATTGTCTCACTGGGAATTCAAAGAATATATGGGGGTTATGTGCACCCACAATTTTTACTACTGGTATACAGTGCCATTGTCTGACTGGGAATTCAAAGAATATATTGGGGTGACGTGCACCCACAATTTTTGCTACTGCTATACAGTGCCATTGTCTGACTGGGAATTCAAAGAATATATTGGGGTGACGTGCACCCACAATTTTTGCTACTGCTATACAGTGCCATTGTCTCACTGGGAATTCAAAGAATATATGGGGGTTATGTGCACCCACAATTTTTAATACTGGTATACAGTGCCATTGTCTGACTGGGAATTCAAAGAATATATGGGGGTTACGTGCACCCACAATTTTTAATACTGCTATACAGTTCCATTGTCTCACTGGGAATTCAAAGAATATATGGGGGTTATGTGCACCCACAATTTTTAATACTGGTATATAGTGCCATTGTCTGACTGGGAATTCAAAGAATATATGGGGGTTACGTGCACCCACAATTTTTGCTACTGCTATACAGTTCCATTGTCTCACTGGGAATTCAAAGAATATATGGGGGTTATGTGCACCCACAATTTTTAATACTGGTATACAGTGCCATTGTCTGACTGGGAATTCAAAGAATATATGGGGGTTATGTGCACCCACAATTTTTAATACTGCTATACAGTTCCATTGTTTCACTGGGAATTCAAAGAATATATGGGGGTTACGTGCACCCACAATTTTTAATACTGCTATACAGTTCCATTGTCTCACTGGGAATTCAAAGAATATATGGGGGTTATGTGCACCCACAATTTTTAATACTGGTATACAGTGCCATTGTCTGACTGGGAATTCAAAGAATATATGGGGGTTATGTGCACCCACAATTTTTACTACTGGTATACAGTGCCATTGTCTGACTGGGAATTCAAAGAATATATTGGGGTGACGTGCACCCACAATTTTTGCTACTGCTATACAGTGCCATTGTCTCACTGGGAATTCAAAGAATATATGGGGGTTATGTGCACCCACAATTTTTAATACTGGTATACAGTGCCATTGTCTGACTGGGAATTCAAAGAATATATGGGGGTTATGTGCACCCACAATTTTTAATACTGGTATATAGTGCCATTGTCTGACTGGGAATTCAAAGAATATATGGGGGTTACGTGCACCCACAATTTTTGCTACTGCTATACAGTTCCATTGTCTCACTGGGAATTCAAAGAATATATGGGGGTTATGTGCACCCACAATTTTTAATACTGGTATACAGTGCCATTGTCTGACTGGGAATTCAAAGAATATATGGGGGTTACGTGCACCCACAATTTTTAATACTGCTATACAGTTCCATTGTCTCACTGGGAATTCAAAGAATATATGGGGGTTACGTGCACCCACAATTTTTAATACTGCTATACAGTTCCATTGTCTCACTGGGAATTCAAAGAATATATGGGGGTTATGTGCACCCACAATTTTTAATACTGGTATACAGTGCCATTGTCTGACTGGGAATTCAAAGAATATATGGGGGTTATGTGCACCCACAATTTTTACTACTGGTATACAGTGCCATTGTCTGACTGGGAATTCAAAGAATATATTGGGGTGACGTGCACCCACAATTTTTGCTACTGCTATACAGTGCCATTGTCTGACTGGGAATTCAAAGAATATATTGGGGTGACGTGCACCCACAATTTTTGCTACTGCTATACAGTTCCATTGTCTCACTGGGAATTCAAAGAATATATGGGGGTTATGTGCACCCACAATTTTTAATACTGGTATACAGTGCCATTGTCTGACTGGGAATTCAAAGAATATATGGGGGTTATGTGCACCCACAATTTTTACTACTGGTATACAGTGCCATTGTCTGACTGGGAATTCAAAGAATATATTGGGGTGACGTGCACCCACAATTTTTGCTACTGCTATACAGTGCCATTGTCTCACTGGGAATTCAAAGAATATATGGGGGTTATGTGCACCCACAATTTTTACTACTGGTATACAGTGCCATTGTCTCACTGGGAATTCAAAGAATATATGGGGGTTATGTGCACCCACAATTTTTACTACTGGTATACAGTGCCATTGTCTCACTGGGAATTCAAAGAATATATGGGGGTTATGTGCACCCACAATTTTTAATACTGGTATACAGTGCCATTGTCTCACTGGGAATTCCACAAATAATTTGGGGATTCATTCACCCTACATCTCAGGCTCTTGCCATATTCACCCAGGTTGTCAGTGCTGCACCAGCTCGTTCCCAGACAGCTCGGCCCGAAAAACACGTTACCTATATAGAGGATTTGGACAATGAAGACAACATGTTCTAAATCTAATGTCTGCACCTTCTCCAGAATTAAAATAAAGGCAGCGTTTAACTTTCAAATAGCACTGCACAAAGGAAGAGCTTATCAGCTTGTCTCATGACATGCTACTGAAAAGTTTCATTTGTGTATCTTAATGTAAATATAGTTGTATAAGCTTTTTGGGTTTTAGGCACTGCCAAGTTATTTATTACCACCCGCTCCCTTATAATGATGATGACGCCAAAGTCACTGTGGGTGTTCAGAGCTCACAGCTTTGGGTGACATTTGTCTTGCTCTCTGTCGGTACCAGCTGTCTTTTTGGATACCGTAAAGTTATGTTGACTTTATTAACAGCTATAGAAGCTTTAGCCAGGTTGTGACGGTGTGTAACCCTAACAACACTAAGTGGGATACACATTAATAGTCAGTCTATGTACGCTAAACGTATCACTGAAGTAATTTTTTTTCCCTCTCCCCTAATATAAGAAAGGAACAGACATTAGACCTAGACCGGGGTTCGAGGCTTGAAAAAATCCAGTATTATTTGTTCTTCATGATGTGAAATATGTGTTGAAAAGCAACCCAAGATGAAGTCAGCCATGTGTGCCAGTGTGTTACTTGGCATGCCTTTGCTGGCCCCAACTGTAAGGGTCACTCTCCATTTCCTCCATTTTCCACTCCCCTTCACACCATTTGTGGTGAAGCAATGGGATGCACTGAAGTGCACCCTCTAGCCTCGTGTGGGATAGGGACATCAGATGCCACTCCAACCCCCTCGTCTTCCTCCGCCAGCCAACGGTGCGAAGATGAGAGGAGTGTGCTCTGAATGTTTTCTGCCTAGCAGAGGCTAGTTCTCACTTACGAAAATGGCCCCACTTTGACCTGTATATCAGGCACAATGGTGTAGGTTTCAAAGAAACATGGCACCAACAAGTTGGAAAACGTGGGCCATGCGTGGACCGTGTTTGAGTCTGGCAAGCTCCAGATCTGCTACCAGGTTCCAGCCATTATCACAGGCGCAAAAATGCCAGGCCCCAGGTGTAGCAGGGAAAAAAAAATGCCATCTCAGCCAGGATGGCATCCCTGACCTCGGAGGCACTGTGCTGTCTGTCCCCCAAGCTGATCAGTTTCAGCACGGCCTACTGACATCTCCCCATGCCAGTGTTACAGTGTTTTCCGCTAGTAGCTGGGGTGGAGGTTGCAGCTTCGTAGGGTTTCAGTCTACTCCTGCCATGAATTTTGGCCTGGGAGAGGAGATAGGCCACCCCAGTTTGCACCCGGGGAACAGACTCCACCACATTCACCCTGCCTGTCATTAAAGATAAGCACTGCAGCATCCCTGACCACAGGCGCTTGTCCATGTGTCGGTGGTCAAGTGGACCTTGCAGCAAAGCGCAGAGCTCTGGGCCCGACTGATGTTATGGGACACATGCAGGCGCAAGGCAGAGACAGCACACCAAGAGAAGTAGTAACGGCTAGGCCCAGCATAGGGAGGTGCCCCAGCTGCCATCTGCTGACGGAAGGCCTGGGTCTCCAGAAGCATAAACAAACACCAACATCTCCAGGGCCAGCAGTTTATCGATGAGGCTGTTACAGGCTTGGGCATGGGGGTGGGTTGTATTGTACTTCTGCCTGCAATGAAAAGCTTGGGAAATGTGGAGTGGCTGGGAAGAGGCGCATGATGGTGCAGGCCAAAAGGGCGCATGAGGGTGAACTCCCCAATGTGTCAGAGATAGGTGTGTAGGTGTCCTTGCATCATATACTTGCACCATATTTGGCTTTGGAAGTTAATTTTGTGCCAAAAAGTGGTTAAGACAGCGATCCCTCAGCTACTCCCGTTACACTGTCTATTGAAGTTACCATCTGTGGAAGTGGACCACCATTTCTAAGATCCCAAAGGAAGCAGGCAAGAGATGTGCAGTTCAGAAAAAAAGATGAGAAAATAAGTTTAGGCTGTAGAGCACAGAGGGATCGGAGAGGACAGAGCTGGTGTCGGCCAGGTATTCCCACAACATGCGCCTATACTTGTCCCTCCTGGTGACACTAGGCCCCTGAGTGGCAGTAATTTGTCCAGGGGGGCCATTAACGTGTTCCAGACCTAGGAATAAGTCTTCCAACAGGGTAGAGTTTTGCATGCCTTTGCTTCTACCCACTGTTTTTGCTGCTTAGCTTCCCTCCACATCTACTCTGCTTTCACCCCTAAACATCACCCCAGTTTATGCCTTTGCTTCTACCCAGGTTTTTTGTTGATTTAGCTTCCCTCTACATCTACACTGCTTTAGCCCCTAGACATCACCCCTGTCCATGTGGGGTCGGTGGCCTCGTCATCCACCAACTCCTCTTCCAATTGCGCACTGCCCCCTTACTGCAAACCGCACATGACCACAGCTTGCCTTGATGGCAACTGTGTCTCATGATCCCCACTTAGGTCCAGACAAGTCGGTGGCGGGTCCAAAACCCCAAAATTGGAAGGAAATGGCAGATGCTGCAGTATTTCTAACACCTGTTCCTGGTGCTCGGGCCTGGTCTGTGTTGTACCCTGCACCCTGCTTAACGCATCTGCCATATCCGAAGTTGTGCTGAGCGCATGCTAATGTTTCGTGTCCAGTGCAATGGATGGGATGGGATTTCACATAAGTCTGCCACCCATGGCCACTCATGGTTGAGCAACTGAGGGAGTTGACTTTGACGAACCCGAGGGTTTTGGAGTTGGAACTACATCAAAGGTCTGTGCTGCTCACACACTCTGCTCAACACATGATATGTTTAGTGCCAGCAGTGTGGAGACGTCGCACAACAGCCGTTGTTCCAGCAGGTACAGGCGTTGTAGGAGTGCATAGAGGCTAGCAGCGGCAACTATACACTTTAAAAACTATCCGCACAAGCGCCACACTTTCACCAGTAGCTCAGGAACATTGGGGTACCTTTTTCAAAAGATTAGCAGCAATGAGTTAAAAACGTGGCCCAGGCATGGAATATGTTGCAGGCTGCCAAGCTACAGAGCCAATCCCAGGTTACGGCCATTATCACACATGACAACATGCCTGGGCCCAGGTGCAGTGACAAAAACCACATTGCCGTCTCATCGAGGATGGCATGACTCACTTTGTAGGCAGTGTGCTGTCTGGCCCCCAAGCTGATGAGCTTCAGCACGGCCCGCTGACGTCTCCCCACACCAGTGTTGCAGCGTTTCCAGCTCGTAGCTGGGGTCAATTTAACAGCGGAGGAGGGTGGTGTTTCAGCCCTCCTCCCAGGAATGTTGTGTGGGGAGACAAGTCAGGCCACCACATTTTGCGACCCGGTCCACGCCTCAACTACATTCAACCACTGTGCCCAAATTGAAAGGTAGCGTCCCTGTCCGCATGCACTTGTCCATTCGTAACTGGTCACATGGAACTTTAGGGCTAAGCGCTGAATTTAGGGACCGCCTCATGTTTGGGGGAAAGTGCTGGTGTGGACGGCACAGTGCGGTGGCGCAGTAGACACTCTGCCCAAAAAGGGCAGAGTGTCCCCCAGCCGGGATTCCAACATCTCCTGGGCCAGATTTCTTGAGATGAGGCCGTTGAAGCCTTGGGCATGTGGGTGGGTTGCGCTGTACTTTAGCATGAAATGAAAGGCTTGGGAGATGGGGAGTTGCTGGGAAGAGGCGCATGATGGCGCGGGCAAAAGGAGAAATGGCAGGAAAAGGTGAGGATAAGGGTGAACTCCCCAAAGTGTCAGAGGCAGATGTGGAGGTGTCCTGGCTCCTGGTCTGGACTGCAGCGCCAGCCCTGTCAACAGTGGAAGAGGCAGTGGCCGCCAGGCCAAACGATGATTATCCTGCGCTTGCTCTCACCCACTGAGCCCAGGGCTTGCCTTCCAAATGATGGCACCCGCAAGAGGTGGTGAGATTCCTCTCCGCAGATCTCCAAACCATCTTGGACTTGCAAATTGCACTAAATTTGTCATGTAACTGACATGTATATGATGAGTCTATCCATTGTCTGTTCATTTTGGTGAAAGTCAGCCTGTCAGCTGACAGACAGCTGTGCTTGTCAGTGATGATGTCACCGGCTGCTTGTACCCCCAGTTTTTGCTGCTTAGCTTGCCTCCACATCCACACTGCTTTTGCCCCTACACATCACCCCTATCCATGCCTGTGCCTCTAGCCATAAGTCTGCCACCCATGGAAACTCATGGTGCAGAAAGTGAGGGAGCTGACTCTGAGGAACCCTTGGGTTTTGTAGCTGGTACTCCATCAAAGGTCTCTGCTGCTCACACACCCTGCTGAACATACGGTATCTAGGGTTAGAGCGTGTGGTGACCTCGCACAACAGTAGGTGCTTCAGGCAGATGTAGGCCTTGCTGGAGTGTATTGCGGCTAGCTCCAGGTACTGTAGACTTGGGAAAGTGGGTGTCCAAGTGCCGCACTTTCACCCTTAGCTCAGCTAATTTGGGGTATGTTTTTAAAAATCATTGCACCACTACATTGAACATGTGGGCCAGGCATGGAACGTGTTGGAGGCTGGCAAGCTCCAGAGCCCTCCAACAAGCTAAAAAACCTGGCCCCAGGGGCAGCGGGGATAAACAAATTGCCATCTCATCCAGGATGGCATCCCTGACCTCAGAGGCAGTGTGCTGTCCGTCTCCCAAGCTGATGAGCTTCAGCCCAGCCTGCTGACGTCTCCCCACACCAGTGTTGCAGCGTTTTCAGCTCGTAGCTGGGGTAAATCTAACAGCGGAGGAGGAGGAGGGTGGTGTTTCAGCCCTCCTCCCAGGAATGTTTTGTGGGGAAACAAGTCAGGAAAATTCTTGAAACGGGAGAGTTTTGCATCTTTGCCCTTGCTGCCTATGGACATCCCTTTGCCTCTAGCCACCATTTTCCCTGCTTTGCTTGCCTCCACATCCACACTGCTTTTGCCCCTAGACATCACCCCAGTCCATGCCTTAGCTTGTACCCCCAGTTTTTCCTGCTTAGCTTGCCTCCACATCCACACTGCTTTTGCCCCTAGACATCACCCCAGTCCATGCCTTAGCTTGTACCCCCAGTTTTTCCTGCTTAGCTTGCCTCCACATCCACACTGCTTTTGCCCCTAGACATCACCCCAGTCCATGCCTTAGCTTGTACCCCCAGTTTTTCCTGCTTAGCTTGCCTCCACATCCACACTGCTTTTGCCCCTAGACATCACCCCAGTCCATGCCTTAGCTTGTACCCCCAGTTTTTCCTGCTTAGCTTGCCTCCACATCCACACTGCTTTTGCCCCTAGACATCACCCCAGTCCATGCCTTAGCTTGTATCCCCAGTTTTTCCTGCTTAGCTTGCCTCCACATCCACACTGCTTTTGCCCCTAGACATCACCCCAGTCCATGCCTTAGCTTGTACCCCCAGTTTTTCCTGCTTATCTTGCCTCCACATCCACACTGCTTTTGCCCCTAGACATCATCCCTATCCATGCCTCTTCCCCTAGCCATAACTCTGCCACCCCTGGAAACTCATGGTGCAGAAACTTTGGTTGCTGACTTTGAGGAACCCTTGGGTTTTGTAGATGGAACTCCATCAAAGGTCTGTGCAGCTCACACACCCTGCTCAAGATATGGTATTGTAGGGTTTCAGCGTGTGTGAATGACGGACAACAGCCTGTGTTTGGACAGATGTAGGCCTTGCTAGAGTGTTTTTAGGCTAGCAGCGACTCCTGTGCACTTGCAAAAGTGGGCGCACAAGCGCCGCATTTTCAACAGTAGCTTCGGTACATTTGGGTATGTTTTTAAAAAACTTTGCACCACTAGGTTAGACGTGGGCCAAACATGGAACGTGTTGGAGGCTGGCAAGCTCCAGAGCCGCTACCAGGTTCCAGCCATTATCACAGGCGTAAAAATGCCAGGCCCCAGGTGTAGCAGGGAAAAAAAAATGCCATCTCAGCCAGGATGGCATCCCTGACCTCGGAGGCACTGTGCTGTCTGTCCCCCAAGCTGATGAGCTTCAGCACCGCCTGCTGACGTCTCCCCACACCAGTGTTTTAGCGTTTGCCGCTAGTAGCTGTGGTGGAGGTTGCAGCGTCGTAGGGTTTCAGTCTACTCCTGCCATGAATTTTGGCCTGGGAGAGGAGATAGGCCACCCCAGTTTGCACCCGGGGAACAGACTCCACCACATTCACCCTGCCTGTCATTAAAGATAAGCACTGCAGCATCCCTGACCACAGGCGCTTGTCCAAGTGTCGGTGGTCAAGTGGACCTTGCAGCAAAGCGCGGAACTAAGGGCCCACCTGATGTTGAGTGACACGTGCTGGTGCAAGGCGGGGACGCCACACCGGGAGAAGTTGAGACGGCTAGGGACGGCATAGTGAGGTGCCACAGTTGCCATCAGGTCCGGGAAGGCGGGAGTTTCAACAAGCCGGAACGCCAACCTCTCCTGGGCCAGCAGTTTAGCGATGTTGGCGTTCTAGGCTTGCGTGGGTGGGTGGTTAGCGGTGTATTTCTGCCGGCGCTCCAATGTCTGAGAGATGGTGGGTTGTTGTAAAGAAGCGCCTGATGGTGCCTTTGATGGTGCAGGAGAAGGAGATAAGACAGAAACAGGGGAGGATGAGGGAGAAGTCAACAAAGTGGCGGAGGCAGATGAAGTGATGTCCTGGCTCGTCCTCTGGAGTGCATCGCCAGCACTGTGAGCAGAGGCAGTGGCATGAACGGCGGGCGACGTTTGTCCTGCCGTTGCTGCCTGCCACTGATTCCATTGCTTGGATTCCAAATGACGGTGCATTGAAGTGGTGGACAGGTTGCTCTTCTCAGGGCCCCTACTCGATTTCGAGAGGCAAATTGTGTAGACGACACTATATCTGTCCTCGGCGCATTCCTTGAAAAAACTCTACACCTTCAAGAAACGTGCCCTCGATGGGGGAGTTTTTCTGGGCTGGGTACAAAAGGGAACATCTTCGGACATTCCGGGTCTGGCCTGGCTTCGGCAAAGCAGCTGACCTCTGCCTCTGGACATGTCTCTGCCTCTAGCTACCCTTTTTGGTGCTGCACCTGCCTCAACATCCACACTACTTTCCCAGCTTGACATCTGCCTTGTCCAGGTGGGGTCGGTGTCCTCGTCGTCCACCACCTCCTCTTCCAACTCCTGTCTCGCCTCCTCCTCCTGCACAATGCGCATGTCAACTGGCTGCCCTGACAGCAACTGCGTCTCATCGTCGTCGATGAGGGTGGGTTGCTGGTCATCCGCCACCAAATCGACCGGAGATGGAATGGAGGAGACTCTAGTGTTTGAGCATCTGGACACAGATACTCGTCTGTTAGGTCCGTGGAATCGCGAAATGGAGGGGCAGGTTGCGGTACAGTCAAAGGAAGGGAGAACAGCTCTGGGGAGCAGGGACAGTTGGGGTTATTGTTCTGAGAAGATTGGGAATTTTGGGTGGAAGGAGGACAAGACTGTTGGGTAAGAGGAGGTAGAGGCTGACTGGCTGGTGGACAATGTGCTTTAAGCGTTATCCGACAGCCATTGCAAGACCTGTTCCTGGTTCTCGGGCCTACTAATCTTTGTACCATTCAGCCTAGTTAATGTGGAACTTTTGTGCAAAGCGCAGAACTTAGGGCCCGCCTGATGTTAAGGGACACACGCTGGTACAAGGCTCAACTCACCCTAAGTGCCAAAAACACTGCTGGTGCAAGGCTCTACTCATGCCAAGGGCCTCAATCTCTGCTGGTAGCTCAGCTTAAGGTCATGTAACTTTGTTTGGAAGGGCTCATGTTAAGGGCTAGAAAAGTGAATTTTGGAAGGTCTTACCACATCACACACACACACACACACACACACACACACACACACACACACACACACACACACTCAAAATGACAGTTAAGGGTGAGGGCTTTTGGAATTCCCATTGCCTATTCCATTTGTGGTTGTCATGGGGAACGTGATTTAAAGGGGTGGTTGTTACTGTTTGTTGAGCTTAAATTGGGGTTTGTGTCCATCCATTTGGGGAGTAAAGAAGGTTTCCAGGTATTTTCCCACTTTGATAGAGGTTTTTTTGAATGTGGAAAGTGTGTAGTTGTTAGGCAGTGATGTTGGGGTAATAGAGGGTCTTTGGTGTGTTAGATGCCCCCAGACATGCTTCCCCTGCTGTCCCAGTGTCATTCCAGAGGTGTTGGCATCATTTCCTGGGGTGTCATAGTGGACTTGGTGACCCTCCAGACACGGATTTGGGTTTCCCCCTTAACGAGTATCTGTTCCCCATAGACTATAATGGGGTTCGAAACCCGTTCGAACACACGAACATTGAGCGGCTGTTCGAATCGAATTTCGAACCTCGAACATTTTAGTGTTCGCTCATCTCTACTAATTACTAATGCTAAAGAATCTTTCATTACTTGCGTGAACTGGCTGTGAAATATACCGAATATGTCAGGATTAACCAGAATTCTGCTGCAGATATACAATGCCCAATGGTATACACAAATGCTTTGGCAGCAAGATGAAAATCAATTTTAGCAAAATTCAGCTACACCTAAAAACACACTCATGTTTCTAATCCACAAATTAGGTAACATGCATGTATAAAACAGAGCTTCATCTAAGAATGTAACCAGTGGCGTAACTAGGAATGGTGGGGCCCCGTGGCAAACTTTTGACATGCCCCCCCAAAACCGAAGATCTCGACTGAGCCCCTTCTACGCATTCCTGTGCGCTCTATTATGCCCCATAGAGGCCCCTGCACACAATATTATGCCCATAGTAGCCCCTGCACACAGTATTATACCCTATAGTGGCCCCTGCACACACTATTATGTCCCTTAGAGGACCCTGCACACATTATTATGTCCCTCAGTGGCCCCTGCACACAGTATTATGTCCCATAGTGGCCCCTGCACACAGTATTATCCCCCATAATGGCCCCTGCACACACTATGTCCCATAGTGGCCCCTGCATACAGTATTATGTCTCATAGTGGCCCCTGAATACAGTATTATGACCCATAGTGGCCCCTGCATACAGTATTATGTCTCATAGTGGCCCCTGCACACAGTATTATGTTCCATACTGGCCCCTGCACACAGTATTATGTCCCTTAGAGGCCCCTGCACACACTATTATGTCCCTTAGAGGCCCGTGCACACAGTATTATCCCCCATAGTGGCCCCTGCATTCAGTATTTTCCCCCATAGTGGCCCCTGCACACAGTATTATGTCCCTAAGAGGTTCCTGCACACACTATTATGTCCCTCAGTGGCCCCTGCACACACTATTATGTCCCATAGTGGCCCCTGCACACAGTATTATGTCCCTCAGTGGCCCCTGCACACAGTATTATCCCCCATAGTGGCCCCTGCACACAGTATTATGTCCCTAAGAGATCCCTGCACACACTATTATGTCCCTCAATGGCCCCTACAGGACTAAATACTGTCCCGTCACCCGCTGACCGCTATACCAGGACAATTGTGGATAAAAATTCTGGTCATGTGCATTACAATTTAGTAACTCCATGTGCCTCATATTAATAGCAGTTAACCCTATCATGTCCCTCACATTAACCCTTGTGTACCTTACATAAGAGTTACTGATATGTGAGAGACATGGAGATAATAATAAAGTTCTAAAAAAATAATAAAAATCTTCATTATTATTACCCTTATATGTCTCACATATTAGTAACTCTTTTTGTGAGACACATAGGGGTTAATGTGAGGGACATGATGGGGTTAATTGCTATTAATATGAGGCACATGGAGTTACTAAAACAAAATTAATATCCCCAAATGCCTGATATTAATAAGCATAATAACACCAGTATGTCCTGTGTACCTAGTGTCACTTTACTGGCGCTTCTTCTGCTTCTTCTCTTGTGTGCAGGACGGCAGGAGCTCGGCAGGGGTCCATTTTCTGTATAGGGATAAGCCCCGCCTCTTGGGACCTCCTCAGCCAAAGAAAGGGAGGGGGGGAGAGAAAGTGTCCTGAGAGCGCTGAGTGGAGCCAGACCTGCGGCTTCTGCATCGGCTCCTGTGTATCAGCCGTTGCTGCAGCTTCGGACATATATTTTCCCCATATTAATAGGGAAAGTATTCCACCAACAGGGGGCCCCTGCAAGTGCTGGGGCCCTGGGCAATAGCCAAGTTTGCCACTCCCCTAACGCCAGCCCTGCTTACCTCTCCTGGGCCGCCGATCATTATAATCGTGGGTCCAAAAAGACCCCCGAGTATAATGATAGTAGCAGCAGTGGCTGTCACCAGGTCCCCTAATGTCCCGGGCCCTGTGGCAGCTGCCTCTGCTGCTACGCTGCTACGGTGGTAGATACGCCACTGAGTGTAACCCTTTAGTCAAAAGACAGTTTAAAGCATTGTTGCCAACAGATGTGACAGTTAGTCTACGATATAGTCCTGCTCATGAAATAATAGATCAAAATAGCAACAGCGCCACCACCTGGCCTCTCATATAAATAGTGCATGTAATGTTTTCAAAGTTTGTAGCAACAGAAAACATGAATACATATATATATATATATATATATATATATATATATATATATATATATGTTTATTTAGCAGTTTTCTACCAAAAGATCTATACATTGACTATATTAAGAGAAGGAGTTAATTAGCATTCATACATAATATGACACACTCTACTCCAAACAGAAATGACCTAATTCAAATAATAAAATAAAACTCAACTTTTAGTGCAATTAAAATAGGACATATAAAATGTCACTAAACTGGACACCAAATATGAAGCTGTATCTACTAGTCCTGCAAATGTAGTATATAGATATAATGATATAAATATCCATTGACGAATCTAGATCATTCACCCCCCAATTCCCCCCCCTCCCCCTCCCGAATATGATTGTATGGTGGTGGTGCAATAATTGATACTGTCAGAAAATATGTCCAGAAAAAGAAGGAGTAGTGTGATTTATTTATGCAGGGTGAACTGGTCACCAACACTGCACTCCTTAAGATAGAATATTAACACTACAACCCCTCATCAATTGGTAAACTCTCAAAAAAATAAAAAGAGTTGCCTGAATAACAGTTGTAGCCAGTCTGCTGTCTCCAACCAACAAGGTCCTATGTAAATCAGAACCACACAGCTGATTCTAAGGGTGGGTGAGTAGTCTTGAAGCGTTCTGGTCAGCTTATAACACAGTCGCTGCACACATAGGTAGATGAAAAAAAGTTCTCAACGCGTTTCTTCTGGTGTCTCATAACAACAGAGTCTTCAGGAGAGATATAAGAGAGTTCCACCCCAAAAACAATAAATAATGCCGTCAGATCTGCTGGGTTTAACATTTCTAAGTACCGTTGCCCATCATCAGGGCATCGGGAAATGTGGTTCTGACTGCATTATTATTAGACTCCTGATGAGCCTGGAGTTTATTAGACACCAGAAGAAACGCGTTGAGAACTTATTGTTCTCCCTAGATCAGGGAATATTAATTACATAGCAAATGGTGCACCTGCAGGAGACCCTATCATAGTAGGGGGGCCCAGAGCCTTTCTGGATCCAGCAGGACAGACACACATTTCTGAGGTCCCAGTTTTCTCAGGATGTAGAGAGAGTTGAGTACATTGGGCCCAGAGCCATCATCTCCCTGATACAGACTGTTAAAGTTTAAACCTCTACATAAGTCCAAAGTAATAAGATTAGGTAACTGAGTATATATATATATATATATATATATATATATATATATGTATATGAATGATATATTGATTGGTCACTGAGGGGGCATTATGTTTCATGGGGGCCACTTTGGGGATATTATATAATGTGGGGGCTAGTTTGAGGACAGACATTATATTATGTGAGAGCCACTGTAAGGACATTATATTATGTAGGGACCATTGGGCAGCTCAGCATACCCCTGCCACTGAGAGCAGGGGTATAGCTATAGGGGCACAGAGGTAGCAGTTGCTACCAGGCCCTGGACCCTGAGGGGGCCCCAAAGATCCCTTTGACTTTTTTCAGATTAGCCACATCCGTCACACTGGGTATTGGGTGAGCAGAACAAAAAAAAGGTAAATAAATAACATTTAAAATAAATAAATAATTTTTTTTTTTTTTCAGATTAGCGCAGGCTCCAAGACTGTATATTGGGTGAACAACAGAAAAATGCTTAAACAATGGAGATTTTTTTCAGATTAGAGCAGCCAGAATTAGCATTTTGCTGTTGTAAGGTTTTCAGAAGTCAGTGCTCTGTATCATGCAGTAAGATGAATCAAAGATCCACATGTATATCCATCATTACTGCAAATACCTTCTAGCACCTTATATCGTGTATATGACTTCAGCACTGTAAGGCATACCTCCCAACTTTTGAAGAACTGAAAGAGGGACAAAATGTGCGGCGCGGGTAGCGTGCCGCGTCAAATTTAGCCCCGCCCACTTTTGTGTTGACTCCGCCCACTCGTTAATTTTTCATGTGCCCGCACACAATATAATCCTCCTACAGTCACCCGTAAATTATATGTCCCCCTCTATCTCTCCCCCAGTTTCATATACACCCTTCATCTGCCCCCAGTTTCATGTCCCTCTTCCATCTCTGCCCCCAGATTCATGTCCCTCCATCTCTGCCCCCAGATTCATGTCCCCACATCTCTGCCCCCAGTTTCATGTCCCCTCCATCTCTGTCCCCAGATTCATGTCCCTCCATCTCTGCCCCCAGATTCATGTCCCCCCTCCATCTCTGTCCCCAGATTCATGTCCCCCCATCTCTGCCCCCAGATTCATGTCCCCCCATCTCTGTCCCCATATTCATGTCCCCACATCTCTGCCCCCAGATTCATGTCCCCTCCATCTCTGCCCCCAGATTCATGTTCCCCCATCTCTGCCCCCAGATTCATGTCCTCTCCATCTCTGCCCCCAGATTCATGTCCCCCCATCTCTGCCCCCAGATTCATGTCCCCCCATCTCTGCCCCCAGATTCATGTCCCCTCCATCTCTGCCCCCAGATTCATGTCCCTCCATCTCTGCCCCCAGATTCATGTCCCCCCTCCATCTCTGTCCCCAGATTCATGTCCCCCCCATCTCTGCCCCCAGATTCATGTCCCCCCATCTCTGTCCCCATATTCATGTCCCCACATCTCTGCCCCCAGATTCATGTCCCCTCCATCTCTGCCCCCAGATTCATGTCCTCTCCATCTCTGCCCCCAGATTCATGTCCCCCCATCTCTGCCCCCAGATTCATGTCCCCCCATCTCTGCCCCCAGATTCATGTCCCCTCCATCTCTGCCCCCAGATTCATGTCCTCTCCATCTCTGTCCCCATATTCATGTCCCCACATCTCTGCCCCCAGATTCATGTTCCCCCATCTCTGCCCCCAGATTCATGTCCTCTCCATCTCTGCCCCCAGATTCATGTCCCCCCATCTCTGCCCCCAGATTCATGTCCCCCCATCTCTGCCCCCAGATTCATGTCCCCTCCATCTCTGCCCCCAGATTCATGTCCTCTCCATCTCTGTCCCCAGTGTCATGCCGTCCTCTCCTTCATCTGCCCCCAGATTCACGTTCCACCTCCACATTAAACTTACCTTCTCCTCCACTCCCTCGTCGCTCTCTGCCCGTCTCTCTCGCTGACACATGCGGCTGAAGGAAGGAGCTGACACAGGTCAGCTCCTCGCTTCGCCGCTGCGTGTCTCTCTCGCTGACACATGCGGCTGAAGTGAGGAGCTGACCTGTGTCAGCTCCTCGCTTCGCTGCTGCCGCCGGCTCCTGCCTTGTAGACGCGATGTGACACAGGTCAGCTCCTCGCTTCAGCCGCATGTGTCAGCGAGAGAGACATGCAGCGGCGAAGCGAGTAGCTGACATACCTCCCTCCAACCGGGACCGCGGGACATGTCACCCAAATCGTGACTGTCCCGCGGAAATCGGGACAGTTGGGAGGTATGCTGTAAGGTGTCCACCTACCACTGACTATTGGCTGAGAGGCCGATGTCAGATGGAACTAGAACATCTGACATCGGCCTGTCACAAATCAGCATCTGCTATCTCCGTTTTGTTTAAAACTGAACAGTTTGGAATATTCGGGTCAAACCTGGTTTGTAATAAATCATTGCACTTATGTCTAGTCTCTGACCTGTGATATTAGCTCTTAAAACACGGAACTGTATATAACTCCAGCATGAATTGTATAGCATATGGCCACCATATATAGAGCAGTTGCCCATAGACCATTCAGACTGCTGCTTTCATTTTTTAATTAGGTTAGTTGATCTGAAATATAAAAATGATATTATTGGATAATATATTATTGGCCTGTCAATTGTTTCCAGGTCACAGTTGTGCCATGGAGAGTAGCAATAGAAATGTACAAGACCCCACAGATATCCATATGAGTCAGATGGTGCTGCCATGTCCCACCAACCACCATGGTCATCTCAGCACTGGACAGCTGCTGAAGTGGAAAGACAGAGAAATTTCCTTGTCAGCGAAGGAAGAGCATATAATAATTTTTTGAGCCTTGATGCAGTCCATGGTATGTTATATGGACATAATACTGTTATCTAATCGTCACTCATGAAATAATAAAGGACTATACCATACATGCTTGTTAACAGGGACATAGTTATAGGGGATGTAAAGATAGCAATCACCACTGAGCCCTGGAGTCTCATAACAAAACACCAAAGGCATGACCTGAAACGCCTCGGCCTCAATGCAATATCTGCAAAGGGGCTTATACCTACCTTGTACCATTTAGAAAAGTGTTATACTTTATACCATTGGGACACCCTCCGGGTCTAAGGCCTGGTAGCAGTTGATAACGCTGCATCCCCTACAGTTATGCCCCTGGAAAACACCAAAATTATAAATATTACATGATATGGACCCCGTTATCTATTTTGCAATGGGGACCAGTAGCTTCAAGTTATGCCTCTGACTGAGCCTAAACATATCCTGTCTGAGGTAAACTGTGATGTACTTTGCTCAAACCCCAAGCAGGATTCATTCAAAGCTGTGGGGAGGGTCATTATACAGTACTGTGTGGGGACACGAAGGTGACATTATACTGCGTAGGAGACATTATACTATGTTGAGTCACTTCAGTATACTATAATGGGCATTGTGAGCTAAAGAGCCATCATCACTGTGTGTTAGACATTGAAGGGTTCTATCACTGTGTTTGGGCATAAAGAAACATGTTAGAATAGGCAGGTTCAAGGGGGACACAGATGTGGGTAGGGGCACGGCATAATACTAAAAACTTGATACTTTACATACTGACATACTTGTCTACCATTCTGTCATCTGAAAGATGGACTTGTCGTAACTGGTGGGAGTCCCTGTTATGAAACCTTTCCATTGTGCCCACCAGTGTGTTAAAGAGGACCTTACACCAGCTCCACCAATTTAAGTTTTTAGCATCTTTTAGTAGACATGTCCTCCTCCAGCTACCCCCACAGATTAATGCCTTCTTCCAGTTGCCCCAGCTTAATGTCACCCTCCACCTGCTCTCACCAGTTGACTGTCCACTCCTCCTCTCTAGAAGCGGGTGAATTGAATCCAGGACATACCTCCCACTGACCAGGACCATAGGACAGGACCCACAATCTGGGACTGTCCTGCAGAATCCAGGACGGTTGGGAGGTATGCAATATGGTGTAGCTTCACCCTCACCTCTATATGAAAAGGTGTCCTGGGTGTGCTGTGGCTGTAAATGGTGCCTGAAATTAACACTGGTTACTAGCTGGCAAAGATTTCAGCATAGGCTGAAATATTACAGGGATTTTTTGAGGAACAGGAAAATAACCAAATTCCCTGTTAGTGAGGGTCTATCGCTGCCCAGGTTTCCACTACTCTCTGCTACCTAGCACTGCTTCAAAGACAGGAACCTTTAATGCCTTGAACTGCCAACTCAGCCATTTGACCCTCCTCAGCCAGGAAATAAAGACCAAGGAAGTGTCAGAACCAAAACAGCAGGGGACCTTTGTTAAAGTTATTAATTTATGGTGTTCTTTCTTTTCCTATGCCGAGCTCATTATTTCACAGAGAATATTTCTCTTAGAAACATCTTCCAGTTTGTATTATGGCATTTCAAAATTTCAACACTAGGTGTCAGTAGAATTACATAAGAAAATACCTTCAGGTCGAATAACTATTACTGATAAATAGGGATATTGTATATGTCTAGAAGTATATTGTATCCTGCCTTCGCCACTATAAAAACTCATTGACAACCATTTGGAGTCATCGCATATTCCTTCATTGCTGGAGAAATGAACACACATGGAAAGCTGAAGTATTACAAATTACAAGAAAGCTGAGCTAAAATGAGAGCATTGTGGTTGAATAACTTGGTACAGATGTGTCTAAGAATAGCCTTCTGTTCTTTCCCTTTCAAATGTCCCTGGCTTTTTTTTTTTTTTTTTTAATATGGAATAGTTTTTGACTGCATAGAAGTAACACAAAAGATCATGATAACTTAAAGATACTTCTTAAAAACACAAACTCCACCAAAAGGCCTAAATAGTTTTCCTTCCTGCTATTCAGTGCTGCATTTTGTTATATATTTTGTTTTTATTCATGTCATTACATAGAAAACTCTGTAAAGCTGTATAAAAAGTCCCCCTTCCATCCCATAATCAAGAATATACCAGACCTATACACTTGACTGCGTTGTTAATTGAAATTAATTCAAGCAAATCATCCTAATGAGCATAACAATGGAAAGTAGTACCAGTACGAGGCAAGGAATTTGCTCTTTTCATTTAGCAAATGACTAAGGCTAGGTTCACATCTACGCTGGCTGTCCGCTGGGGGATTCCGGTCCCCTCTCTACTTTATATGCGGAGAGAAAAAGTGTTACAAGCATTTTTTGCCCTTTTCAGGTGGAAACAGGGCAGAAACCCAGCGGACCCCATTATAGTCTATGGGGACTGTGGGTTTCAATGTGTAACCGTTTTTTAAGCGTATTAGGTTTTCTATTTGGGGTTCCCCAAGTGGACCCCTCGAAAGGAAATCTGAATGCAGGTGTGAACCTAGCATAACACTGATCAAAAATGCAATTTTAACATATTTTCAAGAAATACATGCATCCATACGAGATAAGAGTCATATGTGTAATAGTATTCTTAGACATACCGTTATGATCAAAATCAGGAATCAGAGTCAATCATTTTTCTGTATTGTTAAGCTTATTTTGTATAATACCGTCCATTATGTTTTAAGAACTTGGAGGTGGAAAATTCATAAATTCCTCATTGAGGCCGGGGGCTCACGTTTGCAGAGCAAACTGGCCTTTTTGTGACAAACACCACGGAAAAAAACGTGAAGCTTTTCTTCAGCGGTTTTTCCCGCAGCACCTTTTTGTAGTGGCATGCTATGTGGGGCCTTAGCCTAAAAAAGTCTACCAGCAGAAACACAGCTTTCTATCCCTGTACCACCCACTGGATTCTACATCACTCTCTAGATCTGTTTTGTATAAATTGTACTCATTACCTTGCATTTCAACATTCTCTTTGCTTCTGATCAGACACAACATTGAATTTTATATTTCAATAGAAATGGCTGAACCAGGTCAGAATGAATTATTCGCTACAAGTTTTACAAAGGTTTCTGGCCCAAACCCAAATTTTCTGGGGTTCACTACCCATGAACCATTATTATACTCTGAAGTCTCTTCAGACTTTAGATCACAAACTTCAGTAGTCCCCTGGTGCTTATAACAAATAGTCTTGTACCAAACGTGCACCTCAATATCATCCCTCTATGCTCTGATAAATTCCCCACACTCACCTCACAAAGAATATACAGATTATATCTGTTTTCTGTTAGTATTTGTTATTTCAAAACACTTACCGTATTATGGTCATAGACCCAGCCGCAATACTAATATATAGCCGTGACAGGCCTGGGAGCCTCATTAGGCTCCCGGCTGTCACCCGAACAGGTCAGCTCCTGCGATATCGTCACGCAGGAGCCGGCCTGCAACTTTACAGGTACGGGGCCGGCCCCGGGGGAGAAGCGGCCGCTGATACTGACCCGGCATCCGCTGTACTAGAGAGGCGGATGCCGGCAAGGGATAGACGCCGGGGCCTGAGACATCGCTGCCCTGCCCTGCATGAAGCCAGCGGCGGGGGGACGGAGGAGCGGAATAGCAGCATCACTCCTCCCGCTGCTGGCTTCATGCAGGGCAGAGGAGCGCAGCGATGTCGCAGGCCCCGGCACCTGTAATGGCGTCTATCACTTGCCGGCTTCCGCCTCTCTATTACAGCGGATGCGGCGCCACATTCGGACTATAAGACGCACCCTTCTTTTCCCCCCAAATTTGGGGGAAAAAAAGTGCATCTTATAGTCCGAAAAAAGTTACAATTCTAAAAGAAAAAAAATAGCACTAAGATGTAGCTTATTGCCAGACTTCAACTTCAGACTTAGCTATATAACAATACAGGATAGTCTATACCCATGTTGACGAACCTACGGTACACGTGTCAGACGGGGCATTCATAGCCCTCTTTGCAAGCACGTGCACCTCTATGGTACAGGATTTCCCATTAGAGAGCGATCGCTTCACGCTTCTTTCAGACGTGCACATGCACATACAGCTGAACGGTGTCAGTGTAGGTTGCTGGTTCACACTGACTGCAGAGTGTAACCTCTTCCAACACAGGAGCAATGACATCATTCATCAGTGCCTGCTGTCAGAAGAAGGAAGCCCGGCTACTCTTCGTGGGACTTCAGGTAAGTATAATACTGTGGAGAGGCCTACTGTAGAGCATATAATACTGTGGGGGAGGCGAGGCAACACGGTGGCTCAGTGGTTAGCACTGCAGCCTTGCAGCACTAGAGTCCTGGCTTCGAAACTCGCCAGGAGGAATATCTGCAAGGAGTTTGTATGTTCTCCCTGTGTTTGCGTGGATTTCCTCCCATTCTACAAAGACATACTGATAGGAAAAAAAAATGTACATTGTGATCCCTATATGGGGCTCACACTCTACATTAAAAAATAAATAAATAAATAATACTTTGGGGGGGCTACTGCGGAGCATTTAATAGTGTGTGAGGGTTCTACTGTGGAGTAGATAATACTGTGGGGGGGGGGTCTAATGGAGGAAAGGATGAGTGTATTTTTATATTCTAAACCTTCCCTGCTTTCTGAATTAAAATGTATGACTTGAGACCTCTCTTTTAAAGGATTTGCAAAATATTTGCATGATTTATGCTATGAAAAAGTAACGATTGACTACAATGTAGCCATTCCTGAATTATAATAAATCAACCTGGCCTTAAAGTCAGCAATGTATTGAAGTCATCTATCCACCCACCTAGTAAGCACAAAGAGAAAATTTATATTTATAGAATTGCCGCAGAGAGAAAAGAAAAGATCAGAAATATGTTACATAACATTTCTGGTTTCACTACATTTAATAAATATCTACAGTAACCTAAAGAAGGATTGATATATTTTTTCGTAATGTTACACAGGTACACTTTTATTGCAGTATGACAATGACATAAAACTGCAGTGTTCTCACAAAAAAATCTTAGTGTATAATGACCCAGCAATGACCCAGCATCAGCACCCAGCAAGGTCTGCTGCTTCCTGCTCTGTATATCGAGTGGAAGAATCCTCACAGATGCTGTTCTATACTTATCTTCTGTCTAGATTCTCCTTCCTCCAGCAATTCTGAGATTGTCCTTGTATGTTGTTCTTACTTGGACTCAATCCTACTCCAAGGAGACAAGAACATGAACAGTTATGCTCAACTGTTGTCTATGAGAGGGTTTTCTCAGTCTAAGGCTATGATCACATTTGTGTCAGATTTTCCATTAGGATCCATCAGAAATCGCTGGAGAAAACTAGTCAATGGAGTCCCTTGGGCTCTGTTTCTGTCCATAATGGAACAGATTCATTTCCATTCTAGTGGTCCTCTGATGGATTGCAACTCTACAAAGGTGTGAACGTAGCACAACTTTCAAGTGTATTCTTCTTTACAGACATAAAGCACTGATATACACAATACAGGACTACATCTACCAAGAGGCAAGATCAAGATGAGTCCCTCATGGGGCGGCAGCGAGCAGGTCAGATGCAGACAGTAAGAGTTAAGTTGCACTACTGCCTGCACCTTAGCCACAACCTGCACATTTCTTCCAGTGCCCTTCTTTGCCCCCATAGCATTAAAACTGATTCTCGGTGGAGAGGAAAACTCTATGAAGGCAATATTACAGGAATAGTACCACACAATAGTATTACTTATGTGGGGGCACTAGTACTGTTAGGGCCCCTTCACACGGCGTAAGCACGCCGCTCATTTAGACACGTATACACGTGTCCGAGTGCGGCGCTTCAAAACAGAGCCCATTGATTTCAATGGGAAGCGTGCGTATATGCACTCATTTAGACACGTATACACTTGTTAGAGCGCGGCACGCTTACGCCATGTGAAAGGGCCCTTATAGTGTTATGACCCAGTCTACGCTATCTCAGCCTGTTAGGTTCAAGGGTGGAGTGTCTGATTGTCATTCTGCATGTGAATTGTCCGATGGGCGGCAGGGGAATATTCACACTGGGTATGCGGTTGCACTCTTGCGTGGATCGTGCGATGAGCTGCACCGTGGATCATTGCTTTAGTGTGTCTTGGCCTCTGAAGGGGTTAAGTTTCTCTGCTGTGCTAGGACTCTATTCAGGTTGTGGGTGGTTCAGAGATCTGATATCCAATTGGCTTTCTGAATACTCCTGCTTCTGGCTATTTAAACTCTGCTGTACACGCTGTCAGTTGCCAGTCTTAAACTTCAGTTTCCTGCGTCCCAGACATGGTCTGCCTACCTGAAGCTGCTGTCTCATCTGTGTCTGAGTCCTGGCCCATTCAGCCTTCCTTGCTGCTTATTGATACTATCCTGATATTTGTTAAGTATCAAGCTCACTTATCCAAGCATAGTTGTTCCGGGTGCAGTGAACCCTAGCCTTATTTCTTATTTGGATGTTTGGACTTTTTGTAGGGTTTTTGGTGTGTGATACGAAGTTCTATTTTTTCCTATCCCTTTGCATAGTGTCAGTTTCCTGTGTTTCATATTTTTTTTCTGCTTTATACTTTGTGTTCCTTTTTCTGTTTCTTGCCTCTCCTTCATAAATGTGAAACTAGTCTGGTTTTCTGTTTCTCTTGTAGGTGAGTTATTTCTCGGGCTGTGTTCGCGCCCACTCAGGTTAGTTAGTCATGACCACGGCTACTTCTAGTATGCAAGGCAGGAATGAGGAGTATCACACACTAGATATTCCAAACTGCTCATACTCTTGCTTTTGTTGTTTCTTTTGTGTTTTCTCTTAAACTTGACTGAGAGATTATCAGCCAGGGGCCAGTCCATGGTCAGAGATCCCCAGACCATAACAAATAGTGCCCCCTACACCTAATAGCATTGCTTATGTTGGGGGAAGACTATTAAGTTATAGATCGGGGTCAGCAATAGAAATGAGCGAGTACTATTCGAAACGGTAGTTTTGATTAGCATGCTCCCATAGAAATGAATGAGAATGGCTGGCGCGCAGGGGGTTAAGCAGCAGGACGCCGGCCCCGGCTGTGCGCCGGCCGCGTCCGTTCATTCCTATGGGAGCGTGCTACTCGAAACTGCCATTTCAAATAGTACTCGCTCATCTCTAGTCAGCAACCTTCAGCACTCTAGCTGCTGTGAAACTACAACTCCCAACATGCTCCATTCAATTCCATTGAACAGTAAAGGAAGTATACATTCAGAAAGTTGTAGTTTTACAACAGCTGGGGTGCCAAAGGTTGCCTATCCCTGTTATAGATTATAGTGCACCTATTACCTGTAGGGACACTATTATCCAATTATCCTTCTCACACTTGGGGTGCAGTAGTCAGTCACTGACCATACTGCCCAGTGCTGTACATGGGATAGGAGTTGTCCTCCAGCATGGATCACTATGTACAGTATCCTTCTGTCACCCACCACCTCTACTGGGTACAGGGGGCTCCCCAGGACAGCGCTGGCCCTTCTTATCAGCCTGTCAAGTCTATTTCTATCCCTTGCTAAATGAGCTGCTTTACCACTCAGATCATATCTGATATTTCTTACTTTGATATAGCCATTACACTCTAAATAAATCTCCATTGCATGAATGCCAACATGATATCTTCAGATTGTTTTGTTACAAAGCCTATTTTTCTTTGATTCCACCATTAGCTTTGATAAACTCCCCTTACACTTCACCAATTTCCTTAGTGCCACTTCCGCATATTTTTCCTCTTTGCTCAGCAGCTGCTGTAAAATACATAAATATTTCTGACTACTTTAAAGAAATGTTTATTTCAATCAAATATGGAATATTCCACATTCATCACTACTCAATTCCCTCTTCTATCACAAAGTGCATTCAATTTCAAGTCTCTACACCCGAGAACTCATACATATACATGTATTTCGAATGCTCTCTGCAATGCAGAATCTACTACAGCTACAATGTTATTATAATGAAACTGCTGAAAGTATCCCTAATGTAATAAAGGAATGCTATTTTATGGAAATAACAAGATTGGCTTGTCAGGAATTGACATGTTAACAGGCACAAATCACCACGTACCTGGCTCAGAAGTTGTTAGCTTGGATAAAAACAAATCATTGTTACTTATGCAATTCATCTCACATTTGTCCTTGAATGTTGCGTCATGATTTTCGCACAGTCTGTTAGGTAGTTTCCTCGGTAACTGGTATCATTTTGTTTCCACATTTACATTACGCACATTGTAAGTACATGTGAAAGGCCTGACATGAGCTGGCAATAAGGTACTGAACAAAATATTTGTGTTATTCCATTTCACAAACTTGCTTAGGCTTGGTTCACATCTGCCTTCAGGTTTCTGTTCATGGGATCCACTTGGGGACCCCCCCGAACGGAAACCTAATCCGCTTTAAAAAGTGGTTACTCATAGACTCCATAGATTATATTGGGGTTTGCCTGGTTTCCGCCCGAAAAGGGCAAAAAATGCGAAGAGAAAAGCACCACTGCAAAAGGACACCTTCAGATAGCTTTATGAACCCATTGACGTGAATGTGTTTTTAATCGAACCATTTGCAAACCATTCCAAATTTGTTTTTCTGCTATTTCAGTGGATTCATGACGGACGGACAATTTGCTGTCAATTTTTTTTCTATTTTTTTCAGTTTGTGTCCATTTTTGACCAATCCGTTTTTTGTTTATATTTTTCCTTCTTCATTCTGAGCATGCACGGAGGGAAATACGGATTGCATAATGGACACAAACAAATGACTATCTGTTGTAATCTGTTTGTAATCCGCCTTACATAAAAAAAAGGTCTTGAGGCGGTCCGTTGTGTATGCTTATTTTTTGTATGGAAACAAAGTCCTGCAAGTCCGACTTTGGTCTCCATTCGACCAACCGACCGACCCCCCCCCCCCCAAATTCCTGTATTTATGCCCCATAGTGGTCACTGCACGTGGTATTATACCACATAGTGGCCCCTGCATACAGTATTACGCCCCATAGTGGCCCCTGCATACAGTATTATGCCCCATAGTGGCCCCTGCACACAGTATTATGCCCCACAGTGGCCCCTGCACACGGTATTATGCCCCATAGTGGCCCCTGCACAGAGTATTACACCCCATAGTGGCACCTACACACAGTATTATGCCCCACCCATAGTGGCCCCTGCACACAGTATTATGCCCCATAGTGGCATAATCTATATACGACCCGATCAATAAAATCTGACCCAGTGTCTATTTACCCCTATCTGCTGCTGTTTGGCTTGATTCTGATGATATGCTTTGAACCCAGCAAAGAAGAATCTGAGTATAAGCTCACACCTGTTAATATTAAACCTCATACTGGGTTTAATATCAGCTGCTGATAAACCCTGGGAGAAGGGGCACGACAAGACAGTGAGCCCTAAGCTGAACCCACCACTGCCTCTACCTACTTGCCTCACTGCCCTAGGCAGCAGAAAACAACTGGTCAACACGCTCTTCCTAGATATGTGATGACACAGAATCCAGACAAGACAAACAACACAGAAGAGGAGTCAGCAAGCCAAGAGTCAAAGCCAGAGAGACAAAGCAGTGCAAAATCATAATCCAAAGAGTGGGAAGTCAAAGGAAGTGGGAAGCCAAGGGTCAGAGGTCAGTAATACAATAGTAGCAGAATAGGAGCTTAGCAGGAACAAAGTCTAAGAACAGAGTCACAATAGCCAGTAAGCCTGTGTGGGCTGATGACCTGTAAATAGGAAGCCAGGGACCTGCCCTAGACTTGATTGGTAGACAGGCTGTCAATCGCAAAGGCAAGGCTAGAATTAACTATTTGATGAACAGAGAGAAACAAGGGGCAAGAGATGGGTGTGGTGGAAATTCAGTTACAGAGGAGAGGTAATAGAGCAGTGTTCACACAGTGCAATGAGAAACTCTAAACAAAGAATCAAAGTGAATACGCAGAGACCCGAACAGGCAGAGACGTTACATCTTATAGGTAGCTGTACTCCACACATATGAAACGCCACCCCAAATAAAACTACTACTTGTTATTATACTATAGCTCTTGATATTCAAACCAGGAAACAAAAAAACTATATGGCAAATTATGTCCTCTAAAATCTAAACTGCCATTTGGATATCAACTTTGATAAATTCCTTAAGGAGTTCAGTTTCCAAAAAGGGTCACGTCTGCAGGCTTTCTATTATTATTGCTGCTCAGAGCCTCTACAATTCTTGGCCAGTACTGTGTAAATTACCAAATTAGACCTCAAATGTGCTCTTTAGCTCCAAAGCCCTGTCATATTTCCAGGCAAAAAATTAGGGCCACATGTGTTCAGCAAGTTATAACAGCAAGATGACAGTCCCATAATCATATACAGAAAATCAAATTATGACAAAATCTAAAATCAGTGAATAAAACAAATTAGAAAAAAGTGATATTTCAGTATATGGTTTTAATAAAGAAATAAAAATAATTGCCGATAACTTCCCTTGTAAAATGTTAAGCCATTACAAGTCGACTAGAGACAGGTAACAGGTTGTGACATCACAACTAGTTTTATGCTAAAGCCCCACGTTGCAGAAACACAGCTTTTTTTGTAGCAGATTTTGTTGCAGTTTTTTTGAGTCAAAGGCAAGAGTGGATTGAGCAGAAAGTAGCATTATAAGAACTTTTCTAGATATTTCCATTTATAGCCACTCTTGGCTTTGGCTTGAAAAAACGCAGAAAAATCTGCAACAAAAAAAAAGCTGGTTTCCGCAACGTGGGGTCTTAGCCTTAGTCAGGTAAGCCACTGTTATAAGAGAATTTTATGACATCACAACTGTCTGTCAGAAAAGGTAGTTTATTCTGAGGGAAAACTGAAAGACTTTATCATAACTGCCACAGTAGACAGTATACGAATTTAGAGTTTTGTATCAAAGAAAGTTGAGCGTTGAAGTGATGGATCTACATTGGTAATGTATGTGAATAATTAAAAGTATTGGGGTGTTTTTTGACTGGAGGTCTACTTTAACTGAAACCACCTACCATTTCATGAATACTCTCCCATTCCATTACAGGGAAGTCCCATTAACAAAAAATCTATCACTAACCAATATTTGTCTTGGATGAAGTATTATACTTCAAATTTTTACACAAATTTTGTTACAATGTTGAGCCACATGATTGTTGTTTATACAGCCGGAAATCTCATTTAGACTCTTACCTCGGCTATTCCATTTACTGGGAAATATTAAATCTAGTTTAAAATTTGGGGTATTTGGCCCTCCTGCTAGCAACTCAATGTTAATCTGTACATACATTCTATTAGAGCTTGCTAATATTTCATCTTGCAATTAATATGATGGTGTCTTCTGTGGGTTCAGAAATTTCAAGAAGAATTAGTAATGAGATTACCAAAGAAAACATACCAATCTCAAAACACCAGTATTACTGTCCTAATATACTGTCAGACCCCAGAGTATAATAATCGGAGACCCATGGGGAGAAAAACATTAAAAAAACTCTGTTGCTCACCTTTCTCCCAGCTCCTACGCTGTCGACCTCCGCTGTAGTCCATCTTCAATGACGTCAGACGTCACATGACCCGGGACACAGGCCGGGGTCATGAGACGTCAGACGACTAGGCCTGAAGCCTGCCCGGATTGTGGAGAGGTAAGTAACAGTGTTTTTTATGTTTCTTACCTCTCCCGGGCCTCCGATCATTATACTCAGGGGGTCTGAAAAGACCCCCGAGTATAATGATAGTGTTTGTGAGCCTTGCCAGGATCGGTAAGTAAGTAGGGCGCGTTACCGGCTGGAGTAATTCCAGCCGGTAATGGCCTATTAAGAAAAAATAAAAAACTGCAGCAGTAGCGGCTGTCACCGGCCCCTAATGTCCCGGGCCCTGTGGCAGCTGCCTCTGCTGCTATGGCGGTAGTTACGCCACTGGGCATCAGCATCCCGACGCGGTAACGTTGCTACTGACATCTCCGTCACCTTCCTGTGCTGATGGCGCTTTGTAGGCTGTAGGCCTGAAGAGGCTTGCTGCCTTCAAGATACTACAAGAAGTTGTTTCTGATTGCAGATACTGCTGCCCATCTCTGCTGTGTGATGCAGCAAAGAAATGGTGTCCACTCAGCTACTAAAAAAATCAAGTTAGACAATTCTGTTAAAAAAAAGAATCTCCAAAAACCTCAAGGAGAATTAGTCATATTAATTGAATTAATGTCTCAGCCCTGCGAGATCTTATTCGGCATCAGATCAAGTGATTGTCTCTTAAATCATTCAATCTATTCCTTATCTCAGTAGCAGAAAGCTTTGGGTATTTTACAATAGATCATTATTTGATTTCTTTACTTCGCTGAGTCAGTGTTTGATATTTTCCTTTTATCAAGCCAAGTGTCTGATCCACCCACTCGCTATTTCTTATACAGATCATCAGGTCCCTTGTGTGGTTTGCAGTATGCACCTCTACTAACCTCTTGTTATATATTAACTTTCTCACATATACTTTGTCTGACATTACCTCTAGTTCCAGAAACAATTCAGGATAACATTTACATCACAGACAGAAAAGTTGAAAAAGTCATTACTCATGGTTTCCTCTACCACTATTCAGTGCTGAGAGCTGACAACATCTGAAACGAAGCAAGGAAATTTCAGTTGTCAGATACTAATGTTTAAAGTGAATGTCTGAACCAGTTTCTTATTATTATTTCTTGCTGCTTCCTTTAACAGGGGTCAGAGATGTTATGTTGATACCAAGCTCAAAATACTTTGCAAAGACAAAATTATAAAGTAAATATGTAGTCTCCAATAAAAGATACTTAATATTTTCTTACATCTTCAATAGCTGTCAGTCCCCACGTTCACCATATACACACAATTTGGGCTCTACTATACATTCTGCCAATCAACGCTGGTTCTTCTCTTACCTTTAGAAGTCTTCTCCGTGCAGCGTCCCGTGGAGTCTTCCGGCTGGAATTCACTCTGCCTAGGCATCCGGCCTAGGCAGAGCCAACTGCGCATGCGCGGGCATGCCCTCGCATGCGCAGTCGGCTCTGCTCAGGCGTCGGGCCGGGCAGAGCCAACCACGCATGCGCAGTCGGCTCTGTCTAGGCCCCGATGCCTAGACAGAGTGAATTCCAGCCGGAAGACGCCGCGGGGGCGCTGTGCCGGGAGGAGACTTCAAGGGGAATCCAGCCCAACCGTCACTCGTGGACTTGGTAAGTATAATTTTATCGAATGTTGCGTACCCCTGAAACGAACATTTCCCCCCATAGACTATAATGGGGTTCGAAATCCGTTTGAACAGCCGAACAGTGTGCGGCTGTTCGAATCGGATTTCGAACCTCGGACATTTTAGTGTTCGCTCATCTCTAGTTTGGAACCCTTGAACATCACCAAACGCTGGGTTTCTTCCTTTCTGATACTTTGCCAAGCCTTCACTGTAGCTGTCTTCAGTTGCTACTTGTTTGTGGGTATTTCTGCCCTATATTTTGTCTTAAGCAAGTGAAAGCCATGCAGGTGATTGAGTCGGCCATTAAGGAATATTTCTTTGCCTGAAAAAACACCTGTGTTGCTTTCTCTGTAAGTTTTGGGTCATTGTCCAACTGTACCGTAAAGCACCATCCGATCAACCTTGCTGCATTTGGTTGAATCTGATCAGAAAGTATATCCCTGTACACTTCAGAATTCACCCAGCTGGAGGCCATGCATGCCATGTCATCACACTGCTTTCGCCATGCTTTACAGAGAATGGGGTGTTCTTTGTATCACAAGCTGTTCCAAGCCTTTTCCATACTTTCTTCTTCCTATTGTTCTGGTACATGTTGATCTCACTTTCATCTGTCTAAAGAATGATGTTCCAGAACTGGGCTGACTTCTTTAGATGGTTTTTGTGTATAATCTGGCCTTTCTATTTTAGGGCAGAATAATGGTTTGCACCTTGTGGTGAACCCTCTGCATTTAGTCTCATGAAATCTTCACTTAATAGTAGACTTAAATATACCCGGAAAGTGGAGTGTTCTTCACTTGGATGGATGTTGTGAAGGAGTTTTTCTTCATAATGGAAAGGATTCTGCGGTCATCCACCATTCTTGTCTTCCTTTTTTAATTTCAATGCTCACCAGTGTGCTATTTTTTTTTTTTTTTTTTTTTTACAAGAGTATACCAAACTGTTGATTTGGCCAGTCCTAACATTTCCACTATCTTTTTTCTAATGATGATCTGTTTTACTTCCATTAGGAATTCCTTTGACCTCATGTTGTGGGTTCACTGCAAAAGCTTTCAAAAGTAAATGCCAAATCTGGAATCTCCAGACAATTTACCTGCTTAACTGCTGACGGATTGACAAGGGTATAGCTCGTGCAGCCTGTTTAATAGCTTTTGAGATAATTGTCCCATTACCTCTGGTCCCTTGAAAAAGAGTCAGCTACATATTACAGAGTAGTAATTCCTAACCCTTCCTCTAGTTAGGATGTGATTACCCTCAAATTGCACTTTAGACCCATATTGATTATATAACTATGTCTTGAATATGATTTGGTAAATAGCTAAAATGCCAAAGCACATAAAGCAAATTTTTCTGGACCTTACTGTACAAGTGTAAGTATTTTTAATGGAAAAAGTGCAGACTGCAGAACACTGATATTCAACAGGTCTGTCACCCATGATCTGTTGGAGGAGAGTTATACACATCAGATAGGCAGCCAATCCCAACTATTCTAAACTCCAAATTTTAGATATTGTTGACCTATGTCTAGGAAAAACCATTAATATCAGATCAGTGGGGATCCAACATCTAGCAACCCACGATTAGTTACAGCCGGATCTGCAGAACCACACAGCTCAGTTCACTGAGCTACTCTTGGCTTCAGATGGTGTTCAAGGTGTTGGATCTATCTTTTTATTGTAAAGCAGAGATCCTATATTGCTTCTAAACCACTTATATGCTATTGTAGGGGCCATAAGTGACAATGGACATACTATTGTTGTGTCAAAGTGCAATCTTGCTGCCAAGAAACTGTATGTAATATCCAATCTATATTTGCAGTTTGCTACACCCAAGACTGTGCCTGCTAGAGCACGTGTTTTCACCCATGGAATTGAATGTTTACATGGCATGGCATGTGAACATGTAACCCCCTCACAGGAGTTACTAATGGTTATTTGGCCATAGAAGTGCCTTACATGTTATGATAGTTTGTATGTGTTGTCATGTTTATTCTGTATTCATTTGTGTAATGTTGATAAGCTATTGTTCTCTGGTATCACTTGTCCTAGTGAGCTGTGGTCTCCATAGCAACACACACTATGGTGAGTGGATCTGTAGCTGGAACAGGAAATAGTCATAGCAGGGAGAGGAAGTAGTATTCTGTAAGAGCCAGGGAAGAAGAAGTGTGGCAGTGGCCATCTTGTGTTTCAGACACTATGTTGTGAGGATTGCCACAGCAGCAGCAGGACAGAGAAGCTGTGTGACAGCGCCCCCCATCACTATCAGTAAGAGGACAGGATTACATCAGGCTGAGCAGAGCTATAACCCTGGCAGCCTGCACCGACCTCTACAAGGTAACTGAGCCCCTGCAGTAAACCAGAAGCTGGATCTGCAGACATCTTAGACTCTCTGCTAATACATGGGAAGGTGTCAGCCAGCTACAAGCCACTGTGCCACAGCTCACTGCTACAGGACAAGTGACCAGCAGATGCCTGTTACAATAAAGCAGTGAGCACTTCTACTGATCCTGGCCTGGACATTGCCTTCCTTATAGCTAAGCCCTGGGCTAAAGCTCTTTGTTGGAGTAGAGCGCTGGCACCCACATCACCATCTCCAGCCCAGGGACCAGCGGGTGTCTCAATACTCCAACTGGCGTCACATCTAACTGACTCTGCCTATTTCCCTGTGCACCTCTCCTGGGAGTTCTGGTGCCAATAAGGTCACCGTAACAGTCCAGCCTCCTGCACGGTTCTCCCAGGGTGGTCGCAAACATACAGAAAAAAATAAGGCTGGATTTATACATGTAGTTTTTGTGAGTTCTTCCCACTGTTCTTCAGTTAAGTGGTGAATTCAAAAAGAAAATATAAAGGAAGAAATTATATTTCTCTTACTAATGGATCTGATAGTGATCCTCAATAACTGCATGTGTGAGTTCAGCCTAATGGGAAGATTTGTAACTGCTCCTGTTTTTTTCTAAAATACTGATGCTAAATACTAATGAAAATAAATGTCTGAGATAGTTACATTGGGCCACTTTATATCACATTGTGAGCCTTCCATCAGTGGTCTATGTCAGCAGGACTCCCAACCAGAAGTGTAACTTGAAACTCCTGGGCTCCAATGCAAAATCTGTAACATGGGCCCTACCAACCTTGTGTCATTTAGAATAGTGGTATATTTTATGGGGCAGGGGAGAGGGACTTTGGTTCCTCCTCAGGATCCAAGGCCCGGGAGCAATTGCTACCTCTGCATGCCATATAGCTTATGCTCCTGTTCCTAAGATATACTTTTTACAATGTATCCAATATATTGCACTTATAGTCCCTCCATTCTCTATAGCAACAAGGCAGGCAGTTAATGACATTGCCTGAGATGTGAGTGTTGTCTGGGAAAAGTGCTCTTGTTCAATAATAAGATATAAGGCAGTATTATCAGTGCACCTCCATTTGGATTTGGCTGCCAACATAACAAAGCAGCTAAGTGCAGACCTGCCATATTGTTGTATCTCTTTGCTTGGTCACTCACTCAGGCTTTCTGTCCCAGTTGCTCACAGTCCACCATTTTGTATGGAGCAGCTTGGTTTGTAGCTTGTGCAACTTTGCTGCCTCTCCATATTGCTTTCCCCCAGCCTGTGCCCAACAATTCCTACACTTACATTGTTTGAGTGGCCTGTGCTTGATGATGACATAAAGTTTGGATTGGACTGCACCCTTCGTGTGCCTCCCATGTGCTTGCTCTTCCCCTTTCTGTGCTGGTAGGATTCAAACCTGCAGGTAAGCACTTTGCCCTTTCCTCCTCTCTCCACTCCACTGGACTACACACTGCAGTCAGACCCCCAGTCCATCCCTGCTTCCCCAGATTTACAGCAGGGACAAGAGAACCCCAATGAACTCTCGGAACTCTGCTGAATTTTCTGTGGGTTCCCAGCTCCCATCAGCCTGCACAGGCTATACTGCCATGCATTGCACCCTTTTCTCAGGGGCCCCTACACCTGCACTCTGGACCTCCTGCTTCTGCTGATGTTGGAGCTGTTCCAGGTCAACTACCTATGGTGGGTATGGCAGCAGTGGAGGACTCCTGTGATATGTTACCATAGCCCCTGCACCGTCATTATTCCAGTCTATGGACCCTTTTTCCCACTGGCAGACCATTTTCCAATAGCTTCCCACCAAGCAGGATTATAAAGACTCAGTTGAGGAAGTCAAGCAGGCTTTCAAGCAGAAGATAACAATGGTACGGCTAGACCTATGTCAACTGGGTATTAGAGTTGACACTCTTGAGAAGGAGTGTCCTCTCAGGCTGAGGCCCTTACAACCCATCACCTTGAGGACTTGAATAATAGAGGGAGGCAACATAATGTCAGGGGTCGGGGCCTCCCTGAGACTACTGGAAAAGAGAACCTGAATGTTATACTGGAGGCCATCTTTAATATGCTTTTGGGCAAACCACCGACCCATCACATCTAGCAGAACAAGGTCCATGGGGCTCTGCGCCCCAAAGGAGTGACTTCTACCCCATGAAATGTGATATGTTGCATCCAGGACTTTAAGTTAAAAAAAGGCCATCATGGTGTAGGCACACTACAATAGAGACTTTGACTTTGATGGCGCCCAACTCCAGCTGTTTTTTTTATGTTGCATTTGTATTGTCTTTTGTCTTGTTGTCTTCTCCCTTGTCTAACCTCCCCTGCCTCTGAGATTCCAGCTTTTCTTGTTCAGGAGGATTCCACCCTTACCCTCAGGGTCTCCATGGCCTCCTTCTTATGTATTCCCTATGGCTAAGATTGTGTCCATTAATGTTAATGTCAGTCTCTCTTTGATGTTGCCTGGACCTTGATATGGAGAAGGAGACTAAGACCTTCAGATGTGTTTTGCATAAGGAAAATTTCTACAAAATTCTGAATTTCTATGCCAAATAATTGTTGGAGGTGTGTTGCCCATCCAATTAACATATACCATTTGTTCTGGTCCTGCCCCCTTCTTGAGCCCTACTGCCATCAAGTCCAGACCCTGGTTGCTCACCAACATACTCACCTCTGCCAGATGCCTTGTAGCCAAACATTAGAGGCAGAAAACCCCCTAAGCTCTTATGGAATTCTAAACTAGAATTAAGGAATCTTGCTCTCTGAAGTATCTGATGGCCCTTCTGATTAATGAGGAGGAGAAGTTCCAGGTAATTTGGGCACCCTGAGATACGTTCTGGGTCCACCATTCCAGAAGTGACGTCACGCTTGGCTCAAGGAGTGGACCAACATCTCCTCAGCTCCAGGCAGACGTCAAGAAGAGGAGGAGACATGAAGGCAGGTAAGTATGATGTGGGAGGGCAGGGAGGGAGTTAGTTGGGAAGGGCTAGTAGTGGGAGGGCAATCTAGGGATAAAGGGAGAGGGTTTGAGGGAGGGAGTGAGAGAGGGGGGGAGGGAGCAAAGCATTATGGTAGTCTTAGGCTAGAAGCACAGGAATCTACACAATGTAAAAAAAAAAATACAGAAGATGCCAGGAGCTCCAGAGAAAGCCAGAAATCACTAAAAAATGCGGAAATATGAGTACAATTGTTATCCCATTAATAACACTAACAGATCCGAACTCATTTAGGATATAAGCATTTTTTACATGTTTGAATTCCAAGACTTTAATTAAGAAAATGAGCCCACTGTGTCCTCTGATTAGGATAATGTCCCTAATGTGCTCCATGATGAAAAAAAAAAGGCAATGCCCATGGCAATACCTTCAACTACATTACTTTTACTCCTCCCTAAAGAATACTAATAACCTCTGTAGATCTCTCCTCCCCTTCAAACGTCTCTGTGTTTGCTCCTCTATGCCACTACACCCTATCTCTCTCATTTATACCCTCTATTCTTCTGATAAAGATGACCCTCTTCAGTCTTTTGTGGTTAGCTGGAAGAGGGAGATTGGGTCCACATTTCCACAAGATGCGTGGCTCTCTGGCTTTCACTGTTTCCATAAATTTTCTGTCTCTTGCAGGGCACAGGAAAGTAACTATAAGATCATCTTGAGATGGTACCGAGTCCTATCGGTTCTCTATGAGATCTTTCTTGCCATATCTGTTGAATGTTGCGGGACACATTGCTTCATGATTGGTAGAACTGTTCTCACCTCCGCCCCTTCCTGCACGAGGTTCGTAGGGTCATTGGGAATGTGACTAGTGATCTGGCCCCCCTTCTACTCTCTATCTTCCCTCGCAAGATGCAGAAGCTTGTATGTCAGCTGGTTGGCTTCATGCTGACTGCAACCAGGTCTGTTATTCCCCGCCTCTACATTTCCCCCCAAGTTTAGCAAACTGGCTGCATGAGATCCTGCACATTCGTCAGATGGAAAACCTCATCACAGCACTTCAACAGAATGATAGCGCTCACTGAAAAGTATGACTGCTCAGGAATATCTTTTACTACTC
The DNA here is from genome assembly GCF_031893055.1 of Leptodactylus fuscus. Classification (NCBI taxonomy): domain Eukaryota; kingdom Metazoa; phylum Chordata; class Amphibia; order Anura; family Leptodactylidae; genus Leptodactylus; species Leptodactylus fuscus. Next base: position 140,401,859 of record NC_134267.1, read on the forward strand.
TCCCGTAATTCACTCTTCCTTCCTTTCTTCCTCCCCGAGAGTAACCCTTCAGCCCCTGTAGGGTCTCTGCACATTTAGATCTCCCTTCCTTGTCTTTTCTCTGTGCCTTTTGCCTTGGTTTGTGTTATTGATATGCTGTACATCACCCTGCTGCGTCAAGAGCTTTTCCCTTATCTTCCCTCTGTTCCCCTTCTTTAATTCTTTTATTTGTTTCATATTTTCCTATTGTGACCCTTTACCCACAGTTACTAGTTGTTATTTTGACTGTTCTCCCATTTCTCCTTTACTTGTTATACTTCTGTGGTTTTATTGTTATTTCTGGAAAATTTTTAATAAAACTTTTTGATGTAAAAAAAAGTAATACCCCACAATGCCCATCAACAAATATATGACTAAAGTTGTGCTCCCCGATTGAAATATCACCCACACTGTGCCCTCAATTACAAAAACAATGCCTCCTGGGGATTGTCCATCAATATTAAATCTGCGAGGGTTCTGAAAGCTGGGCTCCTTGCAGATTAGTAGGGGACTGGTAAAGTTAATATGCGCCTTTAAGGGAATTGTCCAGGATCTGGGCATTTTTGATACTGATGACTTATCCACAGTATAGTTCATCAATGTGGCTGACAGAACCCATATACTAGGTATATGGCCCAAGTGAATGGGAGCGAAGCTGTAGTTTCAGGCCCCACAGAACTGGTGGAAAAAGCAGCAGGAGGGGAGAAGATTGTAAGCCACAGGTTTAATGTGAACTTCACCCTACAAGTTGGACAGTGGTAGGGCAGGAAGTCTATCAGAACTTGTTTGGAGCTCCTCTTCTTCCTGGTTCTGCGATCCGGATTGATTTGGAACAAATGGATCAGCTTTGTCTCACCCCTAATAGCATGGCTTTAAAAGGACATGTCCCCAAGTACAGAATACTGAATGACTTATGACATTAGATTGTTGCAGTGCCCCTGAACAAGTTGGCAATTTTTTTTCCCACAAATCTATCCTGTTCAAAACCTATTGCCTGCGAAAGGTTATATGTAAATCAGTTCTAATTCTCCACATCTTATTAAAAATAACAATTGTCAAATCATGTCATTAATTACTTCGTACTTTGTGCCAGACCCTCTTGAACCTGCTGGGGACATTTTTCAGTTTTCGTTTTTGACTCTCCTACTTCCGAACCCCATAACTTTTTTATTTTTCTTTTCACAGAGCCATATGAGGGCTTAAAGGGGTATTCCCACGTCGCATACTCACCAGTCTTCACTGCTGTAAAATATTCTTTCTTCCTGGTTTCTTGCGTCATTTGGTGGGCGGGGTTTCACATGCAACCTGCTGATTAGCTCCGCCCCAAAATTAGTGTGTGGCTCCGCCCACCGCATAGCGTGATCCTATGGGGCGACTGAAGGGCCTGTGATGTCATCAAAGGTCCTCAAACAACACAATATTGGACTATGAAGTACAGGCAGGAGCAACTCCATTCTGTGTTACATACAGAGACTGCATGTCATAATGAACACAATTGAATTAGCTAGCCTGATAACTGGGAGAACAGAAGACCAGTTCAGAAATGAAAGCAGCTCCTCTCCCTATCTGAGTGCAGGAAGCTAGGTCACGTGGTGTAGACACAGGAATAGCTAGAAACACAGGCTCGCTCCTGTGCACTTAGCCCCTCCCCCCCCCCCCCCGAGAGCAGGCAGCTACGTCACTTGACTTTTGAGCAGATAAGTCAAGGGCTGTGTCAACAATGAATTGAATAAAGTAAGATAGTGGACAAACAAAGCAGTTTTGCTGAAGCAGTGTATTTAGGAAAAGTCTTACATCCACATTAACAAGCAGTATAGGTAGGATCCTTGTGATGGGACAACCCCTTTAATGTTTGTGGGATAAATTGTTCTTCATAATGATACCATTTATTATTCTGTACAATGTACTGGCACGCTGGAAAATAATTCATAAATCACATTTGTAGGACTTTCTTACGGGCTTCGTTTTTACGCTGTTCACTGTGCACCCAAAATGATATGTCTATGTTTCAGTACAATTCCAGAGATACCAAATTTATATGGTTTTATTTACATTTTAACCCCTTAACAAAAATCTAAAATTTTGCAAAAATATTTTTTACTAAAAGTCACCATTTTCTGATATTCTTTTTTTTAGATATTTCTGTGTAAAGGGATGCACAGGATGTCTTTTTTTCTGAGGCCAGGTGTACTTTTTAGTTATACAATTTTTTGGAAATTAGAGGCAAAACAGAGAAAAAAGAGTGGTTCGGGACTTTTAAAAAAAAATTTCGGCGGCAGTGTGCACCATATGGGAAAAATATTTTTTTATGTTTGTAAATGGGGTGTATTCGGACACAGGGATGCCTAATAGGTATGTTTTTCACAACATTTTCTTAATTATTATGTGTATACTATGGAAAGGGGAGTAATTAGAATTTGTATTTTTATTTTTTTAAATATTGCATTTATTATACCCCCTAGGGGTCTGATCACTAATGTAATGCATTGCAATACTAATGAATTTCAAAATATCAGCATTTGTATGACAGGCTGCTTTATGTAGCCTTAATGCCTATGATATTGGGTCTCTGCAGTGACAGCAGAGACCAGGTGGCTATGGCAGGCTTTTAGCTCCTGCACGACCGCCATATTTAAACACCCGTCAACCATCGTACTATTACAGCAGATGTTAGGAAGGGGTTAAAAAGCTTCTCATTGTGCTGTAAAGAAGGTTCTGGATTATGGTGCAAGGAACCTAGTCATGTACCATTACATGGTGCCACATTTATATTCTGCATTTTAAGAACCCAGACATAACTGAATACAAAGAAGAGGGAAGAGCTTGGAGGTGCCCCCCATCCCTACAGTCTGGCATCCTGTTTAACCATATGGGTCACAAACAGCTAATACTAGCCATGCTTGTTAATATTTTCATTGTATTGAATTTTAAATGTGTTATAGCATGATTTTTACTATTTTACTTTTTTTTTTTTTTTTTTTTTTTTATTTGTTTTAGGTATTAAAAAGGTAGAGTAAAATCCCATATTTGAATTGTGTTGTGCCGAGTGTCTCATCTCCACTGTCATCCTGTAGTAGCTTTAATTTCTGGCTGTGCATTAGTCACAAAAACATTATTTTATTACCAATACAACTGCATGTTAACGAAAAGACTAATCACTAGTTAAACAGAAAGATTAATTACATAATTATACCATCTGCTTTGTGTGCTGCCTTCCAGAATGAAGTTCTGCAGTATTTATTCTTATTGCATTTTTTTTTTCTTCTTCTAAATACTTAACAAAACAATACAAACCAGAAAGTCACATATATACAGTTCTAGATAATGTAAAGTCTGCTGTTTAGTTATCAGGATATTAGTAAGATGTATATAGTGAGATGCATTGGTACATCATAGCCATATAGTCAGTAGTGAGAAGTGTCGGTACATCATAGCCATATAGTCAGTAGTGAGAAGTGTCGGTACATCATAGCCACATAGTCAGTAGTGAGAAGTGTCGGTACATCATAGCCACATAGTCAGTAGTGAGAAGTGTCGGTACATCATAGCCACATAGTCAGTAGTGAAATGTGTCGGTACATCATAGCCACATAGTCAGTAGTGAGAAGTGTCGGTACATCATAGCCACATAGTCAGTAGTGAGAAGTGTCGGTACATCATAGCCACATAGTCAGTAGTGAAATGTGTCGGTACATCATAGCCACATAGTCAGTAGTGAGAAGTGTCGGTACATCATAGCCACATAGTCAGTAGTGAAATGTGTCGGTACATCATAGCCACATAGTCAGTAGTGAGAAGTGTCGGTACATCATAGCCACATAGTCAGTAGTGAAATGTGTCGGTACATCATAGCCACATAGTCAGTAGTGAGAAGTGTCGGTACATCATAGCCACATAGTCAGTAGTGAAATGTGTTGGTACATCATAGCCACATAGTCAGTAGTGAGATGCATTGGTACATCATAGCCATATAGTCAGTAGTGAGAAGTGTCAGTACATCATAGCCACAGTCAGTAGTGAAATGCGTCGGTACATCATAGCCATAGTCTTCTCTGTTTCCTGCTGGCACTATGATCAGTGCAAGGAAGGGGAAGCTGAATGTGAGCAGAACATCACTGGACCCTGGATGAATTAGTAACAATTTCGCTGCCCTAGACTCATGTTCTTTGCCATCAACCCTTTCACTTCCTTTAGGCCTCCAAGGAATATACCATATTTATTGTTCAGTTATAACATTAGTGTTTTTTGATACTGAATGATAGGTTTTAGGGGGCTTAATGGCAGTATTGTGAAGGAATCATATTGCAGTGTGAAGTGGCCATTATATATTAGTATTATGTGGATACTGTCTAAAAATAATAGATACGACTTGTAGCGTGGTATTACTTGGGTACAAAACGATTGTATTTAATGGGCATTGCATGTAAAAAAAACATCTAAAATGACCCGTGGGAGCTATGTCTAGTACTCAGGGCAGACAATAAGTGTTATAGCACCCTCTTCATATACTGCAGGCACTGTTTATCTGGAAGCTATATGGCAATATAGGTCTATTTGTATATGGGTCTTCTCTCTTGGGAAGCATGTAACACATAGGTAACATTGTAGGCAGAACTAAAGTTAAAATTATTGCTCCAACTGTAAAAAAGTAAACTACATATATAGTAGTATGTGTAAATTCTTATTGTAGAAACATGAATATGGATGTGTTCACATTAAGTAATCAGGTGGAGCCACTTTTGATGGGCCTTCTATCTATTCCTATGCATGCACAGCGTATACATCCTTGAGAGAACATGGTCTGTGTTTTAGGGCATATATAGAAAGTGTGAATATAGCAATAGGTCATGCAATGATCAAAGTATCTTTACCCTTTGTTTCCTGCATGAAGGTGACTGAGACTCCACTGCACTGACAGAATATACTGCAGCAGTAAACCTTTTAGAAATATGACAAATGCAATAAAAAAAAACCACAGGAGACGTCTGTTAGAACACTGCTATTTTAATAGTACAAGATCATCTTTAATTAATCTGTAATAACATTTATCAGAATTCCATCAAATTCAAGATACAGAGAAAAAAAGCGCAGGAACAAATTTCAAAGTTGCTAAAATTCATGTTCAGCAAGTCATGTACATATTGATTGATATAATCCACATATTAAAGTAATACTCAGGAATGAAAAATAATACTCTCGGAATGTAAAATAATGTGCAAATTGGTGGCTTCTGTAGTGGCAATAACAGCTTAGCTGTCAGCTACAAAGACTGGAGACTTAGCTTTTAAACCCCTAAGGTTGGACATTAACAGAAAAGATTGTAATTATCCCAAGGAAAAGTTAATAAGTGCAAAAGCAGGTACAAAGAGAATATATAATGCATATTAAAATGCTCAACTAGTAATAAATGCATAGCATTGTGCAGCTTCACAGAACAGTAGAAATACAAAACATGCCAAGAAATGGCCAAAACAGAGGAAATTATCCAAGAATCCATAGAATTAAATCATTATTGAAACTTACCAAAATATTTCCAGTTTCATTGAACTAAATTAGTACTAAAATTATTTCATTTTAAAAAATGTGCATTACAGAGTAAAAAATTCCTTTTGTTGAACAATTCCAATGCATTGCTGTAAACTGTGAAATGCTAGCAGGATGGACATATGCAACAAACAACAAAAATATATATAATATATATATATATAGTAACATACACAATATACAGATAGTACAAAGTGAGCAACAATAGCTTTGCCCTGATGATGGTGGTGGAAACACATCTATCGTCTTCTACTACCTTGTGTTGAGAGATCTTGCTCAGAAAGCCTCAGAGAGTGCAGACATAGGAATGTCATATTACTGACATATGTCAGACGTAAAGACCGTTGAGTAAACATTATTTGCCCAAATAAAATGTCAACTACATACCTATGGTAATATTTTGGGATTTCTCAAAACCTCCAACTATTACTAGGACGATGGGCTCAAGGCATGAGCCTCCCATTCCCATAATTATGCTACATGCACAAAGGGGATACACAATGGAAAGAATTACGACAGGTATTGATATGTTACATACAATGCCAATGAAAGTGTGTATACTGTAGTAGTAGTAAATTGTGTATAACAATCATATGATATACAGAAAGTTATACTTCGATTAGATATTTATTTGTTATCAGATGAGAGCGAGAGTAAGTTTTGAAGTACACATGTGCTGGTGTCCATATATAAAACAACTCTGTATTGCAAAAAATGTATTTATTAATACATATTTTCTATTGGTTTCCTTCCTGGTAAGTGCAGAGTCTATATAATTTCTAGCATGCTTATCTATAATATTCTCCTTTTTGTACAATTTGGCTTGGGACAACACTACCGCTTTTTAATGATCTATCACTACAGGGACCAGCGAAGACAGTTTACCTAGATGATATCTGCATGTTGTATAGCTTTGTATACATGAGTTGAACAGTACATGGTATTTTCCTTTGGGATTATTTCAGTGTTTGATCATTGATCGTCCTATATTTCAGAAATGAATTAAAAATGGAATTGTCTTTGTGATACAGACTTTTAAAGAATGTAAGTTTAAGATGACCACCTGAAACTGAAAAAAGTGAAAAGTGGGAGTGAACTTGTCAAAGAAGATTACTGGCGTACGTATGTAAGAGATGGAATGGAGAATCTGTCACATGACATCTGGTCTACATAAGGGGTTTGTCTTCTCAAAGAGGTTTCATTCTATATTTATGTTTGGTTGGAGTTTGCGTTGTCATAATTTGCACCAAATGTAGGAAATGTCTCCCGCTGAACAACCTTTTCCGGCTTCATTTTCAGACTTTGTTACTCCCCAGGGCTATAATAAATATACATATGTACTTTCATCTAAGACTTTTATGACAGATCCACAAGAAACAAAATGTCAAGAAAGTCTTACAGGCAGTGGATTTAGTTCTAGAACCCCCACCTATAGGACAATTGGGTCCCCTGCACATGTGTGACTTTCTCCACACTATTTTATGGGAGTTGTGAAAACACCAAAGCAATTTACAAATCTCATAAACTACAAGGCAGTGACTCTCATATACTGTATGTTCAGACACTTCTACACCTTTGTGGCTAACACCCTGGTTTAGAGAATACCAAAAGTTTGGGGATATTGAAAACATGACAGATGGCAGTTCCAAAAAATGTAAATGATATGTAAAAACACATTATTTAAAAAAACATATAAACAAAATTCCTAAAACAATATTAAGCATCAATTGTTGGAAGCATTATAATATACTGTAGTACTAGAGGTTGTTCTAATGAAATATAATACAGTGGTCATACCAAGATGAACATACAACACTGAACGAAACTGCTGGAATGATCTATGGGGATATAGTCAAAAGTTATTTCATTGTGTTTGCAGAAAATGTCTTCATAAATACACATTTGAGACACAGGACCTGTCTTTTGCATATCCATACATTGTTCATGCAATAATGCCACAAGACTGCCTAGTTGTAAAGTGTAAAGCAGAGTAAATTTTAATACTTGAGACGTACGCACATCAGAAGTTGTCTGAACAATGAAACAATGTAAGATCACTTCCATCTCAGCAGCTACTGGCTGAAGCTTTTCCTCAAAGACTTCCTGCTCTGCCTGTCACCTATATACAATCTGGATATTCTGCAATACTGTTCCCTTTTCATCTAATCTGCAATAAAACCTTAAATTAGGGGAAGGTACATTAGCTAAAAGTGTGCCAGAGACATTTGGTAGATTGCCTTTTTAAATGGTATTGCCTTAGTTTATTCAGGTAACAGTTAAACATAAAATCATAGAATAGAATTATATGTAATGTTCACATGCCGGTATTGGCTCTAAGTGATCATTAAAGGCATGAGAGAAGAAATACTAACTCACACAACCAGTAGTGTAACTAGGAATGGCTGACCCCCAAGGCGAACATTTGCACAAACCAAATTCCTGTATATACTATTATGTCCCATAGTAGCCCTTGCACACACTATTATGCCCCACAGCACAGTAGACCCTGCACACAGTATTATGCCTCATAGTGGCCCCTGCACACAGTATTATGCCCCATAGTGGCCCCTGCACACAGTATTATGCCCCATAGTGGCCCCTGCACATGCTATTGTGGTCCCTGCACACACTATTACACCCCATGGTGGCCCCTGCACAAACTAGTATGCCCCATAATGGCCCCTGCACACAGTATTATGCCCCATGGTGGCCTCTGCACACAGTATTATGCCTCATAGTGGCCCCTGCACACAATATTATGCCCCATAGTGGCCCCTGCACACAGTATTATGCCCCATAGTGGCCTCTGCACATGCTATTGTGGTCCCTGCACACACTATTACACCCCATACTGGCCCCTGCACAAACTATTATGGCCCATAGTGGCCTCTGCACACAGTATTATGTCTCATAGTTGCCCCTGCACACACAATTATGCCCCACAGTAGCCCCTACACACACTATTATGGCCCATTGTAGACCACCCATGAACAATTATTATATTCTGGGGTCTTTTCAGACCCCAGAAGATAATGATTGGAGACCCAGGGGAGGATACAAACATAAACAATGTTATTTACCTCTCCCTGACTCCGGCACACTCCCCTCTACTTTTGTCCATCTTCAACATTGGACCAGACATCACGTGAGCAAAGCCTATGTCGCGATGCATAAGGACGCTGGCCTGGCTTGCGTGACGTCACCAAACAGGCCCGAAGCCTGCTGCAGCATCGGAGAGGTGAGTAACAGTGTTTTTTTATGTTTCTTCACCTCCCCTGAGCCTCTGATCACTATATTCTGGGGTTTGAAAAGATCCCCCAAGTAAAATGATAACAGTGTTTGTGGATTCGCGGGCCTGCGGCCTCAATTACCGATCCCCGCTCCTGATCACAGCTGCCTCCACTTCTGCAGAAGGAGAAGCACCGGGGGCCGTGAGCCACAGTGAGGATTGGTAAGTAAATAGGGCTTGTTACCTGCTGGGATTACTCCAATAGGTAACAGCCTATTATTAATAAATAGAGATGAGCGAACACTAAAATGTTCGAGGTTCGAAATTCGATTCGAACAGCCGCTCACTGTTCGAGTGTTCGAATGGGTTTCGAACCCCATTATAGTCTATGGGGAACATAAACTCGTTAAGGGGGAAACCCAAATTCGTGTCTGGAGGGTCACCAAGTCCACTATGACACCCCAGGAAATGATACCAACACCCTGGAATGACACTGGGACAGCAGGGGAAGCATGTCTGGGGGCATAAAAGTCACTTTATTTCATGGAAATCCCTGTCAGTTTGCGATTTTCGCAAGCTAACTTTTCCCCATAGAAATGCATTGGCCAGTGCTGATTGGCCAGAGTACGGAACTCGACCAATCAGCGCTGGCTCTGCTGGAGGAGGCGGAGTCTAAGATAACTCCACACCAGTCTCCATTCAGGTCCGACCTTAGACTCCGCCTCCTCCGGCAGAGCCAGCGCTGATTGGCCGAAGGCTGGCCAATGCATTCCTATGCGAATGCAGACTTAGCAGTGCTGAGTCAGTTTTGCTCAACTACACATCTGATGCACACTCGGCACTGCTACATCAGATGTAGCAATCTGATGTAGCAGAGCCGAGGGTGCACTAGAACCCCTGTGCAAACTCAGTTCACGCTAATAGAATGCATTGGCCAGCGCTGATTGGCCAATGCATTCTATTAGCCCGATGAAGTAGAGCTGAATGTGTGTGCTAAGCACACACATTCAGCACTGCTTCATCAAGCCAATACAATGCATTAGCCAGTGCTGATTGGCCAGAGTACGGAATTCGGCCAATCAGCGCTGGCCAATGCATTCTATTAGCCCGATGAAGTAGAGCTGAATGTGTGTGCTAAGCACACACATTCAGCACTGCTTCATCAAGCCAATACAATGCATTAGCCAGTGCTGATTGGCCAGAGTACGGAATTCGGCCAATCAGCGCTGGCTCTGCTGGAGGAGGCGGAGTCTAAGATAGCTCCACACCAGTCTCCATTCAGGTCCGACCTTAGACTCCGCCTCCTCCGGCAGAGCCAGCGCTGATTGGCCGAAGGCTGGCCAATGCATTCCTATGCGAATGCAGACTTAGCAGTGCTGAGTCAGTTTTGCTCAACTACACATCTGATGCACACTCGGCACTGCTACATCAGATGTAGCAATCTGATGTAGCAGAGCCGAGGGTGCACTAGAACCCCTGTGCAAACTCAGTTCACGCTAATAGAATGCATTGGCCAGCGCTGATTGGCCAATGCATTCTATTAGCCCGATGAAGTAGAGCTGAATGTGTGTGCTAAGCACACACATTCAGCACCGCTTCATCAAGCCAATACAATGCATTAGCCAGTGCTGATTGGCCAGAGTACGGAATTCGGCCAATCAGCGCTGGCTCTGCTGGAGGAGGCGGAGTCTAAGGTCGGACCTGAATGGAGACTGGTGTGGAGCGATCTTAGACTCCGCCTCCTCCAGCAGAGCCAGCGCTGATTGGCCGAATTCCGTACTCTGGCCAATCAGCACTGGCTAATGCATTGTATTGGCTTGATGAAGCAGTGCTGAATGTGTGTGCTTAGCACACACATTCAGCTCTACTTCATCGGGCTAATAGAATGCATTGGCCAGCGCTGATTGGCCGAATTCCGTACTCTGGCCAATCAGCACTGGCTAATGCATTGTATTGGCTTGATGAAGCAGTGCTGAATGTGTGTGCTTAGCACACACATTCAGCTCTACTTCATCGGGCTAATAGAATGCATTGGCCAATCAGCGCTGGCCAATGCATTCTATTAGCGTGAACTGAGTTTGCACAGGGGTTCTAGTGCACCCTCGGCTCTGCTACATCAGATTGCTACATCTGATGTAGCAGTGCCGAGTGTGCATCAGATGTGTAGTTGAGCAAAACTGACTCAGCACTGCTAAGTCTCTGCATTCGCATAGGAATGCATTGGCCAGCCTTCGGCCAATCAGCGCTGGCTCTGCCGAAGGAGGCGGAGTCTAAGGTCGGACCTGAATGGAGACTGGTGTGGAGCGATCTTAGACTCCGCCTCCTCCAGCAGAGCCAGCGCTGATTGGTCGAGTTCCGTACTCTGGCCAATCAGCGCTGGCCAATGCATTCTATTAGCCCGATGAAGTAGAGCTGAATGTGTGTGCTTAGCACACACATTCAGCTCTACTTCATCAGGCTAATAGAATACATTGGCCAATCAGCGCTGGCCAATGCATTCTATTAGCTTGATGAAGCAGAGTGTGCACAAGGGTTCAAGCGCACCCTCGGCTCTGATGTAGCAGAGCTGAGGGTGCACAAGGGTTCAAGTGCACCCTCGGCTCTCCTACATCAGAGCCGAGGGTGCGCTTGAACCCTTGTGCAGCCTCGGCTCTGCTACATCAGAGCCGAGGGTGCGCTTGAACCCTTGTGCACACTCTGCTTCATCAAGCTAATAGAATGCATTGGCCAGCGCTGATTGGCCAGAGTACGGAATTCGGCCAATCAGCGCTGGCCAATGCATCCCTATGGGAAAAAGTTTATCTCACAAAAATCACAATTACACACCCGATAGAGCCCCAAAAAGTTATTTTTAATAACATTCCCCCCTAAATAAAGGTTATCCCTAGCTATCCCTGCCTGTACAGCTATCCCTGTCTCATAGTCACAAAGTTCACATTCTCATATGACCCGGATTTGAAATCCACTATTCGTCTAAAATGGAGGTCACCTGATTTCGGCAGCCAATGACTTTTTCCAATTTTTTTCAATGCCCCCGGTGTCGTAGTTCCTGTCCCACCTCCCCTGCGCTGTTATTGGTGCAAAAAAGGCGCCAGGGAAGGTGGGAGGGGAATCGAATTTTGGCGCACTTTACCACGTGGTGTTCGATTCGATTCGAACATGGCGAACACCCTGATATCCGATCGAACATGTGTTCGATAGAACACTGTTCGCTCATCTCTATTAATAAAAAAAAAAAACATCAGGGGCAGGTCCCTCTAATGTCCTAGGCCTTGTGGCAGCTGCTACTGCTCTTACCCCAGTATTTACGCCACTGCACACAACAGAGAAGAATGGTCATGTGATGGCTGTAGGTCTAGGAGTCTAAACACGTCTGTCTTGATGGGTCACTTTTCACTCAGACATGCTCTAGCTTTGTTCATTTTGATGGACATAAAAATAGACGTATAAATAGACTCATAGACATTCAGTGAAGTATCAAATTGTGAGCCCAATAACAAATAAAGCTGAAGACAAATTCTATCAGATAATGATGATCTGCCACTACAGAATACTTTCCGAAGCCTATAAGTAATCCTGCCTTCATGTCTACAATCCCAAGATTATCTATTTTAGTGTTGGATCTGTAGGAGACCATACAGTACATCACACTGGGAAGCAGTACTATATCAGGCCAGGCAAATAAGCATTTAATACATCTGGCCCATGATGCAGAATATAAAGCCCAGTGTATACAATGTAATGATTCTATAATAATCTGTGATATACATTATAAGTGGCTGCATTCAAGAAGTTTTTTGTCAGTTCATAAAATCTTCTTGACTGCAGTTTGAAGGCTTTGAACACATTGTGACAGAGGGAGCATGGGTGTGCTGCCGAACCTTTAAGTTATGCCTTACATGAACTGGGGATCGCCTCCAGCACTGCAGATAAAAGAGCTGGTTTGTGCAGGAAAATGATTTTCCCTGCTCTGTTAAAACTAGACCAGCATTCCTTTCTGTTACATCTTCCCGATATGTGTCACATTACTGAAAAGGAATACATTAAGAATAACATGCATGAATTGCTTTCTAAGGGTCATATAACGATTGGATGTATGGATCAGACTCTGCTTAAGGACCTCCATGCCTCCCTGTCTGTCTAGCATGGCATATTAATCAATAGAACAAATGAAATGGCTTACCTCATTGGAAAGAATTTCATGTTGCAACAAACGCTTTTAAGCTAAGGCCCCACAGAGCGGGTCACAGCCATAAAGTGCTGTGGAAAAGACCGCGGTGGAAACGCAACACGTTTTTTCCGCAGTGCCTTTCAAAGAAAGTGAGAAAGAAAGAGTTTTCCTCTGCAGACTTTCTGTCTATATTATACAGATACGGAAAACACCAGCATTTCCTTAGGTATAACTAACATGCTGTGATTGCAAAAATATGACATTTTGGAAACTGCAGCATGTCCGCTGTGGATATTTTTTGCAATGTCTGGATGGTATTAGCCAGAATCCTATCTTACCAGGTACAGTAAAATGCGCAGCAGAAACCGCAGTGTGTTACAGTACCTGCAAAGTGGATGAGATTCTGGCTAATCCCATCTACACATTGCAGAAAGATATCTGCAGCAAACATATAAAGAAAATTCAGCCTCCTTCTCCCCATTAGGTCTTTGTCTTATGTGTATAACCATAAATCGCTATAGGTATATACCATTTTACTGGGAAATAAACATAACTTACGTTTAATTTTAAGACGCTATTACTGCTACAATACCGATACATGTTTTTCCAGTACTATTATGTGCCCATGAAAGAAAATCGCTGTGTAATGGAATGTTAAATTGACTTTCCATTATTTTTTCCATGGAGGCAGCTTTCTTGTTGTGGTTCCATTATCTCGATCCTAACGTATTTAAAACTTCCTAACACAAGATAAATATCTCCTATTGTATCTGTAAAAGTCTCTGGGGACACAACAATGGTACTGGAAAAAAATAAATGTGTAAAGGTCAGATTAACTAAAAAGATAAGATGTTACCATCCTGAAATGACAATACAGACAAGCAATAGCATCAAATAAGCCTGTAGTGGCAATGCCAGAGACATAGGAAGTCACTGTTACAAAAATGAGTATTCTGTCAAATAACAACAGTGCTAATGTAGTTATACAGTCAAGCACAATTCATTATAAATATAATAGATGCACAATTAGATTTTATGTCTGTAGTTATTGCCAATGTCATGGATTCACAATGTCATGGATTCCCATGGATTCCAAAGACCCTCTAGCTTTGTCAGTTCCATATAAAGCTATATAAAATGAGAGTTGGCTATGATAAGATGAGATTGGCTATCATTGCATTGTGTAGCAGAATACAAACACTGTATATATGATGAAATATTTAGGAGGGGTGATGAAAATATTATTTTCTTTTGAAAGGGGAACGTTTATACTGTGCAAACATTTGTAAACATCTAACCAGATATTTGGATCCATCTGCCGTTGACATCAGTTATAAAAATATATACTTTAATGTATACATTTTCTGTGTTCCTGAAAATCACAGTAAACTGTAGTTTTCAATACATCATATATAAAAAGGTATCATGATAAAAATCTGTCAAACGATTGTTAAAGGGTGTCCATAATACAAGTTAAAGATAGGATACAGTCTGACACAGGCCAAAAGCAGACCCTAAAAAGGCAGTAAATATGCATGGAGAATACAAGACAATTCGGCATATCAGTTGTTGTATCAGATGTGCTGGAGCTGTCCAGGAGCCAGATAACAAAAAATGTTACCCGCACTGTTTCTCTGCCCGTCTCTTTGGAAGATCTGAGCCCATGCCTAGAACAATGGATGGACACCTGGTTTCCCTCCAGTTTTCTGTACCACTCCAGAGGGTATATATATGTAAAGACTCCCTGAAAGTGATGCTGTCGGGTTACCACAGTTGTCAGTAGTGACATCATCACTAGAGTATAAGGAGAATTTCAGTAATATCTAACTTATGTCACAATTTAAGTTTAAGCGGTAAGTTTTAGCTATGTTTCTTAGATGCATATCTATTCAAACATGTTGCTATGAAATATCCCCATCACATGGTTCATTATATTGGAAACACATAATGATATCTACTACATGCAAAACTCTCCTTGGTAAAGGGCTGTAGGCTGGTTCTAACTTACAAGGGCATTTCTGATAAAATGCATATAATATGTATGTTCACATATTTATGATCTTTGTACAGTGATAGACATGCATTTCTGGAAATATTGTGATCCCGGCATTAATGTATCTAGCCATTGAAACAAAAAGACATTTAAAAACATGCAAAATAAATGTAAACACATATGCAATATATCCTTGGTCTTAATGTTATGACTTATTCTCAGGCAAAGAGAGAACAAATGGAAATAGGACTCCTTTTGCTTCTTCTGGTGATGGAAGAAGCTCCAGCTCACAGCTAGCCATTTCTCCTCCAGTTCCTTCTGGTGGTAGTGGCACTCTCAGTGTTACACCTCTGTTCAAGCAATAGATGTTGCCTCCCATGACTGTGCAGCGAAATGGCAGACTGGGCGGTGGTGGTCCTTGGCCAGGACGTAGGTTGACTCCCTCACTCCAGTGCCTAGCCATTGAATTGTAGGTGAAAACACTAAGGCCATGCTCACGACTGACATCAAATCGATAGATGCAGCCTTTGTGGGATACCATCCCAGCAGAGCGTCGGCGGCTGTTGTTGTAGGGGCATTCTTGCCATTCATTGCGTTTTGGATCATATTTGAGTAGTCGGTAAAAAAGAGTTCCTCCGGATACATATATCTCACCATTGCATGTTGTAGCTTCATGGGCCACAGCAAATGCACCCTTAGGCAATGAAGCTACTGAGCTCCAACGGTCCAGGCGAGGATCATATTTTTCTACTGTGAAGAGACACTCCCCACCAATAGCATATAAATATCCATCAAGAGCTAGTAATTTCAACTGTGACCGTGGCTGGGAGAGTGGTCGGACCTTATCCCAGGTATCAGTCAAGGGGTTGTAGCAAAATACCTGGTCAGAAAGTTTTGCTTTTTCACCACTCCCTTTAATACCACCAGCAATGAACAAATAGTTATATAGAACACAGACTCCACAACCTTTAGTATTTGCTTCATCTGGAATCTTTGTCAAAGACCGCCATCCCCTAGCAGATTCAGTGAAGCAATGTACCTGGTAAGCAGTCCCATCATCTTCAATGGACACAATTGATGATGGACTCTGGGGTCTACTGCTCTCTCGGCTTTGAGGACGACTACTACTAGTCATTCGTTCAAAAGCATCATTAATTTCTGCCACCACCAAACACTGTTTGCCGTCCATTCTACGTTGCAAAATCAAGTCTCTCTCTGCACCTGTCAGTCTGCCATAGACATTTGGGTCTCTAAGAACCTGTAGAAAATGGTCACTCATAAATTTGTAAGCGGCTTCCTTGAGCTCATTCAGTCTTTGCTTTTTAGCAATATAGAGTACCTGATAGCAGTTCTTGAGTGATATCTGGGACCTCATACTATCCATGGCACACTGTACAGCACAAGGGATCTGTAGAAACTTTGCCCCGCTGATAACTTCCACCACATTTTCCTGTTTCACTTCCAGTTTGGAGCTGTAAATATAATCCACAAGCAACTGTAGAGTCTGGTAACTTACTCCTTTAATTTTAAGAATGTCTCTTGATGATCGGGCCCTGAAATAATCACTCTTCTCAGCTAAAATGGACTTATGTGCTTTAATCCTTTGCCCCCCAGTCACTTCAATCACCAGGTCTGGTTCACCTTGGGGTTCAGCGTTACCAGATCCACCAAACTTCGCTTCATTGGGTGGTCTTGCATGAGCATGCAGGTATTCACTGAGCGACACAGATTCAGATAAACTTCGTTCCTCACTATCCTCCTCCAATTCTGATACATTGTTCATATCCCACTGACTTCCACTCAACGCCACACTACCTTCGCTCAGTGGTTCAGAAACTGATATGTCCTCAGCATCATTATAAGTTACTTGCCTAGAAATTTCTAGACTATGCATAGGCTGTACAACAGTATCGGAATGAAGACGGTAGCCACCATTAGTGTGGGGTACGCTGTCTTTTTCAATGTTGTGTGCAAGCCTTCCAGAGTTTCCACTTGCCTCCAACCCATCTCCAGGGGACCCACTGTACTCACATGTCCTCTTTGACGTGGCCCCTTTGCTTGCATCATTTACTTTCAAATCACTGGGGTAAGGAGCAATAGACAATGAGGTATCCATATTCGTTCTTTTTTGAGACTGCTGTCACATAACCTTGGTGCTTTTGCTGTTGATTTTGTTGCGTCACTGTTGTTTTTCGAGCATTACACCAGATAGGGTTTGTTTCAACACTGCAACTTTCACAGCCTGCTGGTCTTGAATCTGAGAGCGGAGAGGTGTGTCAGGACTGCACCAGTTCCACAGAAAACTGAACTCTTGAACTTCTTGGTATGTTCAGCCTGTAATGTTTGCTCAGAGAGGATTGCTTTCTTTTTATTACTATCCAGTTCCAATTAACAGCATTAAGTCTGTTCTGTGTATTCAGTGGATCTGCAACAGAATTCCTCTCCCGGAAATACCTTAAAAATTGCAGTTCACAAATCGTGTTCAGTACATTGATGGCTCAGTTTTAATCGACGTGAACATACAAGTATCTTCTAGATCCAGGACTGCTGACTACTAGGTCAGTGGATGTTACACACACATGCTTAGCCGCAGAGATCTCACAGGAATGAGTCACATTTGATTAGCTTTAAGGTGACACTTGCAGGACGGATATAATTCCCTTCAGAAGTTAAGCTGCTTTCAATTAGAGCGTTCATCGCCAGTGTTTCACGCTGCTAAAATATTTGGTTTCCTTGTATGCGCTTATTATATATATATGTCAGTTTTTCAGCTATTCACCTTAGCCTGCAATAAAAAAGAAAATGAGACTTATAATGCTGAAACCGATGAAAAACACATTAATATGACATTATTTCATGTTTTATTGACAAGCGCAAAGAGTAATTTATCTTTGCCATACAAATACAAGGCCATTATTAGCCCACACACCCTTCCAGAGCCCAATTAGAAGAACATTACAAAGAGCAAAAAGCAACAGTGACAGGTTAATGAAGTGGAAAATATATTGTATGAAATATAAGGGATTGCTATACATTGTAATCTTTACCCGACAAGTTATCTTGCAACAAGTGTTTTTGTAAATACAGTATAATAAACTGATTTTTATGGTCCGGAAATTGCACCAATTCGATGCAACCAATAAATGGCTTTATTGAACTGTAGGGAAAAGGTAGAACTCATTATGTTATATAACATTTGCAGGCCTAAGTAGTGACATACATAGAAAGAACAAAGAATAAGTGCTGTGGTCACACATGTTCAATTGTCTGTCTATTCTAAGGGTATTCAATTTAATATGGAGGTAATAACTATTATGCTATAGACCTAGCACTCTACATTGTAAGCAAGATTACTATAGTAGGGTGCATTCACACCAAGGAAAATGGTGCTGAATTTGGTGTGGAATCCGCATCAGATTCAGCGCTAAAAAAACAATCCTCCCATTGAATTTAATGGGTTCCTTTTTCTGCCGAAAAAGAAACCCATTGAAGTCAATAGGAGGCTTTTTTTAGCACTGAATCTGACGCAGATTTCACACTAAATTCAGTGCCATTTTCCTTGGTGTGAATGCACCCTAAGAGCAATAGTGGTGGTAGGCAAGGCTAAATCTCCACCAGAAACCTTGCTGAATTCTAAAGCAAAAAGCCCCACGTTGCAAAAACATACTGCTGTGGAAACACCGCAGCAAAAAAAAGCTGCATTTACAGTACCTTACAAAGTGGGATCCTGGCTAATCCTTGTCACATACTGCAGAACTAAATCTGCAGCAGAAAAGCTGTGTTCTCAAAAATGCCTACTATTCTGAAAATTGCAGCATGTATATTATAACTGAAGAAACGCTGGCATTTTCCCTGTAGGCATAATAAGGGCAGAAAGGCAGAGGAAAACTGCAAAAATGCAAAGAAAAACACTTCTGATAAAAAAAATGTGATGTGTTTCCAATGTATTTATTTTTACAGCTTTTTTTTGCTGTTTTGTTATATGGGGCCTTAGCCTAACGCCAGGGCTCCACATGGTGATGATGCAGTTTGGCCTAAGGATAAGGTCACAGCAAAAAAAGAAGTGCAGGAAAAACCGTGGAAACACAATGTTTTTTCCTCAGTGCTTTTCACGGAAAGACCGCAGAGGTTTCCTCTGCAAACTTTCTGCTTCCATTATACATATAGGGAAACCGCTAGCATTGCTATGGTATAATTGACACGTTGCGATTTTCAAAACCACAACAGTTTTGGAAACTGCAGCGTTTACACTGTATTGTCACGTTTGCACAAGGTGTGGATGGGATTTGCTAGTATTTCTTCTTTAAAAGAAGAAAAAACTAAAAATTAAAGGGAAAAATATGTGACTAGACTAACACAAGGTTATATGATATCTTATTAACACATACACTGTATAACCAAACTGTCCTCTTTAAATGATGTAGTGAATAGAATATTTCACCAGCAGACTGTAACATTTGTGTAATATCTTCCCAGGATAGATAACACTGATGTATTTCTCAACTACATAATATTGCCTACTGTTCTCTCTGTCAAGGCCACAGAATTTGTTGTAGAGGTTATTCAGTGTAACACAAAAAAGAGCTATTACTTGTCTGGCCAATGCTTTCAAAGTGTCAAGAGGTCTACTACAGGATATGCTAGTACACGTTCGCTTTCTTTGTAGTGCAAGGCCACATATGGTCTCACATGGGACAGTCACAATTCTCAACATTGAGGGTGTTTTATATTTGTACTATATATGGCATTCCCGGTACCATGGGGGAAGTTCTTAAGCTATTTACCTAAGTTTTCTGGAGTAAAAAAGTTGCAGATCTTTGTGCAAGCTGGGGTTCTACAAAAAAAACAACTTTTTTTTATCATTTTAAAATTATGTAATTGTTAATTCTTAACACATTTTATTTTTCCTCAAAATCTTGGTTGGCTTGTAAGAAATTGGCAGGGTCAGCAGCAATCTGATATATTTGTTAAGACATCAGCAGAGACTGACTAAAATGTTGTACAAATTTGATTTGACTTTCTGACAAAAGGCCTGTCACAAGCTACGTCAAAGCTGAAAATCTGTGCTTCTGTTGCTGAGATAGTTATATATTTCACAATATCCAAATGATCAACCTATAGCACTAAGGCCGGCTCTGTTCCTCCAAACTGCTATGCCCCAAATTTCTCTAGCATAAGGTGAAACATTAGCATTCGAGTTTCCATTTTTCCACAAGTGAACCCAAAAACCCCCCTGAAATCCCTATCCAGTTAAAAAGAGGCTACCTACAGAAACCCGAAACCTTATGGACTATAATGGGGTACGCTAGGTTTCCACCCAAGATCAGTGGAGAGGAAAGTACTGCTTGCTTGCAATCTGCAATGTGTGGATGGGATTCGCTGAATCCAATCTATTTTGCAGGGACTGTAAAATGCTGTGGTTTTTGTTGCCGCATTTCCGGCCTGGCTAAATTGGATTTATACCATGTGGGACCCCGTCCTTAAAGCGGTTTTCTGAGCTTAGTAATTGGTATGTCTGATCATAAATTAAGCACATCCTCTACAAACACAAGGCACATTAAGGCGCTGTTCTTGATAAATCTGAAAACACCAATACTGATAAATCTGCCCCAATTTGTCTATTCCATTAAACAAATACAAATATATACTGTACATATATTATGTACTGTCTATACTGTGGGGAAGTTAGCTCGGTAGAAGCAGTAGTGTGGACCCAAACAGTCAAGACAGGGACATGAAATGCAGCAAACTAGTTTATTTAAAAAATAAAAAATAAAAAAAAAGGAAAATAAATAAACCTTGACTTCAGGCACAAAAAAATAAAACAAAATACAGCCTTAACTTCAGGCAAAAACAAAAGAGATACCTGCTCATCTGAGCCATTAGCTAACAGAATGGATAACCTAACTATACATGTGGCTTACGTCCAGCCACACAAACACAACAGGCGCAATATTGTCTCACTGGACTCAGGGTTACAGGACAGAACCATACAACCCCTTTCACCTCTTGGAACTGCCATGAACTGCAGCTTTTTATGGGTTAGTAATGAGCCCAGGATCAACACCTGGAGATAAGGCGTACTCCAGATCCACCCTGGACCACACATATGTCATAAACCTGGGGCTGATATATCTGGACTCCAGCGCTCTGCCTGTTACCTTCTCACAATACACACTGCACAGAACAAAATATAAGTCCCAATGGTTGTTAGTTTTATTTTTCTTATTAAAAATGAAACGGCTGACTTAACGAAACAACGCAACAATGACTCAAGGACTATTATATGTTTAATCAAAAAGTGATTTATTAAACCTTATATGATAAAATACTGAAGACGTTCATGCCATATTGTTGCTGTCATCAAGCACTAATATAATCTAAGTGCACACTGAGAAAAACCGATGATGGATAAGCAAATGAAAATCTTAGTAAATCATTTACTTTTGATAAATTAATAGGACTGTGTGGGAAATAGCCAACGTACAGCACTTGTATATCTCCAGCACTCTCATTAAAATGAATCAAGCACGTTTACATCCACTGCTACATTATCAGTGTGAAAGAAAAAAGCACCCCCCCCCCCCATCCTCGTTCACAGAATGATTGAGGGTCTCATCATGTCAGACCACCACCATTGGACAAACAAACAGATAAGCGTAAAAGGAAATCAAAGAAGTTTACTCGGCATTGAGCCCCTATGACAGTCGCACTCGCAGCTACGACCACAGTGACCCCTATACTTATCCAGTAACCTCCAGCAATGTGCAAAACGGAGTCTGAAACCCTAAAGAACATATAGACCCCTCTAACTGTGATTTGATAGTGTTATTGATGCCCAGCACTTGTCATTGTCAAAGTCTCCAACCAGACTTGGCACTGCAGTTTGTATACACTCATTTCCGATTTGTTTCTTTTCTTGCTAAATTTTGGATTAGATTAAAAAAATAGAATAATGTGTTTCCCTTTCTCTGTTTACAATGCAGTCTTGATTTTGAGAAAAAAAAAATGTGTTCCTAAACGGCACTGTGTGAACACAGAGCCTACAACGGCAAAGAACATTCGGAATGACGCTGTTTTCTATTATTTACATAATAGTCAGAAAAGAGTGAAAACCTTGTCAACATCAGCCCTGTGTTTATGTATTAGCCTCCAGCTTTTTGGGCAATGCAGTGCTGGTGTAGGCACTGCTTGTTTACTACAGGCTAGGTGACATCAGTTACTAAGGCAGAACAGAATGTACAAAGCTTTGATGATTTTCCCCATAATAAGGGGGTCTACCTCTGAGTACCCCCCTCCCCATTCCCTCCGCTGTTCAGTGACAAGGTCTTCATACAACTAGAATAGTGGAGAGCCATAAACAAAGCTCTTGACTAAATTGGTTCTGACTTCTGCTCAATGAGACCCTGAAATAACTGCATACACACTGGGCAAGGGTTTCATCTCCTGCTGCTTTCATTGGAAGAGCTGACATATTAGGAAGTGACTTCGCTATTACTCATGTTTGTGACTGTTAAGAGTAAAATCAATTTAATTCTTCGCTACCAAAACATTTAACACAGTCAACGGTCTAGAACATGACTCATGTGCTGCCAGGATTAGAAAATGTGAGGCCCGGTGAGGCCCACAGCTTATTACCAATATAATACAGCATAAACACTTTCCGTAGCACAACATATTCATGATATAATATACATATATACGGTATATATATATATATATATATATATGGTTAGGTAAGGACAAACTGGAAATATTGTTTGATGGAAAAGTTTGGAGTGGATATGTGATATACAGTGGCGTAACTAAAGTCTCGTGGGTCCCAATGCAATCCTTTGTACGGGCCCTCTACTGCATCCCTACAGCAAATTCTTGATAGTGATGGTTAAAGGCGCTAAGGAGTTTAGTCAAGCTTAGTGTGGTTAGGGTAATCTGTGGGTCTCCTTGCACTATAGACTAGATGGAAGCTGCAATCTCAAGAATGATGCCAGTGTTTATAGGCCCCCTAAGGCTACTGGGACCTGATGCAACTGCACCCTCTGCACCCCCTCAAGTTACACTCCTGCTGATATAAACAGCCATTAGCTAGTACTTACAGCCATACAGTCAGAATATTCAGGTGAGATTTTCCTCCATGCTTGCTGATTGCTCACCACCATTAGGTAAGACTTGTGATACATGAATACCGCTTATAGCGGATGTCCAAGTTTTGTTCTTAAAGAGGATCTATAGTATCTAGGATCTATAGTACATAATAAGTACATAATACTAAATACCATACATACATCATTTAATGCCCTCTCTGCTCTGACTCAATTTGGGGGTTTTCTTTATTTTTAAAATCCATCCACCTACTCAAAAGACATGGCCCCTGGAGGATTAAATGTAAACTAGTTCTTATTCAGGCGGTAGTCCCTTTATTTTCTTTTTTATGTAGATTGTGAGCCCCACATAGAGCTCACAATGTACATTTTTTCCTATCAGTATGTCTTTGGAATATGGGATGGAAATCCATGCAAACAACGGAAGAACATACAAACTCCTTGCAGATGGTTTTTTGCCCTTGGTGGGATTTGAACACCAGGACCCCAGCGCTGCAATGCTGCAGTGCTAACCACTGAGCCACTGTGTGGCCCCGGTCCCTTTATTTTCTATGAGAAAAACAAAAGGTTCCTGCCCACTTGGGGAATAAGAGCTAATTCATATTTTTTTGAACAGGTAGACAGAGTTTAAAAATAAAAAGTCAAATGGATTTGGAGCACAGAAAGCATTGAACGGTTCATGGAATTTAGTATTTTGTACTTGGTGACAGATCCCTTAAAGGATAGGGTATATGTTTTAGATTGGTGGTAGTCTTACCATCGGGACCCCCAGCTGTTTTCATTAGAAACAAGAGTAAATTAGATCCTGGTATGCAGCGCCGCACCTCCCATGAGGCGACCTGAAGCGACCGCTTCAGGCGGTGCTATGCCAGGGCCCCGGGGAGGGCGGCATTTTTCCTCCTAAGCCAGTCCAGGACAAGCTGTCCTGGACTGGCTTAGCGTCACCGAGCTGTGGATTGGGGAGCGCTGCTCCAGCGGCCTCCCCTCACGCTCAGGCAGAGAGCAGGTCCTTTCGGGGCCTGCTCTCTGCCTGCTAGTGCCGCTCCGCCACGCCCCCTTCGCTCCGCCCCTTCGCACCGCCCCCTCCTCCCGGGAGCGGGAGCTTTTTTTAGTCCGCCTCGGGCGGCGAGACATGCAGGGTCCAATAAGGAGCTGGAGAGCCCACATTAACACTGCTGTCCCTTCAAAACACCTCCATTACTTTACTGTGACATTATAATGCCTGCTTGTGAAATCATTATTATTACTTTCTTCATATGCTGTGATGTTATAGGGTACACAGTGACTTGTGTGTGTATTATTTCTGTGCTATAATGTTATAGTTGGTATTATCCCTGTACTATAACATTACTGTGCATATCATCCCTGTACAGTGACATCACTAAGTGTATTGTCCCATTACTTTGATTTCACTGTGTGCATTATATGTATTGTAAAATCATAATATGCATTATCCCTGTGTGTAAGGTGCCATGCACACGAACAAATGCTTTGTCAGTGCCCCACCCTTGATTTTCATTATTTTCTACGGCCCCATGCACATGCCTGTATATCAGCAGGAGTCTATGAATAGGGTTGTGAGCCCAGGGCAAAACTCAGGACATTTCCTATACCTGCCCATTTTGATCTTTTGGAGGAACAAGTTCATGTTCGTGTGCATGTATCCTAAAGGAGACCAAAATAATGGTACACTTTTGTAGTTCTGAGCTTGCTGCATTAGGTGGTCATGATAGAGTAGGGTACCATTACAAGTTTTGCTGTGGGGCCCCCCAGTTACTTGTCACACCCCAGGACACAGATGGCACGGCTGTACAAAGGGTTTATTTAAGACTCTAATAACATCCCATTTTTACATCCGTCTATCAGATGCAAAAAAACATTTGCAAATGGATGGTCATCCGTTTACATGAAGACTAACGTGAAAAAAAAAAAAAAAGCTCAGCTTCTGTCAGTTTTTTGTAAGGATGCATGGTTTTCTTTACATTGCATTAATCTCCTTGCAAACGGATTTGCATCCATTAATCCTTTCCCTACATCTGTGGTAATAGTATGGCGTATGCCGGGTCTTTAAAGTGAACAGCAGAGACCCAGAACCCATGAATGAAAAAAAAAATAAAAAAAAATATATATATATATATATATATATATAGAGAGAGAGAGAGAGAGAGAGAGAGAGAGAGATATATATCTCAAACAACAGAGTTCCCTAGATTTGAAATAAAAATAAAAAACTACAAATATAACAAATTATATATCCCTGAAAAAATATTTTCGCCAAATGTCGTAGCGGGAGAAAAATCAATAGAGCCAAACCACATTTTTTGGTTGTTTCATCTCCCATAAAAATTTGAATAAAAAAGTATGAAAACTTCTGACATTCAACAATGTATAATTAAAAGCTGCATCAAGCCCCACAAAAAATGACATCTTATGCAGCCCTGTGAACGGAAATATAAAAATGTTTTGGCAGTCATAATATGGCGAGTCCAAGAAAGAACATTTTGGTTGCATAGCGAACGCTATAAAAACAAAGCCTGGGATAATCTCGCACAAATGCAGTTTTTATCCAATTTCACCCCATTCTGACTTTTTTACAGCTTCCCACTACATCGTACGGAGTATTAAATGGTACCATTACGAAGTACAATTTGTCCTGCAAAGTTCTTATACAGCACTGTATACGGAAAAATAAAAAGTTATGGCTATTGGAAGGCAAGGAGTCAGAAACTAAAATTCAAAAATGTCTGCAGTGGGAATAGATTAAAGGGTTCTGCTAAATGGATGTGATTAAAAAAACATGATCTGAATGGACCCTAACAGTGGCATAACTTATTTGAGTGCACCTTAAAATGGGGCTAAGACCTCAAACCCCGCCAGAGGACCCGGCAAGTCGCAGTGGACCAAAATGAATGCTGGTTATCACCCCATTCTACTATGCCACAGTGGGTCTCTAAAGGCCTAATCACTGCCACTGTCTGCCACCTTCATACACAACTTGCAGGGCTCCATCAGTCCCTTGATAAAACGGATTGTTCTTTACCTCCACAAGTCCCTTTGGCTGCTATCAATCAATCATCAATACCTTTCATGTAAATCTGACTACCACTGGTTGCAAGTGTACGATGTGCACCTAGTATATATTCCTAGTAACTCTGGGGTATGGCCCCAAGGCACAAATTGGCAAATATACTCTAAATATTCCTTTTGAAAAAAGTGTGCTGTCCGCTCCAAGAATATGTAACAGCACAGCAGACAATGTATAATGGAAGTGAATATAAGAAACTTTGTAGCATATCTTTTTTAAGAAAGATGTTTCCTTTCCTCTGGAAAACACATACAAATAACTGCAGCTGATAAATTAGGTAGCTCTCTTAATGCTACTATTTGTCCAGATAACGTCCATCACTGCACAGAATGAGGCAATAAATCCATTACCATCCTCCTCCACCTCTCCTCTCCATAGAGTTCTTTGGAGCAATATGTAAATATACAATACAAAGAAAAAAAGCATGTATGTGGCTCACCTGTATACAAAAATTGCGTTTGCTGAATGATGATTTATTCAGACAGATCCTGGACTGGAAAGGAGTGGCAGAACAGACCAAAACAAAAATGGAAAAAGCTGGCAGCTCTCTGAAGTGCATTAAAAAATAAGTTTTAATAAATCAAAAAATAACTTATTTTATTTTTTGATTTATTAAAAGTTATTTTTAATGCACTTCAGAGAGCTGCCAGCTTTTTCCTTTTTTGTTTTGGTATGTAAATATACAACCTGAGTGAAGACAAGGGGGAGGAGAGCATCCTCATACATTGAGAAGGAAAGCGATTTCCTTAAAGGGGCTCTATCAGCAAAATCATGCTGATAGAGCCCCACATATGCGTGAATAGCCTTTAAAAAGGCTATTCAGGCATCGGTAATGTTATATTAAACTACCCCCCCCCCCCATTTTAAAATAATAACCTAAAAAAGAATGTGCTCTACTTACCGAACGTGCACGCTGGGTGGGCATTCAGGGTGTGTCTTCATCTTCATCCCCGCCTCTTCTTCTTCCGATGTCCTCTGGTCCCGTCCTCCTCCGTCGCTCGCGAGCGGACACTGATAAAAAAAAAAAATGACCTGGGCGCATGCGAAGTAGCCGTAGTAGAAGCCGAATGCTACTGCACATGCGCCCAGGTCATTTTTTTTATATCAGTGTCCGCTCGCGAGCGCCGGAGGAGGACGGGACCGGAGGACATCGGAGGAAGAAGAGGCGTGGATGAAGATGAAGACACACCCTGAATGCCCGCCCAGCGTGTATGTTCGGTAAGTAGAGCATATTCTTTTTTAGGTTATTATTTTAAACCGGGGGGGGGGGGGGTAGTTTAATATAACATTTATGGTGCCTGAATAGCCTTTTTAAAGGCTATTCACGCATATGTGGGGCTCTATCAGCATGATTTTGCTGATAGAGCCCCTTTAATAACAAAGTTTCTTATATTCAGCTGTACTATTCATCTATGAAAAGTTGTTTTCTAATTGGAGGTATGCTTTAAATCTTGAATACAGGGTATATGCAGGAGGTAGAGGAAGACTCTTGTGGCTGTCACCTTTTTGCTTTATAAGTCCGCTTACTTGCTGTCTTGGAGGATTTCTGCCTCAATGTAGTCTCTTTTTTACGTGACTACAATTTACTTGGAAGTGACATTTTGATTATTGTTATTAGAGATGAGCGAACACTAAAATGTTCGAGGTTCGAAATTCGATTCGAACAGCCGCTCACTGTTCGAGTGTTCGAATGGGTTTCGAACCCCATTATAGTCTATGGGGAACATAAACTCGTTAAGGGGGAAACCCAAATTCGTGTCTGGAGGGTCACCAAGTCCACTATGACACCCCAGGAAATGATACCAACACCCTGGAATGACACTGGGACAGCAGGGGAAGCATGTCTGGGGGCATAAAAGTCACTTTATTTCATGGAAATCCCTGTCAGTTTGCGATTTTCGCAAGCTAACTTTTCCCCATAGAAATGCATTGGCCAGTGCTGATTGGCCAGAGTACGGAACTCGACCAATCAGCGCTGGCTCTGCTGGAGGAGGCGGAGTCTAAGATCGCTCCACACCAGTCTCCATTCAGGTCCGACCTTAGACTCCGCCTCCTCCGGCAGAGCCAGCGCTGATTGGCCGAAGGCTGGCCAATGCATTCCTATGCGAATGCAGACTTAGCAGTGCTGAGTCAGTTTTGCTCAACTACACATCTGATGCACACTCGGCACTGCTACATCAGATGTAGCAATCTGATGTAGCAGAGCCGAGGGTGCACTAGAACCCCTGTGCAAACTCAGTTCACGCTAATAGAATGCATTGGCCAGCGCTGATTGGCCAATGCATTCTATTAGCCCGATGAAGTAGAGCTGAATGTGTGTGCTAAGCACACACATTCAGCACTGCTTCATCAAGCCAATACAATGCATTAGCCAGTGCTGATTGGCCAGAGTACGGAATTCGGCCAATCAGCGCTGGCTCTGCTGGAGGAGGCGGAGTCTAAGATCGCTCCACACCAGTCTCCATTCAGGTCCGACCTTAGACTCCGCCTCCTCCGGCAGAGCCAGCGCTGATTGGCCGAAGGCTGGCCAATGCATTCCTATGCGAATGCAGACTTAGCAGTGCTGAGTCAGTTTTGCTCAACTACACATCTGATGCACACTCGGCACTGCTACATCAGATGTAGCAATCTGATGTAGCAGAGCCGAGGGTGCACTAGAACCCCTGTGCAAACTCAGTTCACGCTAATAGAATGCATTGGCCAGCGCTGATTGGCCAATGCATTCTATTAGCCCGATGAAGTAGAGCTGAATGTGTGTGCTAAGCACACACATTCAGCACTGCTTCATCAAGCCAATACAATGCATTAGCCAGTGCTGATTGGCCAGAGTACGGAATTCGGCCAATCAGCGCTGGCTCTGCTGGAGGAGGCGGAGTCTAAGATCGCTCCACACCAGTCTCCATTCAGGTCCGACCTTAGACTCCGCCTCCTCCGGCAGAGCCAGCGCTGATTGGCCGAAGGCTGGCCAATGCATTCCTATGCGAATGCAGACTTAGCAGTGCTGAGTCAGTTTTGCTCAACTACACATCTGATGCACACTCGGCACTGCTACATCAGATGTAGCAATCTGATGTAGCAGAGCCGAGGGTGCACTAGAACCCCTGTGCAAACTCAGTTCACGCTAATAGAATGCATTGGCCAGCGCTGATTGGCCAATGCATTCTATTAGCCCGATGAAGTAGAGCTGAATGTGTGTGCTAAGCACACACATTCAGCACTGCTTCATCAAGCCAATACAATGCATTAGCCAGTGCTGATTGGCCAGAGTACGGAATTCGGCCAATCAGCGCTGGCTCTGCTGGAGGAGGCGGAGTCTAAGGTCGGACCTGAATGGAGACTGGTGTGGAGCGATCTTAGACTCCGCCTCCTCCAGCAGAGCCAGCGCTGATTGGCCGAATTCCGTACTCTGGCCAATCAGCACTGGCTAATGCATTGTATTGGCGTGATGAAGCAGTGCTGAATGTGTGTGCTTAGCACACACATTCAGCTCTACTTCATCGGGCTAATAGAATGCATTGGCCAGCGCTGATTGGCCGAATTCCGTACTCTGGCCAATCAGTGCTGGCCAATGCATTCTATTAGCTTGATGAAGCAGAGTGTGCACAAGGGTTCAAGCGCACCCTCGGCTCTGATGTAGCAGAGCCGAGGCTGCACAAGGGTTCAAGCGCACCCTCGGCTCTGATGTAGGAGAGCCGAGGGTGCACTTGAACCCTTGTGCAGCCTCGGCTCTGCTACATCAGAGCCGAGGGTGCGCTTGAACCCTTGTGCACACTCTGCTTCATCAAGCTAATAGAATGCATTGGCCAGCGCTGATTGGCCAATGTATTCTATTAGCCTGATGAAGTAGAGCTGAATGTGTGTGCTAAGCACACACATTCAGCTCTACTTCATCGGGCTAATAGAATGCATTGGCCAGCGCTGATTGGCCAGAGTACGGAACTCGACCAATCAGCGCTGGCTCTGCTGGAGGAGGCGGAGTCTAAGATCGCTCCACACCAGTCTCCATTCAGGTCCGACCTTAGACTCCGCCTCCTCCAGCAGAGCCAGCGCTGATTGGCCGAATTCCGTACTCTGGCCAATCAGCACTGGCTAATGCATTGTATTGGCGTGATGAAGCAGTGCTGAATGTGTGTGCTTAGCACACACATTCAGCTCTACTTCATCGGGCTAATAGAATGCATTGGCCAATCAGCGCTGGCCAATGCATTCTATTAGCGTGAACTGAGTTTGCACAGGGGTTCTAGTGCACCCTCGGCTCTGCTACATCAGATTGCTACATCTGATGTAGCAGTGCCGAGTGTGCATCAGATGTGTAGTTGAGCAAAACTGACTCAGCACTGCTAAGTCTCTGCATTCGCATAGGAATGCATTGGCCAGCCTTCGGCCAATCAGCGCTGGCTCTGCCGGAGGAGGCGGAGTCTAAGGTCGGACCTGAATGGAGACTGGTGTGGAGCGATCTTAGACTCCGCCTCCTCCAGCAGAGCCAGCGCTGATTGGTCGAGTTCCGTACTCTGGCCAATCAGCGCTGGCCAATGCATTCTATTAGCCCGATGAAGTAGAGCTGAATGTGTGTGCTTAGCACACACATTCAGCTCTACTTCATCAGGCTAATAGAATACATTGGCCAATCAGCGCTGGCCAATGCATTCTATTAGCTTGATGAAGCAGAGTGTGCACAAGGGTTCAAGCGCACCCTCGGCTCTGATGTAGCAGAGCTGAGGGTGCACAAGGGTTCAAGTGCACCCTCGGCTCTCCTACATCAGAGCCGAGGGTGCGCTTGAACCCTTGTGCAGCCTCGGCTCTGCTACATCAGAGCCGAGGGTGCGCTTGAACCCTTGTGCACACTCTGCTTCATCAAGCTAATAGAATGCATTGGCCAGCACTGATTGGCCAGAGTACGGAATTCGGCCAATCAGCGCTGGCCAATGCATCCCTATGGGAAAAAGTTTATCTCACAAAAATCACAATTACACACCCGATAGAGCCCCAAAAAGTTATTTTTAATAACATTCCCCCCTAAATAAAGGTTATCCCTAGCTATCCCTGCCTGTACAGCTATCCCTGTCTCATAGTCACAAAGTTCACATTCTCATATGACCCGGATTTGAAATCCACTATTCGTCTAAAATGGAGGTCACCTGATTTCGGCAGCCAATGACTTTTTCCAATTTTTTTCAATGCCCCCAGTGTCGTAGTTCCTGTCCCACCTCCCCTGCGCTGTTATTGGTGCAAAAAAGGCGCCAGGGAAGGTGGGAGGGGAATCGAATTTTGGCGCACTTTACCACGTGGTGTTCGATTCGATTCGAACATGGCGAACACCCTGATATCCGATCGAACATGTGTTCGATAGAACACTGTTCGCTCATCTCTAATTGTTATTATTCACCCTCCTTAACCCTAAATATACTTTTCAGCAATACAAGAAGTAAGCACTGCGGCAGGAGAAGAGGACGCGCTCCCCGCTAGCTAGCAGCATGCTACTGTTGCTATAGCAGCTAACATGAGGCCGTCATTTGAGTCTGTAACATCTTCACCTTGTCAGGAAGAATTGCATAATCTTTACAAAGAGAAAAGCGATCACTTCCTTATCTGTCACTTCTCTAGCAGCAAAATATTTACTTTACAGTGTCGAAATAGTCATTTTAGATCTCAGGGCTGAACATTGTAGGTTTCTTTCCTGCTAAAAGCTGGGCCTTTTCGTGTATACCGTATAACTTTGGACTAAGTCCAGAGGGAAGGGGAGCATAGAACCTCTACCATTTACCCTGGTAAGGAGCAGGATACTTCACAGCCATGGTGTTATACAGCATAGACTACATAATAAAGTCTAAGATAATAAAATTATTACTCATTGCTCATATTGTGCCAACATTCTCAGCCATGTCGTACACAGCACATCGCATCCAATCTCCCAAACCTCACCATCTAATATCACAAAGCACACAGGCAAATTTAATAAGAAGCCAAAAAAGGATTGTGAAGTGTCCACAGACCTGCAAGAGGACAGAACATGAGAAGTAGTATGTAGTCTCATGGTGAACCTGCAGTCTTCAAGGAAGGTAAATACATCCTTATTTGCTGAAAAATAGGGTAGGGCATAGTAGTACATGTAACCAGAGCCATTTATAAAAAGGTGAGAGGGGAATTTGTTCTGACTAATAACAATGGAAAAGGCAGAGTAGGAGAAGTTACAGGAGTCTACTAAGAAACAGGTGGCCTCAAGCCACTTTGCTGGAGGTGGAGCAAGATGATTCTCTAAGTAACAGCAGCACTTAAAGGGATTCTATCATTGGTGTATTCGGTTTTTAACTGAACCCACATTGGAATACCGGCTATAGCCTGTAGAGAGGCTATTTTCATCCTACCTTTCTTTTCCTTTTTTACACCACCGGTTTTTAATTATTTTAATTATCCCTTGTGTGTTTATTTATTCCTTTTCTGTTATGCAAATGATGCTCAGGGAGCATAGGGGGTTCAGACTGTGCCCCGAGCACAGTCTTGTCATCCCTGCCGCCTGTTTCAATATAATTACTCCCCCTGGATCTTCATACATACCCTTCGCTACATCAGAAGCCAACGTTCTGTTGTTCGGAATTAAAATGCATGCACTGCCTGCCTTTTTGCATTAATGAGTACACTGGGTATGACAAACCTGTGTTCGGTGCACAGGGGTAACATCCCCCTGTACTCCATGAGCATCATTTACATAATAGAAAAGGGAGAATAATTCAAAAACAGCAGCACAAAAACAGAAAGGAATGGTAGGAATAGAATAAAGGTTATCCCAACATGGGATGAGTTTAAAAACAGACTACCGAACACATTTGCAAGCGCTGTGCATTGAAAGCACACGGACCCTATAGACTATAATGGGGTCCGTGTGCTTGCCGTGAGATCTCCGCAGGGAATATGCGGACAGGAAAGTACTTCACAATCTACTTTCCTGTCTACATGGTTCGTGCGGGCAGCACGTGGAAAGCACACGGACCCCATTATAGTCTATGGCAGGGGTAGGGAATGTACGGCTCTCCAGCTGTTGAAAAACTACAACTCCCAGCATGCATACTGGCTCTGCTGTTCTGGGAACTCCCATGGAAGTGAATGGAGCATGCTGGGAGTTGTAGTTTCACAGCAGCTGGAGAGCCAAAGGTTCCCTACCCCTGGTCTATGGGGTCTGTGTGCTTTCGCTGCACACCGCTTGCAAATGCGTTCGGTAATTCGTTCAGGGGTCCCCATGCGGACTTCCCGAACAGATTACAAAACACAGATGTGAACCAAGGGTAAGGCTCATTTTGGGGAGATAAAGTGTCAGATTTATCAATGTGTCTAACGCCATAAAAATAAAAAATCTGTCACATTTTTAGAATGTCTAGGTTAACTTTACATAGTTAATTAGGTGGCTTGGTATCTCTTGAAAAATACACCATGGTACATTTTTTAGGATAAAAATTCTAGTATAATTTGCATGAAAAAACTGGCATGCGTGCTTTACACCTTATTTTCTATGTGTTTAAGACACTTTCTTGCGGTTTGTGCACCTAGCACGATATATGATATAACAATTACTGTGTCAGCTCACCTTCGTATCGAAAAGTTCAACGAAAAAGGGTATACACTGTTCTTCCTGATTTCTGTGACGCTTTGCATGAAGGCATGAATAGTATGCACGGAGGTTGTTTGCCTTTCAGCCCAGGGTGATAATATACCTTCTTGAAATCACCATCCAGCACACATTTTCAAGTTTTGATATAAAACTTAGCCTTTATTTCTTCATTTCAGAATAGGATTACATCCATTTTCAAAATTAAAAAACGCTTAGTATGGCCCATATTGGAAGGAAAAAAGGAGCGTCTGGCTGACGCGTTTCAGAACCCTTATGTTAGCTCCTTACTCATAGCCTGTCAGGCTAAGGCTAAGTTTTATATCAAAACTTGAAAATGTGTGCTGGATTGTGATTTCAAGAAGGTATATTAGCACGATATATGGGCAGGGCTTGTTCTGGAAACTATACCGATTAATAAGTGGTGTAAAGTTAGACTAGATAGTCTAAAATGCAGCAGATTTTCAAACAGTATTAGACACTTTGGACAATCTGCTGCAGTTTATGACTGTCTAGTCTAACTTTGCACTGTCTAAAGGCTAGACAGTTGTAGTTTATCTGCCCCCATGTTGCACATTAAGCTCTGACCTACTTTTTACAAGCACTTTCCATTTCTGATAAGCGTTAGCTGGGCAAAGAATGGAAACAGAAAGAAAGTGTCTATAACCAGTGTAAAGAATGTACTCCAGTATGTTGGTGCAAATTACACCAGAATTCTGTCAGACTTTTATTAGCTTATCTTCCCTGCAGTATGAGTATATGCAGTATAACACGAACCAATAGGACTAATAGTGAGTGATAGGGTCGGGCAAGTACTTGCAAAAAAACCTAAACCAAAGTCAGCTTGATAAATCACAGAGAACTCGCTCACATCAATAATTTCACATCGTAATAACCAAAATCAAAATTTAGTTAAGTGGTGGTGAGTCAGCAAATGCGGAAATGAAATTGCTGAAATAAATGTAATAAAAGAGAACAACAATTGCACAAGGAGACGTGACATATTGACATCTGAATGTTACCAATGGCTACAAGTGTAATAAATGCCTGTGTGTTCGTGCTTCTCCCAAACATTCGGCCATTCATTTTACTACATGGAGTTGTTAGTTGCCATTATACAAGTGATTGCTGAACTACAACGAACTGTACATTACAGTTGTACCAATATACACGTATAACTTACAGGCAATACACAGCATATATTGCCACCGCCATTCTTTCACAGAGAAAAACAATGAATTGTACCTTATGTGAAGGCAAAACAATGGTTGCACCAAGGAATTGTCCCTCAGGAGGATTTCTGAAGGGACGTCCCAGGATATGACCCTGCACTGAGTTATGTTGGGGTGAAGGCGCACTGTACAAAAACTGACCCTCACACCTTTTTTGTTGAGTTTGCACAGGGATTACATTCTGGTTGGTCTGTGTGTCCCCAGAGAGCTGCCACTGTAAGAACAGGAGTTTGCGGTTTATTCTGTGAGAACAGGTAGGAGGGTCACCTGTGAGAACAGGAGGGATACCTGATGGACCACAGGAATGAGATTTGTGTGCGCTCAGTACTGCTTTGGCACACCATGTGCTGCATGTTTCTACCACTCTTGCCAACTGCAATTCAGCAAAGTAAAGTTGGGGTTCTGGTAAATAAGAACATCTGGAGGTTTCCTTGCCCAACTACACGACACAAAACTACAAGTACTGCATAGTTGTTATGACTATCATGCCGCGTGGGGATCTCACAATTCTTTGTATGTACATTGCATTAGACGTGAACATACAATTTTGCATTGGGTGTCAACACACCGTTCATCTTTCTAGTATTCTTCTACAATTTTTTATTTCACTGTCAAAAGTAGACTGAGTTCCAAGTTTCTAGACTACCTTACCAGTGTCTGCCATATTTATATATTGGTTATATCCTTACATTCATTAATTCCTCTTCAGTTTAGCTCTAACTTTTCTACAAGCTTTAATAGCTGCAAATGGTCCTCCTCCAACTCTATATTCCTAGTTGCTGGATAAAGCGTCCTCGTACACTTACGCATGAGCCTCTGTAGGTGTGTTTCTGTGATCCAGTATAGACAGGTAGATATCTGTCACTGCCTTTGTATTCCCTGCTTGAGGCTTTTGGCTGTTTCTACTGCTGACTGTGTTGCCTTACTTTGAGAACATCCTGGAAATTGTGTCTGGGGCTCAAATTCCCACACTCTGCGGCTTTTCTTTAACTCTTCAGACTGAGCAGTGTTGTCAATCGGTATCAGGAATGCCATACCTGGCATTCACGTTTTTTAATCACATTTCTAACCCTTGCATCTTGTAGAAACTGCACCATATCAGCTATACTTTGGCAGTAACTGTCACCACGACAATGGACAGTGTGTGTCAGCACATTGTGGTTGTGAAATCCTTTTTATAGATGTTGCACTTACAAAAACTTAGTTGTTCAGTGGCATATAGTTAACAGATAAAGTGTTAAAAACGGCTGTAAACTGGTTGTTTAACACTATCTTGCTTATTGCCTATAAATATTGTGAGAAGGTAACAGGCAGAGTGCTGGAGTCCAGATATATCAGCCCCAGGTTTCTGACATATGTGTGGTCCAGGGCAGATCTGAAGTAGGCCTCATCTCCAGGTGTAGATCCTCG
The DNA here is from genome assembly GCF_031893055.1 of Leptodactylus fuscus. NCBI lineage: Eukaryota > Metazoa > Chordata > Amphibia > Anura > Leptodactylidae > Leptodactylus > Leptodactylus fuscus. Next base: position 140,438,243 of record NC_134267.1, read on the forward strand.
GCTTATTACTGGGCCAGAAAAGGCTGCAGATCTTGCATTGCAGCACAGTTCCACGAGGTGAAAGGAGGTGTATGGGTCTGTCCTGTAGGCCTGAGTCTGGTGAGACCATATTGCACCTGCTTTGTTTGTGTGGCTGGAAGTAAGTCACATGTATAGATAGGTTATCCATTCTGTTTAGTTAGCGCTCAGATGAGAGAGTTTTTTTTATTTTGTTTTTGCCTGAAGTTAAGGCTGTATTTTGTTTTGTTTGTCAGCGTCTGAAGACAAGGTTTATTTACTGCTGTACATATTCAGTCCCTGTCTTGACTGTTTGGGTCCACACCACTGCTTCTACTGAGCTCACTTCCCCACTATATATATATATATATATATATATATATATATATATCAGTCCAGTCCATCAGCGACAATATAAAGAATAATAGGAATTTTCCTTAATCAAATTAAATTTGAATAAAGAAAATTCCTATTATGCGTTATATGGTTGCTGACGTAATGGACTGTATTTCTTCTTCGTAATTAACCCCAAATGGGAGATGGGGTTCCGCTGTGCAACTAAGGGAGTGGTTTTATCCCTATTATCTTTAATGCTGTCACAGAACTTTTTTAATATATACATTTCTAGTCTAAATGTACAGCGTTCATGACTAGTTTTCTAGTATGTATGATATTGAGTTCATATCTGAATTCACAAGATGAGATAACCAACGTAATATGGTGTAATATGAAATCCACAGCCTTGGCCTCTTTATAGTTACAGTAAGTTGAGACATAAAAGAATAAATTGCCTCTTTTTCTTTTTCCAAGTGTTTTATATCTCCCATAAATTAAGCAGTGACAATAAAGTTTGCAAGCAACATAATGGTTTTGGTTTTCAATAGCGTAAAATACTGTCCTCTAGTCAGAGCCAAGGCCCTGTACCCACTTCTTTATTGGAAACAGAGAGCCTCTGTTTATTGTCCACCTACTGTGAATAGCCTTCTTTTCAAGTCACACAATAGCTAAGGAAACAACCCAGAATCCAACTCACTAAATTGTATCTCAAAATGTCTTATTGGTGGGTGCAGATTCCAATACCTCAGCTGTTCCTGTGCTCCTGGTATCCACTGCTGACCAATCATTTACTGAAGGACAATTTACGGAAATCTCCGAGATGGAATAAAAGTGTGTAAAATATAATTTGCTTTAGGCCTGGCCATGAGAGCTAGCACCAGTTTCTTATGGATGTTCTGTGTAAAGTTATCACTGCAGCCATTCTTGTAGCTATGGGGGATGTATAGGAAGCAGTTACCACCAAGTCCATAATCTGGCAGGTTTAGATAAAAGGTTCATTTGCCATACTGGATTTTTTTTTTAGTCATGGTAACTAGAATCACTGACATACTACAATATATGTGAACTATGGAGCATCCACAAACTACGTCATAACATCATCAATAAAGGGCAGGGATAATCTGACATTAGTCACAGAAGTAGCTGCACCCATAAAGCAGGGGGACCACAGGTCACCCTCACCACACTAGGACTCATTACATTTCTTTCATCTCCTTTACATCAATGTATATGTACATGTAAATTTATTAACCTGCACTCTGCTGTACTGCAGTAAGGTGAAGATGATTTTATGATACATAGCCTTTCAGGAAGAAGAAAATGAACCTTCTAATGCTAAAAGTAGAATTTGCAGAGCAGTATACAGTCAGGAGAGTTTCTATGGTGGAGTCTGTGGCAACAATTGGCATGATTGCTTTGTGTGGGGCACTGACAGTGGATGGGAGTAATAGGATGCTTATGTACAGATATGTTGTGAACAAGTCCGGGCCCTGATACAGGAAAATACTGATAAATTGTATGAATAGTACACAGATTTCGGTTGTAAAAGATGGTGTTCACAGGGGTCCTAGCTGAGCTTTAACACCAAGGCCCATGAGCCTGTAGTTATGCCCCTGTCATAGTCATATCAGTTACAGCATTGCTGCCCACATGAACAACCTTCACAAACAAACCAGGAAAGACAGTCATTCAGACTGTTAACATATAAGTGATGCCCCCTGATGCTATACAGAGCTATGTCCTATACCAGAGGTAGGCGACCTCGGCACTCCATCTGTTGTAAAACTACAACTCCCAGCATGCGTACTTGCTCTTCTTCTCTTGGAACCTCTATGGAAGTGAATGGAGGATGTTGGGAGTTGTAGTTTCACAGCAGCTGGAGTGCCGAAGGTTGCTGATCCCTTGTCCTATACAAATGATGACTTGATTTATTCATGATATATGCAGATCCTTTACAGTATAATGTAATAAGAGTATAATGGAATATGAAGCTGCTACCAATCAGATCGTGCTCCATAGGCCAGACGGGGCACCTTAAATCCTATTCCAAACATTCTCACACCTATGTACAACATACCCTGGTACCTACAGCTTTATCACCAACTCAAGCACAGAAGCCAATTGGTTGCACAAAGAAAGTGTAGACAGAATGTACAGTATGAAGTGCTTTTTAATCCATAAATTGTACCCCTGTATACTGGCAATCGATAAGTCAGTATTTTCTGCACTTTAACATATCGAGCGTCATTCATAGCAGCTACATACAGTGTGAGCTAAGGGATTAATGCTGAAAATGAAGCAGCGCTTATGGTTTACCTAACTAAAGCCGTATGAGCCGCATATCACATTACACATTTATACACGTGTGAATCAGACCTTGCCTACATGGAGATTGCCAGGCTGTAGACTATAATCTATAGCTGAACTCAAAATTCCTCCAGCTGTGCAAAGGCGAGAGCTATATTTATTGCACAGAGTAATAAACTGTCATAATAATAATTTTTATAACCGCCATCCTAAGCACAAGGTTTTCACAGCTTTCTACTGCGGGAAATCTATTGTTATATCATAAAGGAACACATGACTGCAATTTCACTTAATGAGAATACCATAAGATCCTTCCCTCAGTGTTAAGAACACACATAGATAGATGAGAGATAGATAGATAGATAGATAGATAGATAGATAGATAGATAGATAGATAGATAGATAGATAGATATGTACAGTATATGTAAGTGGTAGAGGAACATAACTCAATAGCTACAGGGTAATGTTTCTTACTATAAAGGTGTTGTCCAGACTATCCATCTTTATTTCCTACCTGTTTGCTCCACGTGCCTTTCACCCACTGCAGTTAACCTCAGCAGTCTCATGCTATACGGTAAATGCAGCGGGTGGATTGCATGTGATCAGTTGTAGCAAGGTAAATAAAGACTGACAGAGCCACTAGGGCAGTGGTGCGGACACTATGAGCAATAAGGCATTCCTTTATGTTATAAGGCATTTCATGCTCACAGCAACTTTTCTATTTCATGATCATTAAACTGTATTAGCAATGCACATCTGAGTCCCATGAATTGGTCTCTTCATTATTAGAGGCACCCAAGCATCATACTTGTCATATAGGCTGTTTATTACTAAGAAACGCAGTAGAGCTGAAGGTACAATCTTTTAGGCATTTGTTGGTCTACATTGAACTGCAGGTACTGTTATATCAACAACCAGTTACTGTAAGAAAAATGATATATCAATCACTACCCTTGGCTTACATTCAATGTAAGGTACCTTTAATTTATCTCTATTTGACAACAATGCCTTTAGCTTTCAGTACCTACAGTACACCATCTTAAAGTAGACTGAAAATTACATTGTGCTTCACAAGAAGCTCTGGATGACGCACTGTCACTAGCTCACACTTTATGTTGTGGATGTTGGTTAAGATTGTTGTGAATAACAAAAAGTGCATCAAAATTCACAATTAGATTAGCCTATATTAGAGATCATTTGCTTTCCAGAGGCAAAAAGAAGACTATAACTGTAAGATATACAGTATACTAAGGTAAAGTATCTACCGCCTCCCCAAGCATATTCTGCTGCTATCACCTCATTACAGAGCACATTACAGTAATAAACATTGCACCATTGTCATGTATGTCACTTGTGTAGGTCAGGAGGGAAATATATTTGAAGTGATATGTAAATGAGGTAATTGGTGCTTTGGGGGCGGGCCTTTAGATCCCTGCAGCACTGCTCTTGCCAGTCACACCCCTACCACATTCTGCCGGCTACAGGCAGACCCTCCAACTGCTATGTCATTACTCATCCTACTTTATCAGCAAGGGCAGTACTCCCAAAGCTGAAAGCCTGTCCTCAGTGCACCAAATGCTTCATGTGCATGAAACACAAGAAAGGTGTTTTTCTTGAAAATCTACAAAAGTGACATACATAACAGATGTATGTTGTTTATAACTGTAATGTGCTCTGTAATGCTGGGGTAGCAGTTGAATATGTTTGGGGGAGGTGGTAGACTCCCTTTAAGTGTAACTGTTGTTTCAGGCAACTTTTCTGGATAAGTGTCATGTGTTTCTACATGAGGAGTAACACTATTTCTGGCCATTAAATGACTTGTTTTCAACTTTTTTAGTAGTTTTCCTCTGTGTAAGCTTTATCTGTAATTTGCATTTGTCTCTCAGCTGGTGGATGGAGACTAGCTCCAATACACTGACACATGTGGTAAGTGTCTCTGAATCATTTGTGCGGGCAGTGCGCGGCAAGCACACAGACCCCATTATAGTCTATGGGGTGCATGTGCTTTTACAGCACAGCGCTTGCAATTGTGATTGTATAACGTCCGGGGGTCTCCATGTGGACTCTAACCGGACGGAATACATATGCTAATGTGAACCAGGGGTGACTCAGAAAAGGCCCCAGGATCATGCAGGACATATAGAGAGAAGTACTAAAGTAACGCTAGGTTCACACTAGCGTTCTCCTGTCCGTTCTGAGCTTTCCGTCTTCTGCATGACAGAAGTCGGAAAGCTCAGACCGGGTCTGGCCGTGAGCGGCGCTGAGCGTTTTATGCTCTCCGCCGCGAAACCGGATTTTTTTTATCCAGACACAGAGTACTGCATGTCCGACTCTGTGTCCGGATTATAAAACCCGGTTTCGCGGCGGAGAGCCTAAAACGCTCACCGCCGCTCACGGCCGGACATCTCTCTCACCCATTCAAATGAATGGGTGAGAGAGACTCCTGCAGGTTTCCGTCTCCTGCCTCTGTTTTATGCAGGAAACGGAAACCTGAACTACGGAGACCCGAACGCTGATGTGAACGAGCCCTAAGCGATGTGAATAAACTACTTTGGTTGGTTGCTTGTTGAAACAACAGGATCTATTGAATGGGGGTTTGTGGAAAATATTCACTGTAATGTTAGATAACTGCAGTACTATTTATGGTGCTGCCGTGGCCCATCTAATAAGGTGAGAGGTGGAGCTGATGTATATTGGATCACTATCAAAATAATGTTGCTGGCTTAAAGATAGGCCAACAATATAAAAGTCCCTGAAAATACCTTAGGAAAGTGACGAATGGCGCATTCTGCTATATGAGTAGTTTTATATACTGTACGTACAGTATTGAGAGGTAGCAGAGACTACAATTACGGTATACAATACTAAGAACTACCAAGAGATCTATCTGTCTATCCATCTATCCATATGCTTATCTACCTATCTCCGGTGTATAGCATATCTAGCAGTTTGTTACACAGTACAATAAATATTATACTCAATTCACATCTACAATAAATATATGATAATTCTAATAAACTAGGCTGTAATTCTCCTTATATAACATTTCTTCTTGGCTATAATTAAACTTGAGAGATAGTTCTGAAAAAGTCCAGAATATGCCTTGTCTATACCTATATAAAAAGTCATTATTTCCTGGGCTCCTCAAGAATTTTAACAACGTAGTCTGAATTGATCATTTCACCGTTCGGTGGTTTCCATGGTAACCCACCCCCAGTTTGGTAGCATGACAGCTACTGCGAGAAGAGTCTGTGTCACTTGGTGAAGAGGCATCACATTACCATTGAAATCATTGCTTTTCATTGAAATGTGCATTTCTAGTTAATCTTCAACCATGAAAGGAAAAACATCTCAGCGACTCTCACTCCAATCCAGACCTAAGGTAATAAATACAACATTCCTATGACCTTTACCCTCTCATATGCAATAAAGTAATTAACCACAGCCAATAAATGATCATTTAAGTTATTGGTATTATTGTGATATATTCACACAGCAGATCTGATGCAGAAATATATGTGCTGGCTGCAGCAACTGCCCCATTTAGGTATATGGAGCTGAATTTCTGTCGCAGGTATTTTTCCAACAAATCTGCACCTTACAAATTTATTCTGATTTTTCTTGATACATAATGGCTGTCAATAGAATGTGCTGCACTGGGCACATTGTGACTGACAAGCAGTACTTTTACTTAGCTATGCTTATATACACAAGGTGAGTACTACTGAGATCTCTTTGGTTTTGATAAAAATTAGATGAACTTAATATATTTAAAGCAAAAGATCAAATATATTGTTATACACAAACACATGCTATATACTGTATATAGATAGATAGATAGATAGATAGATAGATAGATAGATAGATAGAGTGTGTGTTTGTGTATAACAATCCAGTATAAATAAAATAGTGTTACATCTGACGTGTATTTGTTATCAGGCACAAACAAAAACATAGTAAATTATATATATTACATTATATATTGCAGATCTATCTATCTAAACCTCATGAAGCATGTATGTTATCAGTCTATTGTAGAGGATAACAATTACACTAGGCCTGTCAGATTGTGTAATCTCCTTTGTATAGAAGTGGCAGAGTGCGCCTGTGTTATGGTAACATCCTGGCATGCCTCAGGTCTGTAGATCTAGATCTGAGTGACTGGCTTATGATGGAGCACAAACCATCATGTGTATTACAGGAGCACATTCAATGATGCCTGCCCAGCAGGGGAATCCACAGCAGCAGAGAAGACAAGCAGAATGGATCTGGAGAACAATATACTTATATTCTACAGGGAGCCTGGGAAGTTCTACAAGAACAGGGCGCTCTGACTCTTCAAATATGGACACAATATTAAATACCTTACCCCATTACACAGAAATATATCACTTACATACAGAACAGAGACCTTCTATGCATGTCAAGTGTAACATGCTCACAGATCAGGATACCTGTAAAATAATACACACACTACAGTATCCCATTGGCTTTTCACATATATATATATAATGAATCATATCCACACAACTTACCCATATGCACATAGTACAGTTTATATTACCCCAGAATACAGTTACATACATATTATACAGTAGTATACATTTCATGTTCACATATGTATATAGTAATGATTGATGTAAACATAACACAGGATCCCCTCCTCCTACATTCACAACAGGCTACCTTTCCCCATCATATATGTAGAATCAGACATTGCATGCACACACCATAGGCTACCCTGCCCCATCATGTATGTAGAATCAGATATTACATGCACAACACAGGCTACCCTACCCCATCATGTATGTAGAATCAGACATTGCATGCACACAACACAGGCTACCTTGCCCCAGCATGTATGTAGAATCAGACATTACATGCACAACACAGGCTACCCTGTCCCATCATGTATGTAGAATCAGACATTACATGCACAACACAGGCTACCCTGTCCCATCATGTATGTAGAATCAGACATTGCATGCACAACACAGGCTGCCCTGCCCCATCATGTATGTGCAGTGTGACCCAGCTGCTGCAGGAGAGTATGAGACAGCAACAAATGGCTGCAGTAGGTGGATATGCTATGAATAGCGGCAGACTGTACACATGGCTCACATGGATGACTCTGCTCAATCTCACCTTTGTGTTTACCTCTTGCCAATGTGCAGCCTCCTCTTCAGGCACAGTGCTCTGCTGGCATCTTGGAGAGGGCAGAACATGATCCTACTGTGCTGCAGGATGCCATCTGATGTGCCCTTGTAGATGTGGAGCTCCTGCTTAGATGAGATCAGCCTTGTGGATCCCCATTCCTTTAATTCCCCACCTCCTCTCTGCTGCATGGAGTAGTGAATGTCTCCCCTCCCTCCAGTGAGATTACAGTAATGACAGACCATGAGATCCCCTCCTAGTCTTTGTCTTCGCAATGCAGGGAGACCCAGTGCAGATCCCTGCCAGGATTAGACGCAGCAGCATGTCAGGAAGCTGTCAGCAGGCTGCCAGGCTCAGGCTGGGCATTATATGATGGCATGCAGTATAGATCTGTAGTACACCCCTCCCTGGCTGTGCATATGTCTGTGTTCTGTTACTAGAAGATGCCTAGCTGTGGTGTGAAGATACAAGCATGCTGGTGCCAGTTTCTCTCTCTCTCTAGTATCTACTGGGCACTATCCTCCCCATCTCATTGGAGCTGCAGGGAGAACTGCTGAGGTCATAAGAGGTGGGGAGAAGGGCTGCTGCTTCCAGCTGAACCTCCACTGCTGCCTGCATCAAACCAGCAATAGAATGGTTGACACTAGTGATATCCTGAGCAGGAAGTAAAGACATGGGAAACACCTGCAGCTTTACAAAGAGGACATTGCTCCAGGATGGATACATGCCAGTCAGAAAACAGTGTTGGTTACTTATTGTATATTAAACTTGGCCCCTTCCTGCCAAACGTTCAGAGGAAAAGTACAGTATCTCATAAATCCTTCATCTCAATGTGCAGTGAAAGATTTATTCCATCACACCGTCCTTACTTAAGTAAACTTCTCATGCAGGATATTGTCCCAATAATAATATTTATATAGTACTAACCTATATCACAGCGCTTTACAGGGTACTTTCACAAACGTTAGAAAGTAACACACTACTACTAATAGTTGAAGAGGGGACTCCCCGAATGGAAACCTAATCAGCATAAAAAAGCGGTTACCTTAGGAAACTCATGGACCCATAGACTATAATGGAGTCCGCATGGTTACTGTTGGGCTTCTGTCGAAATGCGTGAAAAAATGTAGAGAGAAAAATGCTGTTTGCAGCACTTTTCTCTCTGTATTTTTTTCATGCGGAGAGGGGAACAGAATCCCTGTACAAAGAGCCAAACACAGATATGAACTGATTTCTGCTTTGCACACTCTTGGCATTCTCTTGATGAGCTTCAAGAGGTAGTCACCGGAAATGGTTTTCACTTCACAGGTGTGCCCTGTCTGGTTTAATAAGTGGGATTTCTTGCCTTATAAATGGGGTTTGGTTGTGCAGAAGTCAGGTGGATACACAACTGATAGTCCTACTGAATAGATTGTTAGAATTTGTATTATGGCAAGAAAAAAGAAGCTAAGTAAAGAAAAGCAAGTGGCCATCATTACTTTAAGAAATGAAGGTCAGGCAGTCTGAAAAATTGGGAAAACTTTGAAAGTGTCCCCAAGTGCAGTTGCAAAAACCATCAAGAGCTACAAAGAAACTGGCTCACATGAGGACCGCCCCTTGAAAGGAAGACCAAGAGTCACCTCCGCTGCGGAGGATAAGTTCATCTGAGTCACCAGCCTCAGAAATCGCAGGTTAACAGCAGCTCAGATTAGAGACCAGGTCAATGCCACACAGAGTTCTAGCAGCAGACACATCTCTACAACTGTTAAGAGGAGACATTGTGCAGCAGGCCTTCATGGTAAAATAGCTGCTAGAAAACCACTGCTAAGGACAGGCAACAAGCAGAAGAGACTTGTTTGGGCTAAAAAAAACACAAAGAATGGACATTAGACCAGTGGAAATCTGTGCTTTGGTCCGATGAATCCAAATTTGAGATCTTTGGTTCCAACCACTGTGTCTTTGTGCGATGCAGAGAAGGAGAACGGATGGACTCTACATGCCTGGTTCCCACCGTGAAGCATGGAGGAGGAGGTGTGATGGTGTGGGGGTGCTTTGCTGATTACACTGTTGGGGATTTATTCAAAATTAAAGGCATACTGAACAAGCATCGCTACCACAGCATTTTGCAGCGGCATGCTATTCTATCCAGTTGGCGTTTAGTTGGACCATCATTTATTTTTCAACAGGACAAACACTCCTCCATAAGGGCTATTTGACCGAGAAGGAGAGTGATAGGGTGCTACGCCAGATGACCTGGCCTCCACAGTCACCAGATCTGAACCCAATCAAGATGGTTTGGGATGAGGTGGACCGCAGAGTGAAGGCAAAAGGGCCAAGAAGTGCTAAGCATCACTGGGAACTCCTTCAAGACTGTTGGAAGATCAATTCAGGTGATTACCTCTTAAAGCTCATCAAGAGAATGCCAAGAGTGTGCAAAGCAGTAATCAAAGCAAAAGGTGGCTACTTTGAAGAACCTAGAATATAAGGCAGATTTTCAGTGGTTTCACACTTTTTTTTGTTAAGTATATAATTCCACATTTGTTAATTCATAGTTTTGATGCCTTCAGTGTGAATCTACAATTTTCATAGTCATGAAAATACAGAAAACTTTTTGAATGAGAAGGTGTGTCCAAACTTTTGGTCTGTACTGTATATAGACAATTGCCTTTAATAATGTGCTATCCAAATACAGGTGCTGTGGAGTACGCAGTGCAATTCTGCCATCTGTAACAACTGAATGAGTCCGGTGCCTTTTTAACCCTTTCACTGCCAGACACATAGCTATACGTGCTCCCTAGGTGGCACTTCAGTATCGGAGGACGTAGTTACTACGTCCTCCCTACTAATGCCGATATCTCTGGACTACATCAACATATCTTCATGCTTTAAAATGCATTTTAAAGAAGAGACTCTCATCTTTAAAATGATACCAGGAACTTGATAATTTTACTTACTGTTTTGGAGGGATTCACTGTTGAAAACACTATTTGGCATTGAAATCCAACTGCAGATCTCAATTCCTGACAGCGTTTTAACAGTGAATCGCTCCAAAACTGTACATCCAATCATCGAGTTCTTGATATCATTTTAAAGATGAGATTCTCCTCTTTAAAATGCAATTGAAAGCATCAAGATATGTTGATGCAGTCCAAAGATATAGAGCTCCAAAGTGTCCCCCTCCTGTCTAAGCAAGCAATTTGCGATCTTTAACAAGAAAGGAAGAGGGACAAGAGCAGTTCAGCAGAGAGAGAGAGAGACAGAGAAACAATCTGACTCTCTGCATAACTTGTATGTGACAGCAGGAGGGGGGTGGCAGGGACTCTATTGTCCCTATTAACCCTTCTCCTGCCAATCAGAGAGTATACTATACATTTGTCTCTGATTGTCACATACAGTTATAATGTAATTCCCCCCTGAGCTTTACTAGTGGGGTATTCTTATGTTATACCTCCTGAACATAACCAGGAAGTTTATTGGCGCTGTGACCCAGACGTTTACCATTGTCCAGGTCGCAGCGCCAAAAAAAAAAGTCGCACCAAACACTTACACAACATATACATAAAGTAGCAAATAAAGTTTACATTTCACCCAATCCCTGTCCTGTCTATACCTGAGCTTTCTACAGTAAAATACGTCTCTAGTGATGTCCGTTAAACACTAAAATAATAGTAATAACGATTATCACTAGAGATGAACGTATAGATTGCTAAAATTTTTATAGGGGGATGGAAAATAACATTTTTATATAAAGTCCTATTTAATTTGCATGCACAAAATGGGATGGCGCATTTCTGCGATTTTGGCAATTCTTTAACACCCGCCCCTGTAAATATATACATGTGTGGTATGTATGAACTCACATATTGCAGTTTTATGTACAGTACATGTTATGTTTGCATAAAGGGATTTCTTGAGCTGCAATTTTTGCTAGCAATCTCTGTTTGCCGCAAAGTTGAATGAAGGTGCTTGTATATATAAACTATTAAATTGTGTTTTTATATGTATGCTGTGTACTCTGAAAAAAGTTAGATTTTGGTGTCACAGTCAGTTTGGTAGGTGCAGTATAGCTTTATAACATATTACTGAATAACAGCTAAATCCTGCTTGTCTTCTGTATTCGTGTTTTTGGGAGTCCGAGCTCTTGTTGTAGTTGATGTTTGCGGTACATATAGTATATTTACACATTGTATACACCATAAGCTATTATTTTAAAAGTATTTTGTATATGAATGTGAAATTGAACATGAGTTTTAGGTGCAAATATGTGTTTTAGCGTATTTTTTCAAAAAAATATTTGTGTTGGTTGCAAAGTTGCATGAAGGTGGATGTGGCTATCGATGACCCATTAAGACATTTGTAATCTTCAGGTTGTCTACTTTCAAAAAATATATAGGGTTTAGGGGTTCACTTACTTTTCATGGTGTGTAATCCCTCCCCTCCTGATAATACTCGTGTATGGATGAACACTATGAGCAGAGGGAAGGGGCATTCCTCCCCGCTCACACTGTACAGCGCGATAGACGCTGCTGTGGAGATAGACGTACCTGACTGACTGTCAGAAACGCTCCTTCTGACTGTAAAGCGCCACAGTACCGGGACCGATAGCTCTTTACCCAGGGCACAGATCGGGAAAGCCGATAGTGCACTGAATTCAGCACACTGTCGGCTTCCAGCAGTATATAGAACTGCCTGTGCCCAATCTGATGAAAGGTCCTCTTTAAAAGAAACCTGTCGCATTGTATGTGGAGTGCTATGTGTGGGCAGCATGGTAAAAAGCAGGATGATATGGGCAGATTGATATAAAGTATAATTTTGGGGGAAAGATTTTAGTTTTAGTCATTTACATCTCTGCTCTTTGTGGTTAGGAGTCCAGTGGGCAGCCCTATCTAGTGAGTGACCGATATATCTGTAAGCATAGTCATAAAGGAAAGACTGTCAGTTAGAGAATAGGACCAATCACTGGAACCCTAACCATAGAAAGAGCTGGAATTTAATGAACATAATACAAGTTATAATGGAACTTTTATTGCAAAACTATATATTATTTATTTTGTTTACTTATATAGCACCATCATATTCCGCCGACATTACAGACATAGTTAGTCACTGTCCCATACAGGGCCCACAATCTACATTCCCTATCAGTATATATTAAGAGATGGATCACGGTTAAGGTCTTTATGATATATCTTTAGGATAAGTCATAAATACCTGATCAGTGGGGTCCGGCAGCTCCTCCCTGCATCAAACAGTGTGGGGCTGCTTCTGGTGTAAGATCTATACACAATGGTAGATTAACTGAAGCGACTGCACCTGGACACTACACTGCTTCCTACCCTGTACTGTGTATAGGACAGGCACTGTATATTGCCCTATATTGTGTATAGGACAAGCGCTGTACAGGCGACGGTGCTAGGGATGGCTGTTGCAATAGGTGTTATCCTTAGGACAACCGTGGACAATCAAGTTAAGGTAGGTTCACACTAATTTAATATCCATTCCACTCACTCATCACCTCTTTTGTGTGTCTGTCAACCCAATGTAAAAAAAAACCCATGATGATAGCTTTCTTCCGTCATGATTTTTACTTTCCTGAAGGAAGAAAAAGTCACGCAGGCAGGACTTTTACATCCGTTACAAAAGTAAACAAACAAGATGAATGAAACCTTACATCTTGTTGTTTACATTGGGGTGAATGAAGACGGACACCCAATAGAGGGTACTCCATCTACTTCTGTTACCTAAAGGGGTTGTCAAGGAAAAAAGTTTTTTTCTGTGGAGGCTGATGAGGTAAAAAATGAAAAAAAAACAAAACAAAACATACTTACCTGTACCCGGTGTCCCAGGCCGTTGTCTAATCCCGCGTTACCCCAGGGCCTTTTTGGCCTCTGATGTCCCAATTCTTTCCTTAGACCACTGATTGGCCTCAGCGGCCACATACAGCAGGGACTAAACAGCAGTCTGGGACACCAAAGCACCAAGGACAAGTGAGTATGTTGTTTTTTTTGTTTTTCTCACCTACCCTGGCCTCCAGAGAAAAAAAAAACTTTTTTTTAACTCTTTTAATTCCATTGCTCTTATGTTGTGACAGAGCCCCATTTGTGCCTGCTAGGTTCCTTGCAATGACCGTGGCCGTGAACAGTGTGCTATCCATGTATTTCATGGATAGCACACTGGCGCATTCATTTCTATGGATCCATACAGATAATTTTGAATTACATGGTCACGTGTGTGGGTCAAAATTCTGGGTCGCAAAATATAGAGCAGGTCCTATTTTTGTCCTATTTTACAGCCCTTCTTTCCGTGGCTCCTATTTATTTAATGACAGGGCAGGGAAGCACGGCCAGTGCACGGGCGGCACACCGGTGACATCCACATGTCCCCCGTGCATCGCCAGTGCCCTTAATTCACGGCAGGACAGAAGCATACGGCCTTACTCTGATACAGCTGATGTTAAACTTAATAATTGATGACCTGTTCTAAGGAGAGGTCATCAACTAATAAGTCCTAGAAAAGCCCTTAAGAGTAGAGATGGCCATGAGTGAGGTGAACAGTCCTGGGGTGAAAGCCTGCCTTGTAAGGTAGAAGATCTGTGCACGTATCTTGTTTGCCCGCGAGTAGTGTTGCTAGTTTTTTCTGCCTTTAGTGCTTCTTTTCATTGGAACTACTTGAAGAATTATCAGCTTACATGTCAGGTATTAAATAATCTAGTGATATTATCATATCAGAACCAGGACATATACAGTCTATCTACGATGATGTTTTTCTTTAGTTAATAGACACTTTATTTTCAACAGAAAAAGTAGCCATTCTTACTTGTATGTTGCACCCATGTTTCCTGACACAAGATACGACTAGGGGCCCTTAAGGCTATGATAATAGTTGTATAAATATTGATGTTGCAGGTGCTCACATGTCAGTTTTCCCATCTGTGCTGGCAGTGTGTTTGCATTCTTTAATCACTTGTTGCTACAATATATCAATAGAGTGCCACCTCCTGGGGTCATGATGAAAGGCAATGTGTTATTGCTCACCACACCCTATATCATCTTCCTTTTCCATTTAGCCTTTAATTGGACATTAGGTTAGGAAGTTATTAACCTTTTCATTTACTAACTGAATGCTTGACAACGTAAACGTCTCATTTTTGTATCTTTTGCCAACACTAGGGCTCTAAGCCCATTTTTAATGTACTGTTTTAATAAAGTGCTTTTGTTTATTGGATTCTTATTGAATCTAAGAGTTAACAGCACAATAATCCTGAAATACGGTAAGGCTGGGATTACACGTTCTAAGATCCTACATGTACTGACTGGCACAAAATCGCTGTGATCTACAATAGCAGCCAGGGGCGTAACTAGCAAAGACTGGCCATAGCAAACTTTTGACTTGGTTCCCCACTCCCACATGACATAGCGCCCACCACACTGTATAATGCTCCATTTACACACACTATAATATCCTAAAGTGGCCTCCAAACTGTATAATATCCCATAGCAGCCCCTCCACACAGTATTATATCCCATAGCGGCCCCCTTATACAGTATAATGTCCAATGGAGGCCGCTGCACACGGTATAATATGTCATAGCAACCCCTCCATATAGTATAACGTCCCACAATGGCCTCTTCACTCTGTATAATGTTCCATAGTGGCCCCTACGGTGTTTACTGCAAAAATTTGCGATTTGGCAGAACCAGAGGTGTAGCTACCAGGAGGGCAGGGGGGAAAGTGGCGGCCCCGGGCCCACTGACTCTGAGCCACAATACAGCTTACCCTCACACATCAGCTTCATTGGCGTCTGCATTACACCAATACAGTTGAAGTACATAGTACAGTTAAAGCCTCTAGCTTACTTCTCTCTAGTAAGTACAGTGTTGGCCAAAAGTATTGGCACCCCTGCAATTCTGTCAGATAATACAAATTTTCTTCCAGAAAATGATTGCAAGTACAAACTCTTTGGTATTAATATCTTCATTTATTTTGCTTGCAATGAAAAAACACAAAAGAGAATGAAAAAAAAAGTCAAATTATTGATCATTTTACACAAAACTCCAAAAATGGGCCGGACAAAAGTATTGGCACCATCAGCCTAATACTTGGTCGCACAACCTTTAGACAAAATAACTGCGAACAACCGCTTCCGGTAACCATCAATGAGTTTCTTACAAGGCTCTACTGGAATTTTAGACCATTGTTCTTTGGCAAACTGCTCCAGGTCCCTGAGATTTGAAGGGTGCCTTCTCCATACTGCCATCAAGAGATCACTCCACAGGTGTTCTATGGGATTCAGGTCTGGACTCATTGCTGGCCACTTTAGAAGTCTCCAGTGCTTTCTCTCAAACCATTTTCTAGTGCTTTTAAAAGTGTGTTTTGGGTCATTGTCCTGCTGGAAGACCCATGACCTCTGAGGGAGACCCAGCTTTCTCACTAAAGGTTCAGGGCCCATCGGGGAATTCACTGATTTCCTGGTGACCCTGATAACATCCCATCTGTAATCACACAAACAACCAGAAGTAGATATACTGTACATACAAAGAAGACTTGTTTCTTACATTGTTTGCTGTGAGATTTGCAGAATGTTCAGTGCTTTCCCCTGATAAAACTGACCTAGCCAGTATGAATGAGGCCGGACATCAAGGTGGTGAGCTGGTTAGGTAGCAGCTTAGCCTACAATTTAATGTCGACATGGATAAGCATTATCGGTCGGTAACTGGCACAGGTAGTTGGGTCTTTACTGGGTTTTGCCTTCCTGCTTTTACTGAAATCGGAGTGATTAGCTGACAAAAAGATGCAATTTACTGCCACGGAACAAAAAATTGCACTTTTTCTTGACACTTTTTGTTTGATGAATGTTCCCCTATGTGTGATTCCTGCAAACTAGCACTCAATGTAGCTGTTTCACCCTATTGAAAACATGTCAAGATTTAAAAATTCCTACAACAAATATTAAACTCATATGTACCAAAAATATATCCGTAACACATTATGTTACGTAACCCTAATCAGGCTATACCATGCAAATAAATAAAAAGTGCCTTTGCTAAATGTACAAGCCTACCTGGCTGTGCTTTCATCTTGCTAGGACTCCGATAATTGCATTGTACTTTGATCAGTCTACTCGTGTAATAACCACAAGATGCATGATGGGCTTGTGTAGTGGATATTATATGGGGCCCCTTTTTGTGATGTGTGCTGGAAACAATGCAAGCACATGCTATCAATTCCTTCAGATATAAAGCGCACCTAAATCTATCTGCCACATCTCCTTTTACTTTATATTTTTCGGCTTCTGATTCTACAAACCCCAATAACCTGACATGTTCTTATTTAGACATCTCATTAGAAATCCCTGCAGCCCCCGGCAGGACTAATTCATTCTTCATTTAGATTTAATATTGATTTTACTGGCCCTTTCATCTCCAAACTCAGTATAAGAGCTCATTGTTAAGTGAACATCTGATGTAAAATTCACTGCACAAATACTTCACTAATACATGAAAACATCCATTTAGATGGTGCTCAGGACATGTCTGCAGGCCTTAATATACATATATCCTATGTATCCTCTATATCCACATGTCAGGAAATCACACTGAAATGCATGATTACATAAGGAACTAGATTTCTGACATGTTTAGATTAAAAGGAAACTTAGAAAAAAATTGTAAAAACAAGAAGAGAATATTACAGAAATTTTCTTAGGAGTTCTAAATCTGTTTTTCTCCTAACTTAGGTGAAAAGATGATTATAAAATTAATAAATCTATTGCTAAATATTAAAATTCCCTAAATCAATGTCGTACAAAGGCCAATTTATCTTCTATTCGTCTTTTCAGGATTTGATCAATAATAAGAGAAGGATGAATACTTATACTATTGTTTACTCTTCTGCATAAAGAACTACAATCAAACTACAGTATATATATGTATAAAAAAATTTATTATATATACATATATTTACACACACATATATGTAACAATTCTGGAATGCAGAATTATAGGAAATAGCGGTCTAGCCTACTTATTTCATGGAAATCACAAGTATTTACTAAGGTCAGTTTCACAAGTTCTGGCTGGGAAAAATGGTCCTCATATATTGGTTGGATTTACTGGCCTGAACATGGCTTAGCTGAACTGAGCTCAGCACTGTTTCCCTATTTACATCTTGGGAAACAGATTTGCATATTTTTCCCATAATCTCCCAGTGGAGCTAAAAGGGCTTTTTGTAAGACTCCACACGCCTGAGAAGGTGGTCTCTCCTCAAGGAGTGACATTATCCCCATAACCTGAGCTCAGCACGTCAGTTAAGGAAGCTGTACTGGGGTTCAGGTAAATAAATCCTGCTGATACATGGATCATTTTCCCAAGCCTGAACTTGGCTGTGTGGAACTGGTCTAATAGAGACATGTTAAGAGATGTGACAGATCCTTTATAAAGCCTCAACCTATCCCACACCCCTGTCCTGATCAGCCTGAAGCCAGTACCACAGTGATGCATGGTGCCAGTGTTAACCCTGATTATTGCCTACAGTAAAGTTGCTACTTTTCCCATATTCTCCACAATCCCATGTCTACTGTACATGACAGATACATTGATGCAGATTTATGTGAAATGTATACCGCAATGGCTGCAAACATGGGCGGAGTTGGAGCGCCAGGGTTCTCGGACAGACACATTCTGCCGCTGGGTCATATGGTTGATTTATGAAGAGGCCATATACTTTCTGTGCATCAGTCAGGGTTTTTATTAAGACTGGTGTATGAAACTCTAGTCTCTAGAAATCTGTCCCATTATATTTGATGTGACAAGGATTGGGCAAAGAGTGTGGACCTAATTCATTTACCCTCCAGAGCTGAATTGAATTAGTTTACCAGGGATAAAGTTGTTGGACAGTAATGGTAATATGACGGACACAGAGGTGTATAGTACAGGAATCAGACATCAAGGCCACACGGTGGCTCAGTGGTTAGCACTGCAGTCTTGTAGTGCTGGAGTCTTGGTTTTGAATCCCGCCAGGAACAACATCTGCAAGGAGTTTGTATGAATTTCCTCCCAGTCTAAAAAGATATACTGAGAGGAAAAAAAACAAAAACATATATATATATATATATATATTGTAAATACGGGACCTTTAGAGTAGGCAGGTTGCTAGGTCAATCAGACGGAGGCAAGGATGTCAGCTCAGAATAGTAGGTTTATTGGAGGCAGTTCACACAGTCCAAAGAATGTAAATAAAATAGCTTTCTTCAGCAAAAGGATAACACAAAGGAGCTTTCTTCAGCAAGGTACAAAAGTGAAACAACAGAAACAGTCCTTACTTAAGGATGCAAGAAAATAAATCCTCAGGGTTTGCTCACCCACACACACAAGGTGAATTTTAAGGCTTTCTCCTCCAGACACACACAGGGCAGTGTGCACAACAGGTATTCTCCCACAAGAGACGACCACACCCCCTTCCCATGGGCAACCTCAGTGCTGTAATAGCTGACCACTTGGGTCAGCCAGAAAACCAGGACTGGAGTATCGGCCTGAGTTTACTACAATACCTGACTCCTGGTCCCATACTCCAGCCAGTCACCACGTGGATACCAGCCACCTCAGTGGAATGTACCTGCCTTCTACCACTTTACCATCTGCCTGTTTACAATATATATATATTTTGTGATCCCTATATGGGGATCACAATCTACATAGAGAAAAAAAAATATCAGATATCTGTATGGTAACAAGCCGTGCATTGATGCGCACATCACATGACCATGGGCTGACTTGTAGCCAAAGGCCCCAATTTAGAATAGTAGGATATTTTATGTTGCAGAGGAGCCTTTGGGGGCCCCCTCAGGGTCCAAGGCCCTGTAGACATAGCTACTGCTGCACCCCCTATAGATACACTCCTGGTTTTTAGCTAATGGAAGTAAACATGACAGTAAGCAGAGATCTAGAAAACCACAAGGAACTGATACAGAAATAATATTGGAATATTGCATATCCAGTTGCCTGCAGTACTCACACCTCCAGTCCATATTTTTGATCTGGTCATACTGAAATATACAGTGATGAAGATCTTTAACATGGGTTATATCTTTTGTAATAAATGAATAAATTGCAATAAATCTTTATTGCAATTCAAAACAGAAAATATTCTATATAGAAAATCCACAGAACATGTCAGCACAAAGTGAAATCTGCAGTTATCACATTCTGTTGCGATTCTTCATTCTGTTGGAGCTTTCATGTTAGCTTTTCCGTTGCCAGCCTCACGCTGCCAAAATTCTATTTAAACCTAATCAAACATTGATTCTGTACATCATCCAAACCTTCCTAGAGCGAATCTCTCCCGCCGCAGCGAGAAGTCACAAAGTGTATATTTGCTGATGTTATTACTTGCCTGTATTAAAATGATGGCTTGTTCACAATGGGCAGCTGTGATGAATGTATTTCTCCTCCATGTGTATAATAAAGGAACAGTACATCTTACATGGTGGAATGAAAGTGTTCCATATTTTCTATTTGCTCTGTTTCTGATATATAGTCACTTTATTCTGTAATCTAAATCATTGTGCCTCGAGTAAATAAACTGTCTGGAACATACAAATCCTAGTATGTTATTGACATGGATATAACCCTATCTGCAGATTTTGCTCCACCATTTTTGACTAAACATGTGTTATCATTTATTGTCCATATAAGTGACTATTATTATTTAGAGATGAGTGTGTACTGTTCGGATCAGCCGATCCGAACAGCACACTCGCATAGAAATGAATGGACGTAGCTGGCACGCGGGGGGTTAAGCGGCCGGCCGCCGTCAAAGCGTAAGTACCAGGTGCATCCATTCATTTCTATGGAGCGTGCTGTTCGGATCGGCTGATCCGAACAGTACTCGCTCATCTCTATTATTATTACTCCTTTCCTAAGGCTAGGTTTACACTGAACTTCTCTTCTGAAGAACTGCATGTGTTTTTTAACTGCAGTAATGCCTATCGCATGTTACGTTTAACAGGTCACTTGTATGGTATCATCCATTAAATTGAAAACCTGTGGTTTACAAGCTGCTAGAATACGGATGAAATGCACTGTAACACTTGTTGGAAATAACTGCATAGGTAGCAGACAGAGCCCTTGTAGTTATGAAAGTTGTCAGATCGGGTCCGGCTGTGAGCGTCGGTGAGCGTTTTATGCTCTCCGCCGCAAAACTGTTTTTTTTTTAAACCGGACAAAGGGTACCGCATGTCCGACTCTGTGTCCGGTTTTAAAAAAATGGTGGAGAGCACAAAACACCCACCGGCGCTTACAGATGGACACCTTTCTAACCCATACCTCCCAACTTTTGTAGATTAGAAAGAGGAACAAAATGCGCGGCACGCTTAGCACGCCACGGCAAACTTAGCTCCGCCCACTTTTATGTTGACTCCGCTCATTCTCGTTCATTTTTCATGCGCTCCCACACAGTATAATCCTCCTACAGTCACCCGTAAATTATATGTCCCCCCCTCCATCTCTACCCATTTCATATACACCCTTCATCTGCCCCTAGTTTCATGTCCCCCCTTCATCTCTGTCCCCAGTTTCATGTTCCCCCGTTTCTGCCCAGTTTCATGCCATTCTCCCTCCCTTCATCTGCCCCAGTGTCATGCTGTTCCCTTCATCTGCCCCAGTGTCATGCCGTTCTCCCCCCCCATCTGCCCCCAGTTTCATGGGCCCCCTACATTATGTTCCACCTTAATGTTTAACACAAAAAAAACACACTCACCTTCTGTCGCTCCCCCGCCGCTCTCTCACTCATACACATAGTTGTAGGCGCGACGTCATCACATCGCGCCTACAAATGTCGGAGCGCAGCGTTAAAGCAGGAGCTGAGTTGTGACAGCTCCTGCTTTAAACACACATGTATTCAGCTCATCGGCGTCCGGGCCGCGGTTGCCCGGCTCACCCGGCCCTGGATCCGCCCCTGTCACCAACATAGACACCGCAGATGCCCGTAAACTGACGCACTCGCCCATAGCGTTCTATGGGAGATCCGTGCAGTGCCGTAATTCACGGCCATTACGGCCATGTTCTATAAATTGCGGACCACAGTTGCGGCCCGGCCACACCACGGATAAAATACTGAAAACCCTCAATTGCGGACCATTTGCGGACTTACATTACGGTAGTGTAAGACCAGCCATAAAATTGTCTGACCAGTTCGACGTGACCAGTTCACTTGCACTTGACAAAGGGCCTGGTTTAATCCCGAAACGAGTCGTAATGTCCTGTTTACCGTATTTTTCGGACTATAAGACGCACTTTTTTTTCCTCCCAATATGGGAGGAAAATGTGTGTGCGTCTTATAGTCCGAATGCAGCGTGTGCAGCGTCTGTGTCCCGTCTGTGTGAATCAAAAGGAGAGCAGCACGGTGCCTGCCTGCTCTGTCCCTCCTTCCCTGTCTGTGTCGCGTGTTTGCAGGAGCGAGATATGAGAGGCAGGGAAGTAAGGGCGGGCCAGACAGGTGAAGGAAGTGTGGTTTCAAGCTTGCCGAGAAAACCACGCCTCCTTCTCCCGTCTGGCCCGCCCCTCCTTCACTGCCTCTCAGATCTGGCTCTGGCAATGAAGCCACACAGACAGGGAAGGAGGGGCGGGCCAAACGGGAGGAGGAGGCGTGGTTTTCTCGGCAAGCTTGAAACCACGCCTCCTTCACCTGTCTGGCCCGCCCCTACTTCCCTGTCTATGTGGCTTCATTGCCGGAGCCAGATCTGAGAGGCAGTGAAGGAGGGACGAGCCAGATGGGTGAAAGAGGCGTGTTTTCAAGTTTGCTTAGAAAACCACACCTCCTTCACCCGTCTGGCCCGCCCCTTTTCCTCTTCTTGCATAGCTTCACTGCAGGGTGTCTCTTTCCATCCATGGATGAGATAGATTAGATATAGATAGATAGATAGACAGAAAGACAGACACAGACAGACAGATAGACGGATAGATAGATAGATAGATAGATAGATAGATAGATAGGTTCAAATCACCCCCATATACCCTAGAATACATATAAAACAAAAACATTACTGTGAAACACATACACATTTGGTATCCCTGTGTCCGAAAGCCCCCGGTTCTATTTACATTGGTGAAATATTATATTATTAGGTTATTAAATATTTCACCAATTTTTTTTCCTTAAAATTTTTTTTTTTCCCTATTTTCCTCCTCTAAAACCTTAGTGCGTCTTATGGTCCGGTGCGTCTTATAGTCCGAAAAATACGGTATATTTTTCTCAATAAAGAATTTTCTTCCTTGAAATTTTGGCTTGCACCTTGTTTCCATCCTCGATACCACGTAGGACAATGAATTTGTCGAATATAATAGTAATTTTCTGCTTGAAAAACCTGGCACAGATTTTGACATTGAATCAGACACAGAAGTTGGAGAAGACAGCCACTGTATTTTGCCGATTTTGTCTTTATTCGGAAGGCCAAATTCCAAATCCCATTAGTAGATTTTGGCAAATTCCTTGCTATCAGAAAAGGTGTGTTTTCCGCTTCCTATTCATATTAGTGGGAGTTCTCAGGGGGAATCCTCCTGAAGAATGAGCAGGATGCTTATTTTTTTTTCTACTTTTTCATTGAAATGAATGGGAGGCATATTTTAAACAGATTCCACCTCAAATTCCTACATGTGAACACTCCCTAACTTCTGCTGCAAAGAAGAAGTTACAAGATAGATTTACTGCACTGCAATTTTTGACTAGGTCAATTTATTTCCATTTTATATCTTATTGTAGATTTCCATGGCATTATCTGCCATTATTACACACTCAGATACTATACTTAGGTTCTTTATGCTGGATTACTCATCTGCATTGACATTATTGAATGCTTGAGTTCAATAGGCTGCACGTCATTCACAAGATGGATCTTTTATTTCTATTCTTGCTAAGAGATATATAGGGGGGGGAAAAATCATTGGAACGGAGGAATATAAAATGTGAAATATTTTCCGTAAGCTTGGGAGTCAACCAGAAAAGTATTCCACTTAAAATAAGCACTGAGTGATCCATGAATTAGTTTCTAGGTAAACAGTGGAAATCTATGTGGACATTGTTCTTATATTACAATGAGTTTCTTTATATGCTGGTCAGAAATTTGTATATATTCATAACATAGCAAATGTTTTATTAGAGCGGCAGTATGTGTGGGAAGGTTTGACATATTGCATTTCTGGGTCCAGATGGTGTATATTAGATTTGACTCATTGTAACATATTGTTCATGTATGTAAATGTGCAATATAGCAGCTCATTTCTAAGGAAAACTTTTATATTAATACATATGACATTTTAAAGAAAAGATGTCATTCTCCATGTGATTGTGCAGCTCAGGTTTATAAAGGGGGTTTGACAAGTCATGTTGAGGTAAAGGAGCGGGCCAAGAGCTGAGTCAGACATGGGTCTATGTGCTGGGTCACCTGTGCTCACTGAAATCAATGGGCACTATATAAAGTGTAAGGGTAAATTCACATGTAGTTTTTGGTCAGGATTTTGAGGCCATATCCGCCTCAAAATCCTGACCAAAAAGATGTCTCCCATTGAAATCAATTGAAGCTGCTCAGGAGTTTTTTCCGGGAGCCGTTTCTTCCCTTAGGGTAAGTTCATACAGAGTTTTCTGGTCTGGAACCTGAGGTGGAGGCGGGACCAAGCCAGGTAGAGGCGACTGAAAGCCGATGCACTGCACCAGCATCCAGCCGCGAACTCCGCTCCAGATTAGGCCCAATGAATGGGCCTAGTCTGGAGGAGGGACTGTCTTCAGGCCGAATCGCGAGGTGACTGAAGAATGAGCACCTCGCTTCTTTCCAGAAAAAACTCCTGAGCGGCTCCCATTGATTTCAATGGGAGCCGTCTTTTTGGTCAGGATTTTGAGGTGGATACGGCCTCAAAATCCTGACCAAAAAAACTGTGTGAACTTACCTTTATTGTCTTGAGGTGGCTCTGATGGAGAGAACAAGGAGTTAACAGCACTTTCCTTGGTTATAACAGATTATTGTGCAGGTGCAAAAATCCATAAGCTGAGGAGCTATTGACTGGCTTATTGTAAAGGTTTAGAAAGCAAGACAAGGTCTACGAGTAAATCTTAACCATTATATGGAAACTATAGGGCAAACTAAATGTATTTCTCTTATGTTATAGGTCTCTTCTTTATGCATTGTCATTTAGTATAGAATGTGTCAGAAAAAAAACCTACTGGGAAATGTAAACCAAACTAGTCATACAATGCCTAAATAACAGATAATAAGCATGCAGTCTCTCTAAACTGCCAGCAGTGAACCCGGCACATCAGCATTGTTAGAGTCAAACAGGTAAATGGCTTCCTTACATCATTATTGGGGTGGAGTAAGACAACAAATGATGAATGATCAGTGCCTTTGTCTATTCTATAGTCTATTCCAGCACATTTCTGGATAAGATCTCACAGAGGAATTCATTGCTGAGGTGGATTCCTCAAAATCAGCACTAAATGGGTGATGTAGACCAATACAGGATGTTAAATAGATAAGATTCCTGATTGTTCTTGTCGCAGAACCCATTACAGATACGCTCTACTGATGAAGGCCATTCATCCGAACCAGTAGCATAACAATCATAGTCACAAGGGATGCAAACACAACTGGAAGGGAATGGGGCCTGCATCCAGCTGGAGATGGCCGGAGCCCCACACCACCATGACAGCATATACAGTGTTGGCCAAAAGTATTGGCACCCCTGCAATTCTGTCAGATAATACTCATGTTGTTCCAGAAAATGATTGCAAGCACAAACTCTTTGGTATTAATATCTTCATTTATTTTGCTTGCAATGAAAAAACACAAAAGAGAATGAAAAAAAAAATCAAATCATTGATCATTTTACACAAAACTCCAAAAATGGGCCGGACAAAAGTATTGGCGCCATCAGCCTAATACTTGGTAGCACAACCTTTACACAAAATAACTGCGAACAACCGCTTCCGGTAACCATCAATGAGTTTCTTACAATGCTCTGCTGGAATTTTAGACCATTCTTCTTTGGCAAACTGCTCCAGGTCCCTGAGATTTGAAGGGTGCCTTCTCCAAACTGCCATTTTGAGATCTCCCCACGGGTGTTCTATGGGATTCAGGTCTGGACTCATTGCTGGCCACTTTAGAAGTCTCCAGTGCTGTCTCTCAAACCATTTTCTAGTGCTTTTTGAAGTGTGTTTTGGGTCATTGTCCTGCTGGAAGACCCATGACCTCTGAGGGAGACCCAGCTTTCTCACACTGGGCCCTACATTATGCTGCAAAATTTGTTGGTAGTCTTCAGACTTCATAATGCCATGCACACGGTCAAGCAGTCCAGTGCCAGAGGCAGCAAAGCAACCCCAAAACATCAGGGAACCTCTGCCATGTTTGACTGTAGGGACAGTGTTCTTTTCTTTGAAGGCCTCTTTTTTTTCCTGTAAACTCTATGTTGATGCCTTTCCCCAAAAAGCTCTACTTTTGTCTCATCTGACCAGAGAACATTCTTCCAAAACGTTTTTGGCTTTCTCAGGTAAGTTTTGGCAAACTCCAGCCTGGCTTTTTTATGTCTTGGGGTAAGAAGTGGGGTCTTCCTGGGTATCCTACCATACAGTCCCTTTTCATTCAGATGCCGACGGATAGTACGGGTTGACACTGTTGTACCCTCGGAATGCAGGGTAGCTTGAACTTGTTTGGATGTTAGTCGAGGTTCTTTATCCACCATCCGCACAATCTTGCGTTGAAATCTCTCGTCAATTTTTCTTTTACGTTCAAATCTAGGGAGGTTAGCCACAGTGCCATGGGCTTTAAACTTCTTGATGATACTGTGCACGGTAGACACTGGAACATTCAGGTCTTTGGAGATGGACTTGTAGCCTTGAGATTGCTCATGCTTCCTCACAATTTTGCTTCTCAAGTCCTCAGACAGTTCTTTGGTCTTCTTTCTTTTCTCCATGCTCAATGTGGTACACACAAAGACACAGGGCAGAGGTTGAGTCAACTTTAATCCATTTCAACTGGCTGCAAGTGTGATTTAGTTATTGCCACCACCTGTTAGGTGCCTCAGGTAAGTAACAAGTGCTGTTAATTACACAAATTAGAGAAGCATCATATGATTTTTCAAACAGTGCCAATACTTTTGTCCACCCCTTTTTTTATGTTTGGTGTGGAATTATATCCAATTTGGCTTTTTGACAATTCTTTTTGTAGTTTTCCATTGAAGA
Source organism: Leptodactylus fuscus (assembly GCF_031893055.1). Lineage (NCBI taxonomy): Eukaryota > Metazoa > Chordata > Amphibia > Anura > Leptodactylidae > Leptodactylus > Leptodactylus fuscus. The sequence continues at coordinate 140,465,241 of NC_134267.1, forward strand.
CAAATTAAATGAAGATAATACCAAAGAATTTGTGATTGCAATCATTTTCTGGAAGAAAATGAGTATTATCTGACAGAATTGCAGGGGTACCAATACTTTTGGCCAACACTGTACATATTCTTACCATGGCCCTCTCCAATAGATGCCAACCCAGTGACTAAAAAAAAAAAAAATACTTATACTCATCTCTCCTGAGCTCAGCATCCTCTGCAGGGCTCTTCTGGTCTGTGACTAAGGTCACGAGCCCCAGACGTCACTGCTGAGGTTTGCAGTTGGGCCCCAGTTGTAACATGGGGCGTGCTGGCATAATAACATCAGTGTGCATCATGTGACTAATAAAGCCCAATCACAGACCTCAGCAGTGATGTCTGGGGGGCATTACTCCTCAATCACAGGCAAAAGAGGACCGAAGAAATGCTACAGAGATCAAGAAGGGCTCGTTCACACAGGGCAAGAGGGGGCGGATTTTGGCGCTGAATCCACGTCATAATCCGCCCCCTCACAATGGAGGTCTATGTAGACCGCTAGCTTTTTTCTGAGTGGCATGTTGCCGCTCACGGAAAAAAAGAAGCGAGCTGCCCTTTAAGGCGGATTCCACGTCTGCAACCTCTGGTCTAGGCCCATTCATTTGGGCTTACTCCGGAGCGGGAAGCCGCGGCTGTTGGAAGCTGCGACAGTCGTATTTTGGACCTATTCTTACACGGCTTCCTTCGTCAGAATCAGGACCAAAATCTAGCATTTCACTACCTGTGTGAACTAGCCCTAAAGAGCAAGGATACCCAGGAGAGATGAGGAAAGGTGAGTATAAATAAGTGTTTGTTATTTTTAATCACTTTCCCTGCGCCTCTTTTTTATTATACTTTGGGGTTCACCTGTAGAGGCTCTAGGGAGAATTTTATAATGTGTCGGGAGCATATACGGTGTGAGGTATTGGATAACTGCAGTTGTCGTACTCGGTACTGTGGTTGTATCCTGTTCAAGTATCCGAGATACCGCTGCAGCACCCATAGCCGTCACTATCAATAATGCGCTGTAGGGAGTGGGTAGGGGGCCCCGGAACAATATTTTGCACTGAGGTCCACAAGACACTAGTTCTGCTACTGATCTGATCCTAATTGGTGTGTAAAAGTGTGGGACAAAAGGACAGAGGAATAGACAATTAAAAAGCCTTCAGCTTGTGTGCTGTTCAGGATTACTACTAACATACTATGTGCCAAGCTCTGTTCTCAGTGGTGCGACATTACATCTCTCACCACGTATATTACAGGAAAATACATTAATCGCTTTCCTTTAACATACAGTATAATGAGGAAGGGTGAAAATCCACAAGTTTATACAAAACAAGAAAAAAAATTGCACAACCAGGAAGAAAATGACACATAGTTTAATCTGCCCGGCAGAAGATTTAAGAGTATGACTCATGGTTTTGCCCTGTACTGTTAAACTCTTAAGCAAATAAGTGTATGCATGAATATACAATACTGTATCAATGAATTGTTCTGTAAATATCTTTGCATCCCAGTGATTCAAAATGTTTTGCACATGGATGGGTGGTCGGCGTACACAATGAAGAAATGGCCTTCCCACGATGACATCCCGGGATCTGGATATATAAAGGAGGAACAGGTAAGTATAATGAGGCTGGGGGGTGGGCATCTTTTCAGTAATGTTTTGAGGACTGCAGAAAGGCAAAATTTTTTATATAAGTAGGTCACATGACAGTGAAACAAAGCAGTATTGTTAAATATGTACATTATAAAGTTAGAAGGGGGGGGCATGGGGGCCTTGTCCTTACAATATGGATTTACACAAATACTGCCAAAAAACCAAAAGTTTAGCTATGATGATGAGATGCAACACATCAAAACAGCTGTCTGTGGCTGAGAGACTGTACCTGGTAAAATCCCAACATTATTGCAAACAAAGGCCTCTGAGAAGGTCGGCATGATGGTAAAGGGAGCGCCCTCTATTGGTTTGCTTGACTGAGACTGTCTTCCAAATTACATCATGGAAGATAGACTTGCACATTCTCAGTGAGCGCCCTCTATTGGTGTGCATTCTTGAGGCACTGGCATCCTAATTACATCATGGAAGTCAGATTTGCATATCCTTCCCATGTTCCTTTGCACAGTGGAGTGCTCATGGCTTAATAAGACTCCACACACCTAAATGGTGGTCTCTCCCTATGGAGTGACGATATCCCCTCAACTATAATCTTTTAAAGCATTCTTACTTTGCAGCAATCACCAACACTAAACACCTCAGAAATATATCCTAAATTCACTACCTTGCCTAAATCGCTTTTGCTAAAACTTTTATAAAAAATACTGTACATATTTAAACAAAAAACAAAAACACAGAAACCTAATCCGCTTAAAAAAGTGGTTACCCTCGGAAACATGTGGACTATAATGGGGTCTGGCAGTTTTCCGGCCAAAAAGCTTGCAAGACTTTTCTCTCTGCATTTTTTAAGCGGAATGGACTCTCGAGGTGGAGACCGGGCACTGGTGTGAACCTAGCCTTAGCAGATCAGAGCCAGCGACCACAGCCTATGCCAATTTTATCACAACAAAACCAAGATTTGCCTCTTTGTATTGATCAACCAATCACAGTGATCGCGGTCACTGGCAGAGGGTTCCATTATCTGTTGTCCTGCATAACAACTGAGATGGTCTGCTGTGGATGACAACTGCCATCAGTGTTGTGCCATAGTTTAGACACATTAATAGTTTGTCAATGCTGTAACAGTAAGGCACAGGTTGGTAAGCTTACTAACTACGGTATACTATTTTCTGAGGAAACGCTAAATTTGTAGTCAGCTGTTTACCGTGTATTTGTAGCTAAAGTAGCAACCGGCATCAGCAGATCTGTGGCTCAGACACTATTTAAGGGGTTGTCTGTCATGAGACAACCCTTTTAGGCAAGATGCCACAATCTAGAGGCTCTTGCAATATATTGCACCCCCATAACAAATATGAGACAAGTCAGGAATAATTTAAGTAAAAACACATCTTTTCTTAGTATAGGAAAACCTAATGAAATGGTCAGCATGAAGAGATCTGCCTGTGCCCTACATACATTAGCCTCACACGGTTCTTTAAACATGGCAAGTACATAAAGGATTCCAAATATTTTCTTAAGTAGCTTGTGGCTTATTAAAAACACAGTTGGCCTTTATGGGAAGTATTATATTGAAGAAATAAGTTACATAAATAAGCTAAGGATGCGGTAACTGGGTTATATAAATACAGACTAATGCTTGGTAATTCACCGTCTGACTTCAAAAGCCATTAACTCGACACAATGTTCTCAAATCATTAAAAAGAAACATGTCGTCTGGCTTTAGGTACAAGCACTATATTATATTAGCTGATGCCTCATTTGTTACTATATAAACTTAGAATAAAATTGTGTTTTCCATTGCGTAACGGCATGTACCGGCGTACAAACACAGCAGGTTGCGCTTTTCTTTCCAGCTAAATAACGGAAGCAGATGAGAAATAAAGGCAACCTAATGAAGTGCCCACTGAGATGAATGGGTACGTAAAACAGATCTGTCCCTTTCCATTCCCCTGATCTAAAAACGGATTAGAAAAATGAAACGCAAAACAGAAATGTGAACAAAGCCATACAATTAGATATTAAAGGTTTCAGAAGGGCTTTATGTTCATGACAAGGTCAAGGGCTACATTGCAAAGATTTTATTGATGGACGTAGTACTCATAGCACGCAGGGGTCCCACAATTGGGCTCCTCTTTAGAAAAAAAAAAGAAAAAAGCAAGGTAAGGAAAAACAATAGTTGCAGAAATAATGGGGCAGATTTATGGACTGGGAATATGCAATAATGCAAAAAATTATTTGAGAAGAATACCGTGCTACTGAAAATTTGGAATCCTTTATTAGGTTAAATGGCAACACGTTTCGACAGCCACACTGGTGACTTCATCAGGCCATCCTGGTGATATAGTGGATAGCAAGCGGACTGGTTTTACATAAATAAGGCGCACCCTCCGTCAGGCTGTGTACCTGGGGGGAATGTATGCAGTCATGCATGTCTTCACTATGCCACCTTTAAACAGTGGCAATTTTTTTGGCGCAAAAACTGTCTCACAGAATAAAATTTGACTTTATGAACCTTGGACTGCCTCTCCAGGCATGCCATTTTTTGATGCATTTAATACAATTATTACATCTCCATGGCAGCAATTTACCATGTTGCAATGACCACAGTATCATTAGCTGTGATGAACGTAGTGATATCCTGTCACCATGTGATAAGTGTCATGGCCATAGCTGCCATTAAGTCCTTTACTAAATGGTTTAACTACACAAATATTGGTATACCGGCTAATATAAAAGGACAACTTGAAGGTAACACAAATAGGCTGAAAAGTAACTTGCTGCCCAAAATGGACGGAAATAATGAGAAGATTTGTGAAAAATAAAAGTACCGGTACATATTATTTCCAAAGACATAAAAACCAGATGCTCAGAATGATGTCACATTACTTTAATTCAATTGTTTTTCTTTTTGGTAACACTTTTGGAAGCCATTATATTTCAATTATGTGTATATTATTAAAAGTCATCATTAGCCCAGACATTACATTCAACACATCTTGCACTCATGTTCGCTCAGCCATAAACTAGGCCCATAGACTTTAGTGGTAACACATTGCTTTACATGCACAATAAAATAATGGCAGACATTCATTTGAGCACTGAGTAGCCAGTAAAAAGTTCATGATACACATAACATGTTCCATCTTCTATGAAGGATAGTTTGTCCTGTTTGGTTGTGCAGATTTTCCCTCAGTTATAATACAAATAAAATGGCTTATGACATTCCAGTATGTCTCATAATACTTGTGTCCTCCTATTCTTGCCCATGACTGTACCTGTTATGAGAGGCCAGCTCATAGCTCATCACGTCAAAAGAAACACAAAAAAAAATAGATATGTGTAGATTAGTTCTTGAAGCTGGCTGTGTATTGGTCGCAGCATACATTTCTCATGAAATAAGGTGACAGATTCGTCAATGTAACTTGAAGAGATATTATGAATGGTTTAGATAACACCATGGCGGAGGGCAGATTATAAGGCACAGATGCTGTTCAATACTGTATGAACCTTGGCACACATTTGTTGCACTCTTGTGTGTCATTAAATGTGTAACAATGGGATTTGCCAAACCATAGCAGAAGAAACCGGCTCTTCCTGACGCTGTGGTTTGTGTTTCTTGTTTACTTTTCTGTGGCCCTGGCCACCAGAGATAACCATGATGGAGTCCGCCTTAAGCTTCCCTGTTCTTTGTCTTCGGCAGCTTTGTGGTGGTACATTGGGGTCACTTAGAAGATCATACAGAGTGCAATCTTCCCTCCCTATATCACATGAATTTGACCCATGAGACGGCGTGAGAGAGCCAGAGGAGGAAGATAAGTCACTTTTTTGTGCAATGGACCCCATGGAGCCCCCAAGCCAAACGGCGCTGTCATTGTTGCTGGCCGTAGAAGTGCTGGCCTCCTCATTTTGTACATGAGCACTGCGAGTGTCCTCCGTTTTCTCTTCCACATTTGAAGTCTGGCTAGATCTACTTGGTGTCCTCTTGTGTTTTTTGTTCACAGCAGTCGCCATTACCAGGAACTTGACAGCACCATGGTGTGCATGATAAGACACCATTCCTCTTCCTATAAAAAGACATGAAACTGATGATTATTTATGGCAATGTTATACAGGTATAGGTGACACTAATATATATATATATATATATATATATATATATATATATATATACACAGTCCTATGAAAAAGTTTGGGCACCCCTATTAATCTTAATCATTTTTAGTTCTAAATATTTTGGTGTTTGCAGCAGCCATTTCAGTTTGATATATCTAATAACTGATGGACACAGTAATATTTCAGGATTGAAATGAGGTTTATTGTACTAACAGAAAATGTGCACTATGCAATAAACCAAAATTTGACCAGTGCAAAAGTATGGGCACCTCAACAGAAAAGTGACATTAATATTTAGTAGATCCTCCTTTTGCAAAGATAACAGCCTCTAGTCGCTTCCTGTAGCTTTTAATCAGTTCCTGGATCCTGGATGAAGGTATTTTGGACCATTCTTCTTTACAAAACAATTCAAGTTCAGTTAAGTTTGATGGTGGCCGAGCATGGACAGCCCGCTTCAAATCATCCGACAGATGTTCAATGATATTCAGGTCTGGGGACTGGGATGGCCATTCCAGAACATTGTAATTGTTCCTCTGCATGAATGCCTGAGTCGATTTGGAGCGTTGTTTTGGATTATTGTCTTGCTGACGTATCCATCTCCGGCGTAACTTCAACTTCGTCACTGATTCTTGAACATTATTCTCAAGAATCTGCTGATACTGAGTGGAATCCATGTGACCCTCAACTTTAACAAGATTCCCGGTGCCGGCATTGGCCACACAGCCCCAAAGCATGATGGAACCTCCATCAAATTTTACAGTGGGTAGCAAGTGTTTTTCTTGGAATGCTGTTTCTTTTTGGACGCCATGCATAACGCATTTTTTTTTTATAACCAAACAACTCAATCTTTGTTTCCAAAATGAAGTTGGCTTCTCCAAATGTGCTTTTTCATACCTCAGGCAACTCTATTTGTGGCGTACGTGCAGAAACGGCTTCTTTCTCATCACTCTCCCATACAGCTTATCCTTGTGCAAAGTGCGCTGTATTGCTGACTGATGCACAGTGACATCATCTGCAGCAAGATGATGCTGCAGCTTTTTGGAGGTGGTCTGTGGATTGTCCTTGACTGTTCTCACCATTCTTCTTCTCTGCCTTTCTGATATTTTTCTTGGCCTGCCACTTCTTGGCTTAACAAGAACTGTCTCTGTGGTCTTCCATTTCCTTACTATGTTCCTCACAGTGGAAACTGACAGGTTCAATCTCTGAGACAACTTTTTGTATCCTTCCCCTGAACAACTATGTTGAACAATCTTTGTTTTCAGATCATTTGAGAGTTGTTTTAAGTAGCCCATGATGCCACTCTTCAGAGGAGATTCAAATAGGAGAACAACTTGCAATTGGCCACCTTAAATACCTTTTCTCATGATTGGATAGATCTGGCTATGAAGTTCAAAGCTCAGTGAGGTTACAAAAAACAATTTTGTGCTTCAGTAAGTCAGTAAAAAGTAGTTAGGAGTATTCAAATCAATAAAATGATAAGGGTGCCCATACTTTTGCAGCGGTCAAATTTTGGTTTAATGCATATTGCACATTTTCTGTTAGTACAATAAACCTCATTTCAATCCTGAAATATTACTGTGTCCATCAGTTATTAGATATATCAAACTGAAATGGCTGCTGCAAACACCAAAATATTTAGAACTAAAAATGATTAAGAATAATAGGGGTGCCCAAACTTTTTCATAGGACTGTATATATATACATACATACACAAACATTCAGATATAGCTTTACAAATATGTTAGCTACACAGTGGCATAGTCTTGACTTTTTAAATTGAGTTTAATGGTTTTTGTTGCCCTTTATGACAAGATATCACAGGGCAGCATGTTAGCAATGTAATGTTAAGTTTTGTACATACACTGTAGATAATGACAAAGTAAAATGTCCATATACATCATAAGATATACTAGAAAATGCACTTACATTCACCACAAATTGCGTCATCTCTTTCCTTCTCTGCCTAAGTTTAAACAGTATTGTTGAAATGCTGTCCATACCAAATAAAATAATGCTATTGCACCAGTATCATAAGGAAGGTTTAGCTGCAAAGGCTGTACGTCACAGGACTAGAGAGTAGAAATACACTAGGTAGTGCTATGTGATTCAGCATCATTTTACCTGGATTATAATTAATGGTGATTATTTAGGCCACACCCCTTAAAACATGGCCCTTTTCAAGTATGAGTACGTGCTGGGCAAGCCGTGCGCGATTCATCCAAACCGGAACTGCTATTATTACACTCTGGGGTCTCTTCAGAAACCCTTCAACTACCAAGTGCCAATGGGGCGTGAACCTGAGCTGCTCCGATTCTCCATTCAGGGTCTTTAGTGGCATGACCTTGTGAGACTGACCACAACACCTGGAGGTAGACGCGAATGTGTATATCTCACCTATCAATATATTTGGATGTTTTTGGTTATATATCAAAAGAAAACAAAAAAAATAATGAAAAAACTGAAACCATTTGAATGTGTATCATGTACACATTATTTACCAAATCTACAGTGGACTCGCACCTATAACAAATAGGCAACTTACATTGTGGGACACCCATGGTTAAAGGCGTGTTTAATCCTACCTGAGCTGAGACCTCTCTTACAAGGACCCAACAGCAAAAGCTGAGGGTTTTTACTATATATGCGTAACAGCAGAAGTTCAGATTTAGATGCATCTGTGGACTGGACAACATTTTTGAAGTGCCGTACAAATTATTCTTAAAATGCCATATTAATCTAATTTAATAAACTTATTCGTTTATAAATCTGTTTTAACTAAGGGATCTGTTGGATAAAGGAAAAAACTTCCTCCAAGCTCTATTGAATTCTTAACAGTGTTAACGTCATTAAAAGCAGAGTCTAAAAAAAACATGACAAAAAGAACACATTTTTTCAGGAAAATAAAAGCTGGTCTGAAAAACCAGCAAACAAAACAATGACAGTGTCAAATGAGAAAGATCATCAGGATTCTTATGTTCTGAGTTGCAAGACAAATAAAGAAGTTGGTGAGAGATTCCATTAACTTGGCTAAGTTATCAGTTCAGAGGAAAAACACTGAGCCCATGTTTTCAGCTTCACCCACATCACAAATACAGATATGTGAATTGGCTGGCATTCAGCAGGATGACCTCATATGTGCCACCCCACAATAGGCGAGTATGATTAAGAATAAAGGTGCTGGCATCCTGGCCCATGCCAGTCCAGGTGAAATATGTTGTTTGCATCAGCCAAACACAGCACAGTTTACCTTCAGTAGAGAAAGCACTTAAGTTTACAGAACATCTTCCTAAAACTAGGTTTTGACTTTAGATCTACTACTTAGACCTACTAAAAAACACAATATAAAATGTACACACTTGGCAGCAGAACACTTGGCAGCACTGAAAATATTGGTCTCCAGGAAATATTTTTCTACAGCAGCACTTACCGGTTACTTTTGGAATTCCTTGTAGACAGGGGACCGGAAATGCTACAATGACTCCAAGGTTTGTCCCAACCATTAGTAATCCATGACAAACCAGCAAGCTGGTTACAGATACACGCTGTTGACCTGAAATACAGAATACAAAAAACTTTAGTCAGGACGACTTAAACAATAAGAAAAATAGCAGAATGGAAAATCTGGAATCAGCATGGTTCAGAAAGAGCCACAGAGTAAGCAACACTTTCAAATAGATGACAAATTTAGCAAATATATAAAACTATTTTAGGCTAAGGCTCCACATTGCGGAAAAACAGCTTTTTTTGTTGTAGATTTTGTTGCTTATTTTGAGCCAAAGCCAAAAGTAGATTGAACATAAGGCAGAAGTATAAGGACTTCTTATATATTTCCCATTCCTTTTGTAGCCATTCTTGGCTTTGGCTCCAAAAACTGCAACAAAAACAGCTGCATTTCTGCAATGTGGGGCCTCAGCCTTAAAAATATTTTAGCGGCTTTGGCATAAATATCTCCTCGAGTCTACTATAGAAAGCATTACTGAGATGCACCGGCTTTCTCCAGTAAGGGGCAGAAGAGAGCAGCCCTCCCTTATCAATAAACTGGCGCTACCCCACTATTTTACCAAGACTAGTTATCGTTTAGTGATTTATCATTATAAGTTGACCAAGAAAAGGAGGGAGGAAGAGACATATGTACAAATACAGACATGACTGCAAGTCCATGATGGCAATGGTAGGTGACAGTACACAAAAAAAAATAAAATTGTTTTTCCTAGTGGGTGAAAATATTAGCGCTTATAAGAGAAAGCCTGCATGGTTAGTACAATAAAATTTTAAGAGTAATGTTAAGTTTCCATGTAGTTTTTAGTATATTTGTCAACAAATGTAAAATAATAAAAATATAGGTCACTCCACTAGACAACTGACAGAGATACAGATCATGCTTCTTATCCAAAGAACACTAGTAGCAGGGACACTTAGGGTTAGTTCACACGGGGGCAAGGAGGTGGATTTTGACAGCGGATTTCGCCTCTAAATCCGCCTCCATACAATGGTGGTCTATGAAGACCACTAGCGTTCTTGTTGCCGCTAGCGGAAAAAAGAAGTGAGCTACCCTTTCTTCAGGCGGATTCTGCGGCAGCAACCTCCACAGTCGGCCCATTCATTTGAGCAGACTCCGGAGGGGGAAGCCGCGACCGCGATGGTCGAGACAGGCAGGTTTTGACCCAAGAGTGACGCGGCTCCCCGCGTCACTCTCGGTGCCAAAATCCGTCCCACGTGTGAACGAGCCCTTATTAAAACTATGCATAAAAGGGATTATTTTGGCCAGAAAAAGAGAACTTTCATGTGAAACTCGACAGTTTATTCTTGTTCTTAGAAATGAAGGCTATTCCATGAAAGAAATTGCCAAGAAACTGAAGATTTCCTACAACAGTGTGTACTTCCTTCAGATGACAGCACAAACAGGCCCTAATCAGAGTAGAAAGAGAAGTGGGAGGCCCCGCTGCACAACTGAGCAACAAGACAAGTACATCAGAGTCTCTAGTTTGAGAAATTGAAGCCTCACAGGTCCTCAACTGGCAGCTTCATTAAATAGTATCCGCAATACGCCAGTGTCAATGTCTACAGTGAAGAGGCAACTCCGGGATGCCGGCCTTCAGGGCAGAGTGGCAAAGAAAAAGCCATATCGGAGATTGGCTAATTAAAGGAAAGATTAATATGGGCAAAAGAACACAGACATTGGACAGAGGAAGACTGGAAAAAAGTGTTATGGACAGACAAATCAAAGTTTAAGGTGTTTGGATCAGTTTGAGGTGTTTTTAGGAAACGACAGTCGCTAAACAAAGGAAGTGCACAAAAATTTGCCAGCAATCTTCACTTCCTTTCATTCAATTGTATTTTTTTCAGGTGCTCACCCATGTTCTCCTCACTGTCCTGTAAGACAACCAGCTAGAGCCTTCCCTTCTGCCCAGTATGCAGTACAATAAAAAGAATTACTCCTGGCCCTGAGATCAGCTCAGTCCTATCACATTAGTCACACTTATAGCAGTCACAAAGACAAAAACAGATTGCTGATAATAAGATAATACCTATAATAGAACCTTACTGAAATGCATCATAAAGGGATTTGTTTAAAGAGGACCTTTCACCACTTTTGGGCACATGCAGTGTTATATACTGCCAGAAAGCTGACAGTGCGCTGAATTCAGCGCACTGTCGGCTTTCCCGATCTGTGCCCGGTGTGAAGAGCTTACGGCCCCGTACCGTAGCTCTTCTATGGTCAGAAGGGCGTTTCTGACCTTTAGCCAGGAACGTCCTTCTGCCTCGCGGCGCCTATCGCGCTGTGCTGTGGAGCGGGGAGGAACGCCCCCTCCCTCTGCTCACACAGCTTGTCCGTAGACTAGCATTATCAGGAGAGGGAGGGGGCGTTCCTCCCGGCTCCACAGCACAGCGCGATTGGCGCCGCGAGGCAGAAGGACGTTCCTGGCTAATGGTCAGAAACGCCCTTCTGACTGTAAAGCGCTACGGTACCGGGACCGATAGCGCTTTACACCGGGCACGGATCGGGAAAGCCGACAGTGCGCTGAATTCAGCGCACTGTCAGCTTTCTGGCAGTATATAACACTGCCTGTGCCCAGATATGGTGAAAGGTCCTCATGGTATTCGAGTAGAGAAAAACTGCTAGGAAAAGAATCATTCACATATCCACAACATTTTTCTTTTCAAATTCTATAATGTGTTTTTCTAAGTATAAAATAAAGAGTTAGTCCCAGAGGTTTTCCAGTGCAGGTACCATTTTTAGACATCAATAAAAACTGGGCTATATCTTACAACAACTGAGCCTATTAGATCACTTCATAAATGCTGAAACCTCTCCAAAAGACCAACGTTAATAAGATCATCTCCTCATCCAGACTGCATTTTCTATGACGCATTTTTCAGATTTCCAACTAACTCTGAGAAGTCAACTCCCTTAGAGGACCACTTTTTAATACAATTTTGTG